>NC_134785.1:17771705-17774205 GCF_046742065.1 Oratosquilla oratoria
CAAAGAATAGAAACGCTAGTTAGCGGTGATGAAATACAAAATTAAAGGTTATATTTTATTTGAATAAACTGTTGTGGATAGATCTTTTGACAAATAAAAAAGGAACGAGTTAATACGTATCAAGGTAATCATTTATAAACCTGCTTTTCTAAATATAAAAAAAAAATCTTGAACTTATTATATGTCAATACTGTAAATTGACATAGAATAAAACATTTAGGGCTCACTTTCTATAATTTGTTCATATTATCATCAAAATATTGTACCTAGATTTTGATAGTACACTTTATCTAAGATGTTATGTCTGAAACATTTTGTATCATATCTAGTAAGTTCATTGTCATTAAGATCTGTCTAAAACATTTCCAACGCCGGTTTGTGTGTACAGTGTTATGTAATCCAATTGGTTTGAAATTTCATATCCATAATATTTAAATCCCGAACATACAGTCACTGATTTTAGGGAGTGGAATATCTATTATTTTGTATCATATCTAGAAAGTTCATTGTCATTAAGATCTGTCTGAAACATTTCCAACGCCGGTTTGTGTGTACAGTGTTATGCAATCCAATTGGTTTGAAATTTCATATCCATAATATTCAAATCCCGAACATACAGTCACTGATTTTAGGGAGTGGAATGTTTATTAATGTATGAATAAAATTGCAAATTCTTATTATACCTTCTATTTCTCTCTACGCCTCTTTCTCATCTTCTCTTTGCTATTGTCTTTCTTCAGTGTCTCTGACCTACTCTCCTCCCCTTCTTTTTTCTTTTATTTTCTTCTCCCTTTCACTATCGCCCTCTTTCTTTCCATCTCATTCAAGATGTGTCCCTCGTTCATTTCATTTCCATTATTTTTCCTGGTGTATGGATTCTGTCTACGGTCCTACATCATAAAGAAATCCTGGCCAAGTCGGGTTTGTCTCACTACAAAGACATACGTAATCTTCCCTTTGGTGTCTGGGTATACGAGTCCAAATTAAGTTATGTAGTAAGAAAGAGATTTGATTGTGACGGCAATGATGAGAGAGATGAGGACGATAAAGATTTAAATTACATCCTTCAGTGTTTCTCTCGGCAAATAATGTTCCCTATCGTTTAATTTTGAACACATGTATATCCTGACGTCTGATAACGAAAACATAGACTAATGTATAAAGCACTCAATACTTATTTTTTGGTGAAAATTATAGATGGTAAAGACTTTATTTAGCTAACAACTGCTAGTAGTTTCGAAAGACCTCATATCCCTGTATCATATTGACACGTAGGAAATGAAAGCAATAAGACCGGTATTGTTTGTTGACTATTGTACTGTCTTGGAGAGTTCAGAAGATCTCAATCTTCGTGAATGGAACAGCAGTACACTTTATTTTTGCATTTCCCTTGTCGTCATGATGTCCTAGGCATATGTTAGCATCAGGGAAATCATTTCTCCGGAGTTCATTTGATCAGAATATGATTGTCGATTTCATGATCACACGTCACGTTTTCTTTTTTCATAATTAGTAAACAACGTACAATAGAACACTCATGAAAAATACTCAAATTAATCTGTTAACGTTAAAAGCAAGCTAGCATTTATTGATGTTTTTATTTGGGTAGGTGCGAGCGAGAGGTAGGGTGGGGGAAGGGGAGGGAGGTAGCAACAAAGAGCTTGGTAGGTGGGTGTTAGCGGAAACTTGCTATATTGTTTGCCGTTGCACTGTATTTTTGCCTCGTGTTCTCAATACGCCACCCCCCAACTGTCAACCCATCACAATCCTCTCTCTCTCTCCCTTCTCTCTACCACCTCCCCCTCTCCCCTCTTCCAACACACACCCTACTAGACCGTGCTTTCTGGGCTGTTTTGCAGTACCTTGCCAAATGTGAGAGGTGAAGACGAGGAAAACAAAGTTAGTGTAGAAATGTCGGACCAAAACAGGCTTTTGTACAGACAACTGCACGCGGCCTCAAAGCGACGTCACAACAGCTCGCAGCTCGGAAGGTGATAATGAATCAGCGGGACACATTCGCTTCCAATTCCAATGCCTGTTATCAACAATTAGAGCGCTCAGTGTCGGAGCAACACTTAATAGGTTTGCTCATTTTGTCCCTCTCCCAAAGAAAATAAAAAAAGGCGAGTCTTGGGATTTTTTCCTTCTGAAAAATTTGCAAGATTTGCTTCATGCTATGTATTAGTGATTTTTTTACAGTCCTCAAAAGTTATGATCACTATCGTTATATATACATCATGTATCTATGGATACACTTGCCAATGAACAATACGCACAAAACACACACATATATATATATATATATATATATATATATATATATATATATATATATATATATATATATATGTGTGTGTGTGTGTGTGTGTGTGTGTGTGTGTGTGTGTGTGTGTGTGTGTGTGTGTGTGTGTGTGTGTATGACTGTATGCGAGTGTGCACAATATATAAATAAAATAAAATACTGGCACATAACGAGCAATGCCACAGTACCTGAATACTC
>NC_134785.1:17779205-17781705 GCF_046742065.1 Oratosquilla oratoria
ATATTTGAATACTATCAATGAAGAACTTATTGTATGTTTTTTTCTCAATATGGATAGATTCCCCCACTTAACATTTGCCATTTTACTGATGAAACGTGTCGTAAACATAAAACACAAAAGCAAAATCATTAACGTATAACAATATGGCAGGGATATTTTCCAATGTTAAACAACGGGAGTTCAAATCCCGCCCACCCCAACTCCGGCGATTTTTCATTAATCTCGAAGGACAGTTTCGATTTTCGACCAATCAAAATATTTTCCACATTACGCCCTTACGTCAGTCAATAACGCTACAATGGTCCTTTGCTCTTTTTATTTTTTTAATTGTCTACTTGTCCTCGATCTCAGTAATTAGACCTGTTAACTAACGTCACTGCCTGATGAATGAGGACCTTTAAATAGTCATCTGTGATGTTATGACGAAATCGCTCGACATTCAATCACCAATAAATCAGAGCGCTTGGCAACCTTGTTGATTTCATGCAAAAACGCGCAAATTTTATGCAAAATGCATTCTGCGAACAAAAAGTGCGACGAGAAATAGGTTTGTAATCCCTGCAATAAATTGCAATATGCTAAGAGCAATACAAATGCGAATATAGAATAAAAATCAGAAGGATCCCTTTCTTTATATTTTTGTTATTATTTTTGTCGAGTAAATCTATCTGATGGAATATGCCATTGTAAAGTTAGATGGTGAGGTGAAATTAAAAGGATACCGAATGTCAAATCACTTCTCGTTAAAAGTGATAGCGATCAATGATTGTTATTGATGCAGATTATAATGCTGGTCATTATTAAAATGTATTGATCTTTTCTTGTGATTTAAGGACTGTGCGTTTCAGCAAGATCAACCAAGACATTACATTCATCTGAAAGTATCCTTTGCACAGTCTATGTATATGAAAAAACAAATCCAAGTTAATCCTCTCCTTCAGAATTGGTCTAAATATTGTATTAATATTTTTCAATTATAATTTGTGCAATATTGCGCAATATTGAGGCAAAGATGAGTCAGATATGTGTTGAGTGAGATATTTAAAGACAATAAAATTGAAAAGTGTATCAGTCGCCAGACTTCTTTGAGCAGAAAAATAGTTGGAAACGTATTTTGTAGTATCAGTTATCTTTCCAAAGTGTGCGTGTCAAATACCAGTCAATATTACTATTGTGCTTTCTCTTTCTCTCTCTCTCTTTCCCTCTCTCTGACTTCTCTCTCTCTCTCTCTCTCTCTCTCTCTCTCTCTCTCTCTCTCTCTCTCTCTCTCTCTCTCTCTCTCTCTCTCTTTCTCTCTTTTAAACTAAACGAGTCATGTATAACTACTATACCTGCTACTCGGGAACTTCATTAAGAATACTCAAGCTAATGAGGATCTTAATGTTTAGATAATAGACATCAATCGCATTAACTCAAATAAAGGAGAAAAAAATACGCTACCCAAAACGGATTTCTATTAAACACCTTGCACTGTTCCCAAATTAAAAAAAAAATAAAATATTCCTGAGGTAAATGTCAACTGCTAAAATATAACTATTACTCACCAATATTGTTTCTGTTAAATATGAACGGGTTCAATAAGCACATGTCGTCAAGCAAGTCACAGTGATATCTCACATGTTAGGGTGGTGCTCCCTGCACACCCAAGTGGAAGCAATTGGGTAGGACGGAAATGGCCAAGCAATGACCACAACAGCGTGCAAGGTTCCTTGCAATCGTCTTGACGTTTCCTGAGACTTTCCACTCAAGAATGAATGGATGATACAAGGAGGGGAGAGCCTAAGGAAGGGGAAACATATGGAAAAACAAAGTATAGAGGAAATGCGTAAACAAAAATAAGGGGAAAGACGGAAATGCGAAAAAATAGTTAAAGTTTTCGTAAAAATAACAAAAAGTTGTTGGAAAAAGGAGAAAGAAAACAAATAATATATTTGACTAAATCAAGGAAAATAACATTAAGTATGATGAAGAAATGGGCAATTAATGGCACGAGCACTCTTCATTGAAGAAACGTGTTCTTAGCTTAATTGTTGGGTATATCAAATCTTACAAAGCATTACCTTATGTCTTTATCTTCAACCCATACGATATAATCATCAGTATGGACTACTCAAAAACATCTATCATAAATACTGAATTATTTGACAATTAGAAATGTTAAGTTTATTTTATTCTAATGAAAGTTCAATGTCGTATGACCATTTCCGTATCTGAAGAATATCTCCTGTTTTAGAAATAATTTTTCTATCTTCTTTAATACATCGCATATGTAATACATCTAAACAACATAAAATTAAGACAAAATATAACCCTACTGTTATTACCAAAGACCGTGATTAGAAAAGAAAAGAAAAGACGAAAACAGTTTCAAAGAACGACAAGAGAAACGAAAAGGACATTTAAGTTGATCGTCATTCTTGAATCTGTTGTTCCTTTATTACGTTCAGGAAATTACCATTGTTCCAGACCTCACTTATCGCACCTCCGGGGGGAAATGCTA
>NC_134785.1:17789205-17791705 GCF_046742065.1 Oratosquilla oratoria
AGAACTATGATGCCATACACACACTGAGCAAGATTGTATTATTTAGATACGAGTCACAAGTACATAAACACACATACGCGCACGCGCGCTCGCCACTCTGTATTTAAGTGTGTGTGTGTGTGTGTGTGTGTGTGTGTGTGTGTGTGTGTGTGTGTGTGTGTGTGTGTGTGTGTGTGTGTGTGTGTGCCTATGTATGCGTATATAAGTGTGTGTGCTTATGTGTATGAGTGTTTATGTGTGTGTGTGTGTGTGTGTGTGTGTGTGTGTGTGTGTGTGTGTGTGTGTGTGTGTGTGTGTGTGTGTGTGTGTGTGTGTGTGTGTGTGTGTGTGTGTGTGTGTGTGTGTGTGTGTGTGTGTGTGTGTGTGTGTGTGTGTGTGTGTGTGTGTGTGTGTGTGTGTGTGTGCGTGTGTGTGTGTGCGTTTGTACATATGTGTGTTCATACATCTTTGAGCGTGTTTGTCCGGATATTGGTGTGCATGCTGACGCTTTCGTGTGTGTGTTTGCGTGTTTGTCAATGCGTGTGTATATATGTATATATCCATGAGTACGCTAAGGTAATAAGCATGGTGAATATATCATGTGTAAGTTATGTGCAGTAGTGCTATGTGCGTGTGTATTATGTGTATGTTTGTGTATTGACATTTATACACATACACGAACTTACGTTTGAAGTGCTAAAGTTGTTACTGTTTTAGGCGCATGTACATTATCCTGGTGTCTAATTCGATATTGCATAACCAAACATTACCATAGTTATGACTAATTTATTCCTCATATTCTATTTTCATACCTATAAATTCCTGAATTTCACAGGTATATTCTGATATGAAATAATTTATATGTGATATCTTTAAATATGTAAGTACGCTTTATTCATGTACAGTTAAAAAAAACTTCTCTCTCATCACAATGCATTAATTTTATGTTAACTATCACGCTCTGTTTTTTGTGTTGGGCATAGAAGAATCAACTATTTCGCCAACTACAACTTTACTCAAGAATTTAAGTTAGGGTTATTTTATGTTAAATATTCTCTGGTGGCTCATAATAATGATTCCTTATGGTCGTTTTAGACGACATGACGTCACGAAACCCTCGTTTGGTGGACGTCTTGGGTGGCCCAACGATCCTTGAGTAGAGCGTTTAACACGAGAAATCACGTCAGTAAGACTGTTCAGTAAGTAAATAGAAAAATGTTAGTCAACATAACTACGCAAGGTAACCTGGGCTTAATATCATTGATGATATATAAAGTAAAGATATTTCAAATCAGCCGTTGTTGCAGAAATATTGATATGTACGACATTTTATAAGTTACAAATGAAAGTATCGCTGTTTCTAGATCCAGGATCAAAGAGAAGGGTGTGGAAGAAGGCGGTAGGGTTTGTCTGTGTCATGTTTAGTTAGGTTAGGTTAGAGAAGTTAACTGTGTAATCAAGATCTATGTAAACTTGTTATCCAAATTACGTTGAATTATTGACTAACATGATACAGGTTAAATACTATATCAACCAACTATATTTGAACTGCCAAACATTCCTTATATCCTGTTATATCTTTGTAAGCCTAAGGTATATAAGTAACTAGCTATCATGACCCTAAAGGTCAGGACATTGAAGGCATAAACTTTATGCAGTTTGTACAGCATATCAAGGATTTTTATGAAACGCTACGGACCAATCACGCAGTAATTTATGTATGACTGGAAGCTAACTTCCTCTAAAAAAAAAACAACTGATCACATTTAACTTGTGCTATGCCTGTTTTCAGTTACCATCTTTAAATCTTAACAAAAATATATGATTCCATCTCTCAGGCAATTTCATGTTTCCAAGGAGAAAAATGGTGGTTATCAACAATGAAATACAAAACCACCTAATATAAAAGGAATTGAATATTACCTTCGATATAATTCTAATGCAGGAATGATACTAAGTACACATATGACTTTATTTTATAGATAAGATCTACAGATGTATCTATGCTTTGTTACTCAGCACAAAAATATATCTCATACGTCAGATATTTTTTTCATCATACGTGGAAATCATCATCACATTCATATCCTTTATTAAGGAATACAAATGACTCGAATTACAAAAATCCTTTCTAAACACAGACCTTTGTTCCACCGTCCCAGCCAACGTCTTCCAAATCCGAGACAGTCTTCCTGAAGGCTAAACTCAATATACTTTTAACAAAAACATTTGGTAGATTATTACTAGCTCTCTCTATCTACCTGTCACCTGTGAGGCATCAAGGTTACTTTACATAATCACATCACCATGTTATTCCTCTCCCTCAATATAATTTAGCCTTAGCTCCTTCTTCCCCAAGCCTTCCTTTACTGGATAAGGAAGAGGGTGCTCTTTGTTGGTGCTTTTCGCGTGCGTCTATTGTGCTATTGTTCAACTGAGCGTGGGTGATATAAAACTTCCAAATTGGGTGGTAAAGCAGAACGAACTGCAGAGGGCGAATTACCTTCGCCCTGGACAGGAA
>NC_134785.1:17796705-17801705 GCF_046742065.1 Oratosquilla oratoria
CAAGGAAAGGGTGAAGCGTTCGAGAAGATTGAGGGTAAGCGTGTGTGTTGGTGGTACGAGGTTCGTAGAAGAGAAGACCTGAGACTGAGAGCTGGAAGCGGAGGGCTAAACACTGGAATCTAGATGTCGAGGCTGAAGACTGAATATGGCATGAAGAAGGAGAGAAAATAAAGCCTGGAAGAAAGAGGAGACAGTGGGAGAATCCTGGAAAAGAAGAACCAAGACAGGAACTGAGGCTGAAGCTAGATTGTAAGCTGGGAAAAGGAATTATTTTGTAAGAAAAACTGGAATTAGATGTAAAACCAAAGTGGCATTAGAAGTACGGAAACCTAGGATAGAAATAAAGAAATGTGATGCTAGGGTAAGAGAAGCTAGAATTGGACAAAATAAAAAAGATATTTTGAGATACGAAAGGGTAGTATAGTTGAAGCTAGAATAGATAAATCTGAGACAGGAGAAACTAGGATTTGATATGCTTGGATAAGAAAGGCCGAAACAGAAAATGGATACAAAAAGCTGATACTAGAAAGCCTGGAATTCAAAATACATAGACAGGCGGAAGTAAGACAGCAAAGGCTTGAGCTGAAGACGAAAAGAAGAGTCTGATATAAGAGAGGATAGGAAAGACAAGACCGCAATGAAAAAGGTTGGCCTTATGAGATCTGGAGCAAGGAAAGTGAGCAGGGAGAAGAAGCTAGGACTAGAAAGGTTGGAGTTAGGAAGAGTTATAATGCTTGGGTAAGAGGTAAATTTGAATAAATGAAATTGACGAGGATGAATGGAATGTATAGTTCCAGCATGGTCTGCTGTTTAAGGAACAGTGGCCTACCAGGTTTAATGTGAAGTGTAATTCAATGCACAACAATGGATATAGATGACTGCTTCACATCTATGACGTGAGATAGGCAAACATCATTTATTCCTACTTGGCTCTGATGACTTTATTATGCCATGAAGATGGTCTCCTATTTCAATGATAACTGGAGAGAGTGGCAGCATAGATTTTTTTTTAACCTGGTGGGTTTTCGCAACGGTGATCTTTCACCAGTATTCGACCTTTGGTCACCCACTCACATAATCACCACCTTCACACCACACTCTCCCCACCCAGTCACCCGTCCGCCGAAAGGTCATCACACTAATGGTGACGATGATCCATCACTAATGCAAGAGAATCGTAAGCCCGTAAGGCAAAGATATATTCTCGCTGTCGTCTGATTATGGATGTTGCCTTGCGACTTTTCAATCATCCATCCTTGACTAAATCACGCGTAAATCACTTTCAGGGGCTTCCTTAGTCATAATGCGAGCTAACGGGATGCTAGGCGCTAGAATCAATCAGGATTTATGACAGATATGTGGCAAAAATATGTCTTGGCGTTTTACGATCTAGATCACCATTATGTCGATGATAGGGGTGGGGAAGAATGAGGGGATGAGGCTGGGGAGGGGGGTAAGGGATGAGTGAATAGGGAAGGGGAAAGGGATAAAAGAAGAAGGGAAAAAATGATTGGAGGAATTCTAACCTTGGGAGATATCACTCTAGAAGAGAATGGATAACGGAAATAAAAAGTAAAGGTGGAGAAGGAAAGAGGGGATATGAGAGTAGGGAAGGCAAAAGGGGAAAGAGTAAATGGGGAAAGGGGAAGACGGGAAAAGGAATGAAGAGGAGAAAAGGAATGGGGAGGGAAAGGAGAAAAAAAAAGTAGGAAAGGGAGAGGGGACAATATGGATAGTAATATTGCCAGAAGGGAAAGGGTCGGTGAACATAAGGTCAAACATAAGAGGAAGAGAAGATTTTGGAAGGAAATTATACCATATACGTGGAAGACAATAAGAGAGGAGAAAGGAGGAGGACTAAGAGGAATTAACGCCAAAGGACGTAGAACGTACGATAAAACAAATATGAGGATATTAAACAATATTGAGAAATCAGAGAAAATTATAATGGATAGAAGATATTGTGAGAAACTGTAGTAAAAGAGAGATAGAGAAAGGGATGAGAAGAAAATGGTCGAAAAGAGAAATGATAGCAGGAAATAAAAGGGAAGGAAGAAAACGCAATAAGAAAAGGAAAAGAGAAAAAGAAAGAAATAACAGTGAAAAATGCAAAGACGATGATGAAGGCGAATACAAACAAAGACGATAACGACGACGATCATAAGAGCGTTGATGACGAATGTGACGACAATGACGATGATGATATGAATGATGATGATGGTGACAGAAAAGAAAAGACAAACGGACACGGAGTATAAATAATGAAAACTTTCTAAAAAAGAATATATGTTGAGAGATAAAAGAAACGAAAAACGATAAGAATGATAAACAAACATTTAGGAGGAGGAAGATAGGGGAGGAGAATGATGAAGAAAACAGGAAGTTGAAGATAAAGGAAAGGAGGATGATAAAAAGAGGAAGTAGAAAACGAGAAAGAAGGACAGGAGGAAGAGGAAGTAGGAGGAGAAAGAGGGAGGAGGAAGAGGAGTAAGATGTGGACGATGGAGACAGAAAACTAATGTATCAGAAGTAAAGTTTGGTCTGCAAAAAAAGAAAAAAAAAGAAATACTCTCAAATGAATGGGAACATAGAGACAAAAAATCTAATAGTAGGAATAGGTCAAAAAAAAAAAAAAAAAGGAAGGAGGAAGAAGAAAACAAGAAACATAACAGAAACAATTTCTAACTAACGGATCAAGAAAAGGAAGGAGAGAATGAGGATAAGACAAGGTGGAGGAGAGTGATGAGGATGAAGGAAGAAGAGGAGGAAGAGGAGGAGGGAAGAATAGAAGGAGGAGGAGGGGGAGGAAGAGGAGGAAGCCTTTAGGGACGGAAAAGGCGGAAAAGGCACAAAGGAGGTGGAGGAAGCAAGAGAAGAGAAGAGAAGAAAAGAAGAAAGCGGCGGAGGGAGGACTCGACGGAGATGGCGGAGATGAAGAAGAAAGAGGAGTAAGTGGAGGAGGAGGAAGAAAAGGAGGAGAAGGAGGAGGAGGAGGAGTAGGGGAGGAAACAGAATAGAAAGAGGAGGTGGAGTAAAAGGAGTAAGGGGACGACAATGGAGAGGAGGAGGAGGAGAAGGAGGAAGAAGAGGAGGAGTAGAAAGAGGAGGGGGAGTTAAAGGAAAAGTAGGGAGACGAGAAGGGGAAGGAGGAGAAGCAGGAGGAGGAGAAGGAGTAGGATTAGGAGTAGTGAAGGAGGAGGAGGAGTAGAAAGAGGAAGGGGAGTAAAAGGAGTAGGGGGACGAGAAGGAGGAGGAGGAGGAGGAGGAGGAGGAGGAGGAGGAGGAAGAGGAAGAGCAGTAGTAGGAGTAGGAGTAGGGAGTAAAAGGAGGAGTCGGGGGACGAGAAGGGGAAAGAAGAGGAGGAGGAGGAGGAGGAGGAAGAGGAGGAGGAGGAGGAGGAGGAATGGGATTAGAAGGGAGTAAAAGGAGGAGTTGCAGGACGAGAAGGAGAAGGAGGAGGAGGAGGAGGAGTAGGAGGAGGAGGAGGAGGAGGAAGAGGAGGAGGAGGAGGAGGAAGAGGAGGAGGAGGAGGTCCATGAGGAGAAGGAGGAGGCAAAGAGGGAGGAGGGATGAAACGGTAACCAAGACGTCGCAGAAACAAAAGAGACAGAAGACGGATGGTGACAGAGGAGTGACAGGCGACGGGAGTATTGGGAGAGATAAATGACAAAACAGGGTTGATGCCACTCTGTCCAAAACTTTGGACGTGGCCAAAAGAATCTGGGACCTGGAGACACAAAATATCGACAAAATTTGTGGAAGAAATTCCCGGCCCACCCCACACCCCCCCATCTCGAAATTAAATGGATTAGATGCCACAGAGTCGGAGTCTACTCACTTTCATACTCACGTCATTATGAACATGTCAAACCTACCTATAAGAAATGTATAGGAGGGAGGAATTACTTACTATTTATATTTGTACTAAAGGCTTATTTGGACTTTTTCTTGTTCAAAGAAATGGTCACTATGAAAAAGCCTTTGATATATGTATGTATATAATTTTTATTTATTTTTCTTTGATATTTTTATTTATTTATTTATTTATCATTATTATAATTTTTTCCGCATCTGACCTAGTTATGGACCAAAAGGTCTCCTGTCGGCATGTTCCGTCTGTGTAATCCTTTGTAATGTTATTTATACATTTGTGTAAACAGACATTGAACATCACAATGAGCTTGTTTGAATGTTGTCGTCACAGGAGAGAATATATCATCTTAAGTGAGGAAAAGTAAATTTCCTTGCAAATATGAGAGTATTATTAGGGAAGGAGGAAGGAAAAGAAGGAAGAAAAATGAGGAAGTCAGGACAGAAGGAATCAAAGAATGAAAGAAGAGAGGTAGGAATGAATAAAAGAAAGAAGGAAGGAAGGAAGGAAGGAAGGAAGGAAGGAAGGAAGGAAGGAAGGAAGGAAGAAAGGAAGGAAGGAAGGAAGGAAGGAAAGAAGGAGTGAACGCACAAATGAAAGGAGGAAGGAAGGATGGAAGGAAGGAAGGAAGGAAGGAAGGAGGGAGGGAAAAAATGAATGAATGAAAGAAAAAGGGAAGGAAGGAAGGGAAGAAGGAAGTACAGAACGAACGAAGGAACAAATGACCGAAGGAAGGGAGGGAGGGAGGAAGAAAGGAAGAAAGAAAAGGGAGAGGAAGGCAGGAAGGAAAGAAGAAAGAAAAGGTAAAGGAAGGCAGGAAGGAAAGAAAAAAGAAAAGGTAGAGGAAGGCAGGAAGGAAGAAAGAAAAGGGAGAGGAAGGGAGGAAGGAAGGAAGGAAGAAATAAAGAAAGGAAGGAAGAAAGGAAATAAAACATGAAGAAAGCAAGCAAAGAAGGAAGGAACAAGGGACGGAAGGAAGGAAGGAAGAATGGGAGGGAGAGAGGATGGAAGAATGAAAGGAGGGAGGCAGGAAGAAATGAAGAAGAAAAAGAGGAAAAAGAAAGAGGGTGGGAAGGAAAAGAAAGAAAAAAGGAAAGAGAGGAAGAAAGAGTAACGGGCTGATAGGTGG
>NC_134785.1:17806705-17839205 GCF_046742065.1 Oratosquilla oratoria
AAATGAAAAAAAAAGAAAATGAAGAAAATTAGGGAGAGAAAGAGAAAGATTAAGAAAATGAGAAAGTAGAGAGAAAATATAAGACAAATAGGAGGAGGACAAAAAACAGGAAGAAGAAGAGGACGACGTAGATGATGGGGAGAGAATCAAAGAAAACAAAAAACGAAGAGGAAAGGAACACAAAGACAAGGAGAACGAAATCGAGGAGAAAGAAGAGCAAAACGAAGATGAAGACAAGAAAGACCGTGAGGACGAAGACGACGAAGAGGAAGAAAACGAAAATATCAAAAGGGAGAAGATTGAAGTCAAGGTGCCCCAAGACTAGGCAAGCCACGGAGAGGAGGGTGAAGAAGAGGAGGCCGAAGACAATAAGGATGAAGAAGACCTCAAAGAAGAGAAGAAAAAGAGGAGGAGGAGGAGTGGAAGAAGGAAGATGAGGAGAAGGTAACTAAGGGGGAATAGAAAGAAGAGTAGTAGAATAAATAGCAAGAGGAAGTGGAAGAGGAGGAGGATGTGGAAGAGGTATACTGGTGAGGTGGAGGAAGAGGTAAGTCGTTTAACGTAGACGTTGACAATCAAGCAAGGCGAGGTTGGGAGGGATGAAGTTAGGAGAAACGTAGCCTATAAAGAGGGAGAACTTGGGTAGAGGAAATGCACTTGGTCAACTGGATACGCTGGACGGTTCTCCTTCTTCTTTTACGAGAAGGGTAAAATCAATAGCAAAATCATTTGGAGAATTGTATACAGGGGAGAGAAAAAAGAGTGAAAGAAGTCTGGGAACTAAAGAGAAACTGAAAGACAACTTTGTAAGGGGAGAAAGGAAAAGATGGAGGATCGCAGAGGAAAATGGAGGAATATGTGGAGGGAGGAAGGAAGATGGAAGACAAATATAGCCGTAGGAGGACAAAGGAGATAGAGGGGTTGTTCACGTGAGAGAGTGAAATAACGAACATTTCGAGCAAAAAATAAAAAATAATACTGCTACGTGATTTCTGGAAACATGTGAACTCTACAGAAAAATATATTCAAGTTTATTAAGAAACCATTCCTGTATATATACATATATATACATATCTATATATAAATATATATATATATATATATATATATACAGTATATATATATATATATATACATATATATACATATATACATACATTATATATACATATATATATATACATTATATATATATACATATATATACTGATATATATATACATATATACATATACATATATATACATATATACATATACATATATATATACATATACATATATATACATATATATATATACATATACATATATATATATATACATATATATATAAATATATATGTATATATATATTTACATATATACATATATATATATATATATATATATATATATATATATATATATAAAGAACGCCTAAGGGAATAAATGAAGTGATATCAGATAGATAAGCAAAGTTATACAAAAATTGATAGCTTAGCAATAAGTTATTTTGTAGCTAAATAAATAACTAATAGTAAGCTTATAAGTGAATAAATGATTAAATGAAATATAGACAAAATAAATTTATATAAATAACATTATAACAAAAACTGAAGTCACTGCTTCACATTTCTCATATTATTATGATCTTATGTAAGTATTGGTTCTTGAGTCACGTGCGTAGTCGAAAGCACGTGTCATGGCTTGGCCCGGCTCTTCGTATTATGTTTTCTGTTTTCCTCTTTTCATCTCTTGCACACTCTATTCCAGAGCAAATGTCTCACTGTAGTGCAAATGTCCTGGTGGTCTTGGAAAGCCCATGGGTTCATTTACATCCTGTATGTTAATTTCTTAGCTTTGATTCCATAATCAACATTTCCCAAAAGGCCATATTCTCATCGCGCAATCGAATTACATAGATGGAAAAAAATAGTACGACTGATGGAAGGACCCTTCACAGATTCGATGGTGGAAAGTGTCCGCGAGATTATGACAAACATGTTTGCATTAACATATTTCAACAAACAACTTTTAAAAGCAATCAACAAATGGCAAAGCAAAGTTTATGCAAGTTGGGAAGTGTGAAATTCAATTATGACCAAGTATTGATCGCACAGCAACTGGCCTGTTTGGGCCCCCTCGTACGGTTCATTTTCCGGCGGCTCCTCTTTCAAGAACTCCAACCTGGCGTATCTCATTTATAACAATAATAATATTCAAATTCTGCCATTAATCTTGCCCGTACGTGGCATCCTTTCTTCTTATTCAAATGTGCAATGAAAACGTAATACCTGTCTTAACGCTGTGCTATTTCTTGGCTTCATCAGAACGTGATTTGCTTGTCTGAGTAACTGAGTTGTTTAAATGAAGAATAAAAGTGTTATGACTGTGATGACGCATTCATTTATAATTTCTCTTATATGCGATAACAATATCTTAGGTCATAGTTTTGATACATGATCCCGAATTGTACAAAAACAATATATCCAACCAGTAAATGTATCACCCTTAATGATAGTTTCTAAATTAAGTGATAATGACGGCAGTAATCGTTCTGAAATTGTTGTTGATAAAATCACTCCCTTTGAGATATAGACGTGGCTGCCATGTGAAATTAGTAAAAAAATATACAGGGGAATGAATGACAGCCTCTCGGGACTGTTCTTTGAGATGGAGGTGAAGATGTTGCTGATGTGTTCTGAAGATGGGAAACCGCACTAATACGACACAGAAAACAGTCGAAGGTTTCATCCGGGGCATAACTGTAAAGCCTCCACCCAGGGGATTGGAGAGGTGTAGGTGCGAGGTTACGGCAATCTAATGAATGAAACTCTAGGTAATATGGCAATTATCTTTATTGTAGGTGCAAGAACTAGTGATACAAAGGGAGAAGATTGCAAAGGCTGAAGGTGATAGAGGAGGGTAATTACATATAGTGCACAATGATTACGCTTCACGACTTTTAGTTAACTTACAATTGTTTTGGTCAGCTTAGAAACATGTCATTAGAAAAAGTCTGTCCTTTGTGTGTGTGTGTGTGTGTGTGTGTGTGTGTGTGTGTGTGTGTGTGTGTGTGTGTGTGTGTGTGTGTGTGTGTGTGTGTGTGTGTGTGTGTGTGTGTGTGTGTGTGTGTGTGTGTGTGTGTGTGTGTGTGTGTGTGTGTGTGTGTGTGTGCGTGCGTGCGTGTGTATCCAGAGACGGGTACATGTCCTGAAAGACGGAAGTCAAACGGAGTCATCTTTCTGTTATTAGTCTTTGATACATGACAACACATTTACCTTCATCTGGAAGTGCAACATCACGAAGCTGACATTTTCTCTCCGGACTGAGCCTAAGATCTATCTCAATCAGCTTTGTATTTCCTCCACTGTTTCACATATAAAAACAAAGAAAAAAGGTGAGGACTTTCTTCCTACTACTGCGAATAACACAGGAAAAGTCCCACAGCAATGCATATAGCACTTCAAAGTTTCTTTCCAGAATGATCTATGGAAGGCGTTGAGGACTATTGGCAGCCACTTTGGGGTTGTGGACTTCCATTTGCTGAACCTCAAGACAACAGATATTATTGTTATCATATCGCTAAGTTATTTTCTTTATATTCGTGGCACGTCCTTGATAGAGACGAGGTTAAGTTGCTCCAGAAAGATCTATAGGAGGCCTTGAAGACTATTGCCAGCCACCTTGGGGTTGTGGAGTTCCATTTGCTGAACCTCAAGACAATAGATATTATTGTTATCATATTGCTAAGTTATTTTCTTGATGTCCGTGACACGCCCTTGATAGAGACGAGGTTAAGTTGCTTCAGGTGAGATTGGAGACAGATCCCTCGGTAGCGAGAAAAATACTGGAGTTGCTCTTATCGTAATTAGAAATGTATACATCTTTTCATATTTTCTTTTCTTTTTCTTTTTGTCTTTCCTTTATGTTGTATATCGCTGATGAAAAAGTAAATCTCGGAAACTGGCTGAAAATGACTTGATAGCTTCGTTATATTCATACTAAAAAAATACATGCATGAAAAATATATATACGATGGATATTTCAACAACATGAAACAACATCTCCATGATGACTATAAGAAATAATGTGCAATATAATAAGACAAAGGGATGGTGACTGAAAATTATTGACTCATGGTGATGATTACCACAACACTGACTTGTATCGATGAAGATAGTAATGATGTTTGTGATGATTGTATTGGTGATGCTGGAATGTATAGCAAGGCTGGAGATGGAAGTGATGTTTTATGGCTTGTGTTAATCGTGATCTACACGATGTCTATATTATGGTGATAGTGATGACGATAAATTGGGCCCCAGAACATCTAAAAGGGTTATCACAGATGGTAAGTGTAGTTGTAATGTTTATCATAATAGGGTGATGATGATGATGGTTGTCTTAGTACTGTGCTGCTGATAATGATATGATCTTAGTGATGGTAGTCTGCTGGTAATGACCTGGCACTAAAGGTAATGTAAGTTATGTTAAAACTGTTGTTCATAGTGACATCTCCATTCCCGCTATCAATCACAACTTATAGTAAAACAACACCAACAGCACATCAACAGCGATCAAACAAAGAACAAGGACTAAAAACAGTACAGTGAAAATCGAACAAAAAAATAAAGAAAAACAACTTCCCTCTGCTACACCGACAGCTAAGAACGTGAGGGTCATCTCAAGTGGATGCATACATCACCCAAACGAAAACACAATGAAATCTGAGCAGCCTTTGCTAACAATGCGTTCCATGGAGGGCGTGGAATGCATACACAAACTATCGAGTGAATATATGTATGAACGGGTGCCTGGATAGCTGAATAGATGGATAGACGGAAGGAGGGCATCAAATTGAAACGAAAAAGGAAAATAAACAAACAGAAGAATGAAAAGAACACAAGGGAAAATTAGATAATACTTCTAAAAAATCTGAATGTATATTCATATTTATTTTGGGAGAAAAAATATGATAAATAGGTTTATATCAAACGAACAGGAAAACTGATTACGAAATAAGCCAATTTATGATAATGAAACTAAAAAGGAAAACAAACAAACAGAAGAATGAAAAGAACATAAGGAAAAAATTAGATAAATCTTCTAAAAAATCTGAATATATATTCATATTTATTTTGGAAGAAAAAATATGATAAATAGGTTTATATCAAACGAACAGGAAAACTGATTACGAAATAAGCCAATTTATGATAATGGTACATTTGGAGAAAAAAAATGAATAGAGTTAATTTATATATATATATATATATATATATATATATATATATATAGTATATATATATGTATATATATATATATATATATATACAGTATATATATGTATACTTATATATATATGTATATATATATATATATATATATACTTATACTTATATACATATATGTATATATTATATACATATATATATATATATATATGTATACATATACATATACATATACATATACATATACATATACATATACGAGTACATTTACATTTATATATACATATATATTTATATACATATATATATATATATATATATATATATTTACATGTACATATACACATATACATGCACATTCGCTCATATATAATTTTGATCAAAATATCTAATTTCTATTAAGTTCGACGGTCACCCAATACTATAAAGGCAAATTTTCTTCGCCTTGCCTTTGTATGCTGAAGAAGAAGACAGAAAAGGAAATTTATTTTTCCTTTCTGTGACGTAGAATACATTCCATATTGTATGACATGTACAAAATTCTTGTATATTTCTTCACTAATGCATTTTTATTGAATGTCTTAATAATGTATGTTTCTAGTATAACGCTGGCGTTAGTTTTGTTTTACTTAGACAACTAGCAGCTTTTATTTTTTTTTCCTTCTTTGAAGAGTGTTTGATGTCATTATCTTGCTTTGGAGGCTTTTTTCCATGTTTACCTTCGAGCTCTTGGACTGTATAGGTTCTGGATGAAAAAGGTTGCCCTGGAGGGCAAAGTTGATGGAAGGAGTGAAAAAGATGAAGGAGATTCCAGACTGCAGTAACAATGGACGCATGAGTGTGGTCGGTCCGATAGAGTACAGTGGAACAAAAATAGAGGAAGAGTGAGTACCAAATAAAAAGAGAGGAGAACAAAGGAGAGTAAACAAGGGTACAGAAAAAGAGGGATAGAGTGGTGTCTTGGAACAATAATTAGAAAATAAATAAAATCGAGAATAGAAAATAAGGAAAGAAAAAAATTCCTAAAAGTACTCACCACCTGTTTTGAAACAGAGTTCATGCCATAGCTGGCAAAGGCAAGTTGCTTTGGTTCCATGGACAGGAAGAAGAGCGAACGAAAAATGCAGACAGAAAAAGAGGGATAGAGTGGTGTCTGAAAACAATAATTACAAAATAAATAAAATCGAGAATAGAAAATAAGGAAAGAAAAAAATTCCTAAAAGTACTCACCACCTGTTTTGAAACAGAGTTCATGCCATAGCTGGCAAAGGCAAGTTGCTTTGGTTCCATGGACAGGAAGAAGAGCGAACGAAAAATGCAGACACTTGAATGAAGTGGAGGAAAAAAAGAAGCGAAAATAAGAAAAAGACCCGATACAAAAGAAGACACACAAAACACCAGATACATAATAGGATATGCATCAAATATGCGCGTGCACATGAGAGACTAAAGAATCAATGCACCAAATATTGAAAAAAGAAAACACAAACCATATCAGCATCAGTGAAGAAATACAGCGCACCAGAGCAAAAGAGCACAATAAGAAATAACAAAAACAAACCAAACGCCAGTAAGACAAAGAAAACGAGAAGGAAAAAATCGACTTTGAATGGATGTTAGATTCTAACACAGGTCGATCGAGGCAGAGGTATGGTGGGTTAACAAAAGTGATGAGTGTAAAACCAAGGAAATAAAGACAGAAACTTAAAAAAAAATAAAGAGATTAAGATGAGAAATAAGAGTAGGAGGAGAAGGAAGGGAAAAAGATGGAAGAGGAACAAGAGAAGTTAGCAGAGGGGAAGGGAAATTAAGAGAAGACAAAAGAAGGATTAAGAGCGAGAGAAACAAAAAAGAAAATTTTGAACAAAAAGGAGGTAAAGGAGGAGAAAAAAACGGGAGAGGAGTAGAGGGCAGAGGTTTAAGTGAGGAGGTAGAGGCACTATACTGTATTAGGTAGGAGGTAGATGAAGTAAGAGGGAAATGAGTTATTAGATATAGATTAACAGTGTAAGGAAGGAAAGGAAAAGAGAAAATGTAGATATAGAATAAGCAGAGTAGATAGAAAAGTTGCAGGAATGAGAGGAACTAGAGAAGTAAGAAGTGGAGGAGTTGCACGCTGTGAAGGAGTGGGTGGAGTGAAGAAGGGGGTGCAGGAGGTGGAGGAGGCGGAAGAAGTGGAGAAGGTGGAAGATGTGGAATGAGTGGAGGAGGTGGAGATCTTGAGTAAGAAAGAGAAAGTAGGAAAAATAAAGATGGTAGAGGAGGAAGAAAAGATGGAAGAGGTAAATGAAGTAGAGAGGGTGTATTAATTATGTGGTAGAAGAAGCAGAAGGTATATAAGATCAAAGATTCCGAGAAGGTAGAAAATTTAGAAGAGGTAAGATGTAAAGATAGAGGAAATATAAACAGTCGGGAAAGTAGAGGAGAAAGAGAAGATAAAGTTGGTAAACGAAACAGAGGAGCTGAACAAAAAGGAGGAGGGAAATATTACAAAGGAAATCTGGGAGAAAAATGTATGTTTGCATGTTCGTATCTGTGTATGTAGGTATGTAAGTCTCTATGTATGCACGTATGTATGTATGTATGTATGTATGTATATATATACTCGTATATATATATATATATATATATATATATATATATATATATATACATATATATATATATATATATGTATGTATTTATACTAGGGTGTGCTATAGGAGGGAAGGTCAGCTACAACAAATAATCCATCACTTGTTTGGGTAGATTTTAGTGTATATAAACAGGAAATAGATTTAGTTTCAATATTATTCAACCTTTTGCTAGGTAGCTTTTTGCGTGATATCCTTCAAAAATCCAACTTACAGCTGAATTAGAATTAAACAGTGAACATTACTCTCCGACTTCATTCTTTATACAAGCAGCTAACAATTTTTCTTTCTGTTTCAGATTCTGAAGCATTTGTAAGTTGATAATAATCACGGTGACTGTTGCTGCCACAGCAAGGAACCAGAAGTCCAGCCATCTCAGTAATAATGGGAGAGAGCTCCTGAAATCGGAGTTGCCTAGTGTAGGCCTACGGAGATGCCTAGTGTAGGCCTTATGGTCACTTGCAATCTCCTTCATTCTTATGTTCTTATGTCTACATAAAGAGATGTTTTGGAATACGGTGTTTTAATCAGGCAAACCAGCGAAAAGAACCAAAGAACTTACACAAATAAAGACATTTCCACTGATATGAACAAAGATGTCTTAGCACATTACACTCTAGGTAATGCTCAGTTTAAGTCTTCAGTCATAACAAATCAAAAGAAGGTTAGTGAAAGACCGCTAACCAAATGTGAAAAGGCAAGTGATACCTTTCAAACAACAAATTATCTGGTCTTCTTGATAACATGCTGGACTCTGCCACTGAGTTAGAAGTAAATCCGAGGTTTGAAAGAGTCAAAGTTGGCCCTCCGCAGACTGTGATTGCGCAGACTGTAATTGACGACCTGAGTACTGACTAGTACTATAGTTACATGATTGGCAGTGCCATCAGGACTGGTGTCATACCTTATTGACTTGCTTAACTACAAGTATGTCCAGTTTCACATTCTAAGTGGCTCACAACGGTTCTCAGGTTCTGCAGAATTTCGGTCGCTCAAACATAAACTGAAAGGGAACCAGCTTCACAACCTGAGGCTTATTGTCCAGTTCATCGTGGGTGTCTACTCCCCAAACTTGTTCAACACCAATGTCAAGTCATCGTTCTCTGAAGGTCCAAGACATACTCCCTTCCAGCTTGAACTCCTGAGGATCCAGCCAAGGAAGGTTGTTCAGATTGTGGACTATAAGGAGATCTTCCTGGTATGCTCATTCAATGGCGGTTCTGCAGACAATGCTCTGCAGTAAGGATGAGAAGGAGAGAGGAGTGACAGTCGTGAAGATCTTGGATATGAGACTTATGAGAGAATCTGAGCAAGATGAATCAATTGGTGATGATTCCTTCAGGGTCAGAAAGATTCCTGAAATAAGTTTAGCTGCCAAGACCCTCACTGATCTCATACTTCTGGATAACATCCAGGATGGCAGTGAGGCTCCTCTCACCTGCAGCCTCACTAATGTTCTAGTCAGAGCTTTCCTGGACAATCCCATGTATGTCTCTGCCTTCCCCTTACAGATCCAGAGTATAGAGATTTGTGAGAAGCAAGTGAGCAAAGCAAGCAGTCACGTGTACAGCCAGGAGAGGGCTGAAAGCTACATCCAAAGCAAGAAGGTGATGATTAGGAACATAGGCAAGAAAGACATGTTATATATTGGGTGCAGCAACATAGGATCGTAGTAGTAAAACGGGTTATTGTATTTGATCATTTTTTTCTAAAGGAATATTAAATGTATCAGTTGTATCACGACCATTTGTTTCATTATTATAGACCAATTTTCATATTACAAAATTAATTTGGGTGCATTTACTCTTAATAAGGTATTTAGTGGTGTTGGTAAAAGACTGGGAATAATGAATTGTTGTAGAAATTCAAGGAAAAATTTATCAAAAAAAATAAATAAAAATTTTCAAAATTGAAGGTATTATATGATTCTGTATATAAAACTACACTATTTGATTCATGGGCTAATTTTTCAAGCTAAAAAAAAAAAATCGCCATCCTATGACTCCATAATAAATGTATATTTTTGTATATATATTTCCATATATGTATGCAAATAGGTATATATGAATTTTCGTATGCATTTAAGTAGGTATATAACATCTTTGATTCCAAAGAAAATCAAGGTGACTTCTAGAGAAAAACATACATACATACATACATACATACATATACCAAGGCTTTTTCCCCTTTACAAGGGAGGTAGCCAAAAAGAAAAACAATGATCAATAATCCTTATAGCATAATATTATTGTGCAATACGTATGACACTAAAGAGTCATGCTAGTAGGGACGGATACTTCAGAGCAGTAACAACTCAATATATTCCGTCAATAATATTGATCGTGTAGGGGCCGCTCAACACATGAATTTGAGAGCAGGAGGGACGAAGACAATGGGCATGACAGCGATAATGAAAATGGCTACGGAACGGGAGCGGGAACTGGGAACGAAATCGGCGGTGTGGCACGACGGCAGTGACACAAATTTCGGACAGGCGTTGTGGAGATCGTCTAAGATGATAATGACGATAATAGGACCTTTCCCACCCCGTCCGTTCTACGCGAGCTGCACTTGTGAATCCTGAGGAGAGCGAGCAGTATGAGAGCCTCGGGAAGAACATACGGTAATATGAAGCAGTGGCGAAAACAAAGACAGAAGTAAACAAACAAACAAACAAACAAACACACACACACACACACACGTGTGTTTGTGTGTGTGTGTGTGTGTGTGTGTGTGTGTGTGTGTGTGTGTGTGTGTGTGTGTGTGTGTGTGTGTGTGTGTTTGTATGTGTGTGTGTGTGTGTGTGTGTGTATGTGTGTGTATGTGTGTGTGTGTGTGTGTGTGTGTGTGTGTGTGTGTGTGTGTGTGTGTGTGTGTGTGTGTGTGTGTGTGTGTGTGTGTGTGTGCGTGTGTGTGTGTATGTGTGTGTGCACGTTTGTGTGTATGTGCGTGTGTGTCTGTAAGAGAGAGAGAAATAGAGTGAGAAAGAGACAGACAGACAGACAGACAGAGAAAGACAGACAGACAGACAGACAGACAGAGAGAGAGAGAGAGAGAGAGAGAGAGAGAGAGAGAGAGAGAGAGAGAGAGAGAGAGAGAGAGAGAGAGAGAGAGAGAGAGAGAGAGAGAGAGCCGCACGAATCCAACTGACGGCTGTGGTGTCGGTGTGACCAGGGGGCGAAGAGGAGCTGGCACTCCCGTCACGTGTCCGCTTTGCTACTAAATGGCCAGGACGACGGAGGCGAGGCGGGGTAAGGAGGCAGAGGAGGGGATGGGGTGCCAAGGAGGGAAGTCCAGCAAAGAGACTCTTCAGCTAGAAGAAAGAGAAGAGGAGGAAACGAGAAAAAGGACGGACACCTCGAAATGTTCGAAAATGACCGAAAGGTAAGAGAGTGATGGAGGAATAAGAACGACAATAGGGTTTTACTTTTGCTGCCGAAACGGGCTAAGGGGAACGTCCATTCTGGTAACGTGAGCCCAAGTATGGTGTTCATCAATGTATTTTTTATGGCTATGAGGCTTTCTTAGGGTATGTAAGAAGGCGTTCCAAGTGATGTATATAACGATTGTTCTGGTGTTTGGGTATGAGTGACTGAGCTTGCATTCGTAAGAAAATGTATATATATTTTTGTGTGTATATGTTTGTTTGTTTGTGTGTGTGTGTGTGTGTGTGTGTGTGTGTGTGTGTGTGTGTGTGTGTGTGTGTGTGTGTGTGTGTGTGTGTGTGATTCAACATGTTCTTGGATTGCGTGTTGGACTCGTGATCGACAGCTATTACCCTCCCGAAAGAGATCTGAGAGCTCATATGTGACCGATCTATGGGTAATGCTGTGACCTTACACGCACACATACACCCAACTCCCCGTCCACGAGAGTTGTAGCAACGACTCGCAGCGCAGTGACACTGAAATTATTTCAGCCCTGGGAGGGATTCAAACTCGGACCGCCGTAGTGGCGGCCGCGAACACTACCACTGCACCGTCGAGTGCGTTTGTGTGTGTCTTGTGTGTGTGTGTGTGTGTGTGTGTGTGTGTGTGTGTGTGTGTGTGTGTGTGTGTGTGTGTGTGTGTGTGTGTGTGTGTGTGTGTGTGTGTGTGTGTGTGTGTGTGTGTGTGTGTGTGTGTGTGTGTGTGTGTGTGCATGTTTAAGAACGTTTGTCAACATTATTGAAATAACGCAATAGTGAACAAAGTCTATATTAAAGAAAAAATAATGAAATATTGAGTAAAAGCAGAGCATTGCGGTAAAGGCCATTTGCTTTCCAAGAAATATCTCAAAATCTTCTTGCCCTTCACAAAATGTTAGTAGCATGTACTTCTCTTCGTCCAGTGTATTCCCTGACTAGTATTTTTTTCTTTCTAAATATAATCTAGTTACCCACCTCTACATGAAGGAGATGCCTCGCTCTCTCCTTTCATTGTTGCGTCCTTTTCCTGTGCTTTAATCATGTCTTGTATCTTCTCTCTTGAAGGTTCTTTTTGAGTCCCTTCTCTTCCAGTGTAAGGTTAGCTTTCATCTTATTCTAAAACACAGGCTCTCCTTCCTTTCTTCTTCCTTTCTAAGAATTTTGTCTTAAATCAAGGCGAACTCTGGTTACTAACAGAGGCACAACCATTGTGGGACTGTTTTGACTAGTTTAGCTTTTTTCGTTGAATACTTCGTTGATCAATTCTATGTTTACTTTATACTTACAATTGTACCATCTAGAAATGTTGTAGACAGATATAACTGACGGTCAGTAGCAAGATTAGACGCCCGGAGAGGTGAGATGCTATATTTAGTGTCTCTTTCTCAGCTTCAGTCTTCTTTTCAGTCTGCCTGTTTCTTTGCATTCTGACATCTTTATATTATATACCTTGCTGACCAATTGTTGTAGTAATATCCGGACGATTTCATATATCTTGTCGAAAAAGTTTCCTAATCCGTCCAGTCGCATTATAAGCAAAGATAAAGAATGCTCACTGAACTCCATCTAACAGGATCCTTACTAAATTAATACTGAAGAGTTCTTCTTAGCTGAATAAAATCTTCTGTTTATGTAGTCAGGATTACGTAACATTGTTCATTAGATGTAGTTTGTATTCATACAAACTGCATCTTGCTGTGCATGTACCAGACAAAGGTGACTATTCCTGGAGAAGCTAACCTATTCTTGTGTTTGTTATAAATGTTGTTACAAAGTTTCGAGAGTACATTGACAGGACAGACTAATCTGATACTTAAATTTTTTTTTTTTTCTTTTTTAGAAAACCTGGGACTCTGTGACCTACCATGATAGGACAAGCTTCAACCCCACAATAACCTGAAGGTCCACCTCCAACCTCCACAGCCTGCAGACACCTCTCCTAAAGCTTTGATCTCATGATTTTCCACTTCCTCGGCTTTGGGTACTCTAGAAGGTGAAGCGGGGTGAGGTTGGAAGAGTAGGATGGAATTGCTTTTATTCCGACTCTTGGACATGCAAACTTGTTCGAACCTTTTAGCAGCAGCAGCGATGTCGTCCCGCAGTTTACTGACAGAGTTGCTTTCTCTTCTCTGCACTTTGGTGTGGTCTATAGATTGCTTTCTTGACAAGACCATTCGATTTTATTTGCCTCAAGTGGTGAGGAATCGAGGCATTAGAACCTCTTTCCAGCGCGAACACTTCTCTGGCTGAGGTCATCAATGAACGAAATTGTTTGACCTGATTCAGAATAAATCAGTCATCTCACCAAGAATGTTATGTTTTTGGTTGCGTTTGTTTGTACTTTTGTCTGTTTGTCGAGATTAAAATGAAACACCCGGGCAAAGATTTTCGCCCACAAAATACTTACATGAAGCAAATTTGAAGAAAATGGACGCAGTCGATTTATACCCAAAGGTACTCATTCCCTGGACCTTATTAACAGTGACACTAAATCGTAAAAACAAATCTGACTCATTGTATAGCAAAGCTAGGCAAATATATTTCATATTCTTCAGTGTTTGTTACTTCTATCCCATATGTCAGGTTCGGGTATCTACAATAGAAAGTTATTGGACTTAAGAGAACACTCAGAATAGTCGAAGACCTCTTCAGCTCAAGGGTCTTATCTCGAGTAAAGGCAGCTGCCAGACAAAAAATCAATAGCAAATGACGCGAGGTTGATGGACTTGGTCGAGATCACCACGGCGCCTTCCGTCCTCAGGGTCTTCTTCAGCTGAATAAAAGTAAAAGATTGTAACCAATGAAAACCTATAGTATTAGAAGGTCTGCTACTGGAGGGTGAATGGAGGTTATATTGATAAATATTTCTACTATCGCGACTAGCACCTCCAGTTATTAACATCTCCGGCGACTAGTGCATTCGGCTATTAGCACCTCTAATGACTAACACCATCGTCGACTAGCACCATTGTTGACTAATACCAGGAGCGACTAGCAACTTTGGTTGACTAGAGCCTTCAGCAACTAGCACTTTCGTAGACTATCATCTTCGCTAGCTAGCAATATCGTTGATTAGCACACCAGCGCCTAGTGGGAAGCACTCTCTAATACTAGCACTTTTCTGTGCTGGCATTTTAACCGACTAGCTCTTTCGGTGACTAATAGCTTCGGTGCTCGCACCTCTGGTGACCAGTACGACTAGTGATTAACTACCTGTGTGAACTAGCACCTCCGGTGGCTGTAACCTACGGCGACTAGCACCTTTGGTTAATAGCACCTTTAGGTTCTAGCACCTTTGGTTACTAGCACCTTTGGGTTCTAGCACCTTTGGCTGTTAGCACTTTCAGTGTCCACTACCTCCAACGACTAAAAGCTCGGGTGATTGATGCCTTCAGAGACTAGCAACTTCGACAGCTAGCATCTTCTGTGGCTAGTACCTTTAGCGTCTGGCAACTTCAACAGCTAGAATCTTCTGTGGCAAGTAACTTTAGCGGTTAGCACTTTCGTCAAGTAATATTTTCGGCGACTAGCTATCTTCGAAAACTAGAACCTTCAGTGACACAAAGGCGACTAGGACCTTCGGCGGCGAGCACCTCCTTCATCTAACGGTTGCCAAGACATATCCCACAACACCATTTCCTGCACCCAGCCACAAGGAAATGACCGACGTTACGATGGCCACTTAGCACGAGACACCGCCTCTTCGACACAAGGAACCAAAAGGAACAAAAGGAACAAAACTGTTGTGTACTTCGGCGAGAGAAACACAGGGGCTACTCTTTATGTTTCTTCTTTATTTTTTAACCCCATGCGAGGCTACGAAGTTTTTGTAATATACCAAAAGGACTTTTGAGGCGCTCTCTTAAATCTTGTTTAATACCCAGTGGCGTGGAACAGAAAAACACCTGATGGAGAGGGAAAGAATCTTAAGGGAGAAAAAAAAAATCGACCGGAGAGCACTTCTCCCAACAATATATCCCCATAAATTACAGGGGGAGCTTTTCCTTCCCGATACCAGCGGAGGCTAAAATACACCCAGAGATCCGCCAAACAATCCAGGCGGGCAATAAAAATCCATTTCCTTTAAAAGATCTTGCAGCGTTAAAGGCAAGTTATCAGTCTGCCTTCCCCCCTGCGGTCAGCGAATGTGGGCGGCAAGGGAGTAGGGGAAAGATACAGGAAACGTGACGCCCCTGTAGAGTCGATCTTGTCCGTCGAGGTGTTCCCTGCGGCAGAAGTCAACGATCTCGGCACGCGCTCGCAGCACACGAATGCTGACTGTCGAGTATCGGTAAAAAGAGCAGAACAAGATTATAGGAGAATCTACTGTATCTGTATATTATATAAATATATATATATATATATATATATATATATGTGTGTGTGTGTGTGTATACACGCACACACACACACACACACATTATATATATATATATATATATATATATATACATACATATATATATACATATATATATATATATATATATATATATATATAGTTGAGATGCAACATTGCTGCGGACAGAGGGAACCTGAAGACAGCTCGATGGAAAAGTTGATATTGCAAGTGGTTTCGGACACCATCTTGCTCGCCTGCTCTCAAAAAAGATGAACGCTTTATGCATAAAACGTATATGCCACATATGTGTTGCTAGGGCTCTTGTTTAGACTAGACGGATGATAACTTTTTTTTGTAAATATTCAAGTCGGTACTTTACTCTTACTTTCTCTTGAGAGTAAAAGTGTCTTACATTCCTGTTGTTGTTTTTTCTAATAAATCTAAGATGAAAATGCCAAGGCGTCAGGAAAGAAAAATAAAATTGTATAATACTGGGAGTGAATTTGGGTAATGGAAAATTACACTACTGTATGTAGAGAACTTGAACTGGTTTTCATCGATTGATTTCTATTGCTACAGTACAAAACAGCATTTAGTCATAGCATAAAGCATAAAGTAGCTATTTTTCGCAGATATGGAAATTCTATTGCCAAAATATTTGTGTACAGAAGTATGTTAAGGATACTTTTTACATACTAATGTACAGGCCGTATGAAACCATGTTAAACGGCATTAATGTATATGAGAAACAAAGTAGAAAGCAACTGAAGGATTTAATAAGAAAACGTCATAACACCATCTTTATTATAAGGAAAGATAGTTGGCCTGTAATGAAATTTTAGTGGTTCAATAACTATAGGCAAATAAAGACATATGACGCAATGAACTTAAAATTTATACGTTAGCGATAATGAAATGACTGATTCCCCCCCCCCAAAAAAAAAGGATATAGAACGAAAAGAAAATATGAAGTAGTTAAGAAACTCATGTTGATTACTATTAAGGACCCGGAAAGCTATATAATTAGTGTAAGTGAACCCATTGAAAGATGTTAAAAAATTATTATACACTAAGTGACAAAAAGGGAAAGAAATAGGGAGAGGATATGGAAAGGTGAACACGGAAAATACAATGACTCTACCAAGTATCGAGAATGGAAGAAGAGAGAAAAAAAAATGGACTTGAGAATGGAAACGGTGAACTGAACGTTTATGGAGCAATTCGATAGAAAGTTTAAAGTGTGATTGAAAGGAAATCTATTATCATGGGGAGTAAGAACGGAAAGAATGAGGAGGGGAAGGTGGCTGAGATCTGGTTTTCATTAAAAATAATGTTTAAAATTAGAGAAATTATGACCCTGTTGTTTTCTCATCTCTACATTAATATGGTTGTAACATTACCTGTGGGCGGAATTTATAAGAGCACAATAAATTGTGAAAAAAAAACTCACGGATTAGTTTGTACACACACATACCTATGCACGCATATGCACGCACATAAACACACGCACACACACACACATACAAATACACACACACACACACACACACACACACACACACACACACACACATACACGTACACACGCACACACATACGCACGCACACATACACACGACCCCACACATATATAACATTCGATCATTCAAACGTCTGGTATATACAGATAGACATGCATTCCCACATGTCTGTTACATTATTACCTCATTCTAATACCAAATGTCATGTTTGGTATCACGTCCACTTGTTTCGGCCGAGGATGAAAGGGGAGAAGAGAGAAGGTGTAAAATGACGGAGGAGCGTGTGAAGGTCCTAGTAATGAATATTGTTTATGATGAGGTAAAGGTGGCCTGTGATGCGTCCGAGGGTCAGGCTACGTAATATGGGAGCCCTGGTTGGTGTCGTGATGAGCAACCAGAGAGAAGCGATTTGTGTTTATGATAAAGTGCACTGGTATAGAGTGTAAGGTATTTGTTATACGTAGCAGGTTTATCGTCGCCTATTATGCTTTGCTGTTTATCATACATGTTTTATGAATAAAAATTCACTGAATAATGGCTATTGTATTCTAGATCTATATAAACAACTAGAATAAGTCAATAAATAGAAAAATTAATATAATGATGATTAAAAATTTAATAAACAAACAAATAGATATTCATATGAATGAAATATATATGTAGAAAAATGAACAGAAAATAATTAATTGTTTTTACAAATAAGTATAAAATAAAGAGGAAAATAAATAACTCAAAATATCAAGATATAAAGATAAATTCGAATAGAATTCAAATTGGAACGACATTCAGATCTACTTGATAATGTTAAAGTACAAATAATTACTGATTATCGAAAAGGAGTTTCTAGGAATACAAATGTGAAGAAGATACAACTCCAGTTTGTTGAGTTGTTTGGCTCCTCGCTGGTGTTAAAAGTTCTTATTGCTAAGTAATGTGGCCGTGCGTGGCAGAAGCTCGATATTCTGAGGTTGGAGAAGGTACAATATGGTTCCATTAGATACTGAAGGTTTGAAATAAAAGTTAGTGGGAATACAATATTATATACACTATCATATATATGTATATATATATATATATATACAATATATATATATATATATATATTAGTATATATATATGTGTATTTATACATATAGCGGGATAAGAATTAAAATTTTCTTTGCCAAAAGAAAGAAAAAAAAAGCAGCTGCCTAATTAAGATGCACTTCCGTATTATATATACTACTTAAATATTACACACCAACAGATTATATATATATATATATATATACATACATACGCTCATACACACACACACACACACACACACACACACACACACACACACACACACACACACACACACACACGTATATATATGTATATATGTATATGTGCATATATATATATATATATATATATATACATATATATATATATATATATATATATATATATATATATATATATATATATATATACATATGTACATATATATATATATATATATATATTTATACATATGTGTGTGTGAGTGTGTGAGTGTGTGTGAGTGTGTGTGTGTGTGTGTGTGTGTGTGTGTGTGTGTGTGTGTGTGTGTGTGTGTGTGTGTGTGTGTGTGTGTGTGTGTGTGTGTGTGTGTTTGTGTGTGCGTGTGTGTCTGCCTGTCTGTGTATCTGTGTGTATGAAAAGATATATGCGGTGGACCTGACGATATATATATATATATATATATTTCAATATTATATCTTAGCAAATTATATTTTGATACTGTTGTAGGCTGTACTTCAACTCATACATAATTTGACTATTACGAAATATTTTCCTGGACATTAAGATATTGCTTTAAACTGAACTTACATCACACATATTCATGGAGTTTTTATTGATAATATCATAATAAGAAGAGCGTATTGTGTACACAATGCAGAATATGGATAGTAGCTACAGTCGAGAGAAAATGTGAATGGGAATATGAGATGCAGTGGACAAGGAAAAATAAATTCAAAATAAAAGAGACCTCCATTCCAAACATCACGAATGTACCACGATGCAAAAAGATATAAACAATGACCACGAGGTCAAGACCAAGGGTAAAGGTACCAAGTAAAAGTCTCGAGCAGGCAGAGGGAGTGACTGCAATTCTCTTACTTCCGAAATCCTAACCCTTAATTCGATTTTGTTATTAAAGCAGGAGGGAGGAAGAGAGAGAGAGAGAGAGAGAGAGAGAGAGAGAGAGAGAGAGAGAGAGAGAGAGAGAGAGAGAGAGAGAGCGGGGAGGGAGGGAGAGGGATATATATATATATATATATATATATATATATATATATATATATGTATATATATAAATAGAGAGAGAGAGAGAGAGAGAGAGAGAGAGAGAGAGAAAGAGAGAGAGAGAGAGAGAGGGGAAGAAGAAGAAGAAGAGAGGGAGGAGCAAGTAGAGTTTTCTGTAAATAATGCCCTCTATCTCCCCTCGCTAAACTTTTTCCTCCTCAAATGTAAGAGCCATCATTAAGCTATAAAGTGTAAAATTGACCTAACACCTTATTCTAATTCGCTTCTAACAAGGCAGGCAAGGCTATAAAGACGGTCATTCATTAGCTCTACTGAAAAAAGATAAAAAAAAAGGAAGAAGAAGAGGAAGGGGAAGGTACTAGAAGATCTTGAAGGGGGAGAGAGGAACGCTGAGAGAGGAACGCTGAGAGGGGAACGCTAAGAGAGGAACGCTGAGAGGGGAACGCTAAGAGGGGACTTACATAAGAAAAGGAAGGGAACTCAGAGGAGGAATTGGATGGAAGTGTAAATGTATGGGAAGGGAGGGGAGGGGAGTATAAGACAGGAGAGAAGGGGGAAAAGAGAGAATAGGAAAGGGAAGGGAAACGGGAGGGAGAAGGGAAGAATGGAGGGAATGGAGAAGGTAGGAGGAAAAAGTAAGAGGGATTAGAGAAGAGACGCGAGAAGGAGGGAAATGAGAAGGGATGGGAAGAAGGAAGAGGAGACGGGAAATGAGAAAGAGAAATAGGAAGGAAGGGAAAGGGGGAGGTAGGCAGGCGAAGGGGGAGGAGTGGAAGAGAGAGGAGAGGAAGGGAGAGTAGTGGAAGGGAGAGGAATGGAGGGAAGGGAGGGAAAGGAAATGGAGAAGAGAGGGAGAAGGTAGGGAGGAAAGGGAAGAAGGGAAAAAGACAACGTTGGAATGAGGAAAGTGTGTAGAGGGAAGGGAGAGGGTAGGAAAGGGAAAGGAAGGGCAAGAGAGAGGAGAGAAAGAGACGGAAGAGGAAGTTGGTGAGTTCTATGGAGTAGAGGGAAGTGAGGGGGAGTGAGGGGGAGTGGAGGGGAATGGGGGAAAATTGGATACAAGTGGAGAGCAGGGAAGACGGGAGGGGAAATGAGAGGGGGCGCAGAAAGGGGAAATGTGTTGGTTGAGACAGAGGCGAAAAACATTTTCTTTCGAGGAACGGGAAAGAGCAAAAAAGAGGGGAGAGAGGAATGAATAAACGAGTGAGCGAGTGAGTGAGTGAATGAGTAACTGTATGAACGAGCGTGTGAATTAATGGGAAAAAGACAGACAGGAAGATAGACAAACAGAGAGACGGAACAACAGACATAAAAAAGACAGACAGTTGGACTATTAGATAGACTGAGAGAGAGACAGAGAGAGAGAGAGAGAGAGAGAGAGAGAGAGAGAGAGAGAGAGAGAGAGAGAGAGAGAGAGAGAGAGAGAGAGAGAGAGAAATAGAGAGAGAGAGAGAGATATATAGATAGATAGTGAGAAAGAGAAAGAGATAAAAGATATATATATATATATATATATACAGAGAGAAAGAGAGAGAGAGAGAGAGAGAGAGAGAGAGAGAGAGAGAGAGAGAGAGAGAGAGAGAGAGAGAGAGAGAGAGAGAGAGAGAGAGGAGAGAGAGAGAACAAAGGCCTGGATAAAAGGGCTTGGGTGAAGAGGACAAGGGTGTCAAAAGAAAGAGGGGAAGAACACGGAGAGAAATACAAGTGAAAGGATTGGTAGGCTCTAGCAAAAATGTTTGGGTAAGAGAGGAAAGGAAAAGACCAATTCTGCGAGAAAGTGAGGAAATTTGAGGGAGAGGAGAGGAAAAGGGAGAGGGCGAGAGCATGGGAGAGAGACAGAAAGAGGGAGAAGAAGATTGGTAGAGAGAAGAAGAGGGAAAGAGAATATGAGAGGAAGAGATACAGATGAAGGATCAGTAGGATGAGGGTATATAGATGAAGGAGAGAGTGAGAGTGAGAATTCGAATAAGGAAGAGAGGAAGAGATGGAGAGAATGGGAAAGGAGAGGAAGAAAGGGTGAGAGAAAAGGGGAGAGTGAGAGGGGGAGGGAAAAGGAGAGGAAGAGGAGGGAGAGTGAGAGTGAGAGGCTTTTCAACCACATTATTTCTAACTATAATTCCATGCCATCACGGTTGTTGGGACTGACAAGGAGCTCGATAAAAGCATATACGGAAACGGATACGTAGTCGAGCTAAGGACTCGAACCCAGCTGAGACATAAAAAGTGAACAGTGACTTTGACCAATGCGCTATCTAGAGGGATATAAGTTGAGCACAGTTTCTTATATTTGTATGCTTGAGTTATATATATATACACGAATTTTATGTTCAACCCCCCCCCCGCCATGAGAGTGCAATTGGTAAAGTATCATGGGAAAGTATCATACACACACTGAATGGCCCTAGTACATAGATACTCATGTTGTCATCCACATTGATTTTTACTTTAATTCCATCCCATCACGGTCGAGACTGACAAGGAGCTCAATGAATGCATACACGGAAACTGATACGTAGTGAAGCTAAGAGTTCTATCCTAGCTTGGACGTAACAAGTGAACAGTGACATAGACCATTGCGCTATCAAGAGAGATATAAGTTGAGCACAGTTTCTTATGTTTATATGTTCGAGTTACATACATATACACAAATGTTATGTTCAACCTACCCCCGCCATGATAGCGCTATTGGTGTTATGCACGTGTGGGAAAGTATTAGACACACATTGAATGGTTCCCAGTACATAGATATTCATCTTCTTAACCACATTAATTTGTATTTAATTCGTGTATATTTATAAGAGTCGAACATAAAAATATAAAAAATTGCACTCAACTTATTTCCCTCTTGATAGCGCAATGGTATAAGTCACTGTTCACTTGTTACGTCTCAGCTGGGTTCAAGCCCTTAGCTTGACTATGTATCACTTTCCGTATATGTCTCCATGAACTCCTTGTCAGTCTCGACCGTGATGACATGGGATTAAAGTGAAAACTAATGTGTTTGAAAAGATTATCTATGTACTGGGGACCATTCAGTGTATATATAATATATATATATATATATATATATATATATATATATATATATATATATATTATTAAATATATATATATAAAAATGTATATATGTATATATATATTTGTATGATATATATATATATATATATATATATATGTATATATATATATATATTATATAAAAATGTATATATATATATATATATATATATATATATATACATTCTTTATATATAGATAGAGACAGAGTTGGGGGGGAGCACTCTGTAAGGGAATGTGTAGATGGGATTAGCCAAAAGGGGGAATGGGAACGGAGAGATGGAATTGGCCAGGAAAGGAGAGGGGCAGGGGAGTGTGGGGAAGGATGCAGGGGTGGCTTTGGAGGTGGCTGTGGTGGCATTGGTGGTGGAAGAGGTGGTGGTGGTGGTAGAGGTAGTGGTGAGGGTGGTAGTGGTTGTGGTGGTGGTGGCAGAGGCGGTAGTATTCGAGGCCGAAGAATCGCAGGGCTGGGGAACTGACCATGGAATGTGAAATGAGGGAGGTTTAGACCTACAAGAAGAAGAAAAACTTTTGGGGGAATTTTTAAATGAATAAAAGAAATATCTGGAGCTAATCTTTTCCAAGATGGTTCTACATGGAATCACAGAATATGGGAAGAAAAAAGGAAACGCATATTTAACCAAACGTGAACCGTACCTTGCTATTGCTAACCTCTACAAAAACAGGAAACAAAGTTCGATTTGGCCATTGGAAAAGTGGGTGGGGATTAACAAAGAATAAAGAAATGTCTAAAAAGAAGAAAATAGAATCAAAGTGGAGGGCAACTAACATAAGATGACGGAGCACCAATATTGTCGTTCTTGAGACACCAGAGAAATAGTTCTGTGAGAAAGATAAATAAATAAGTAAATAAATAAATAAATGAATGAATGAATGAATGAATGAATGAATGAATGAATGAATGAATAAATAAATGAATATATAAATAGATAAATAAATGAATGATGAGTCCACCACTGTACACTTGTTTGCTTGCTTAAGGTCACATGGGAGATTCTCTGTACGCACATGTTTTTTTGTTTGTGTGTATATATGTATGTGTTTGTATGTGTGCGTGTGTGTGCGTGTGTTTTTGTGTGTCCGTGTGTGTATGTGTGTTTGTGTGTGTGTGTGTGTGTGTGTGTGTGTGTGTGTGTGTGTGTGTGTGTGTGTGTGTGTGTGTGTGTGTGTGTGTGTGTGTGTGTGTGTGTGTGTGTGTGTGTGTGTGTGTGTGTGTGTGTGTGTGTGTGTGTGTGTGTGTGTGTATGTCTGTATGCGTACTTCAATGGTTACATAGGTGAGCCAGAGGTAGAGAGTAAGAGGGTATATATATATATATATATATATATATATATATATATATATATATATATATATATATATATATATATAGCGAGACAGACAGACAGATAGATAGATATATGGATAGATAGATAGAAAAACAAAGAGAGAGAGAGAGGAAAGGAGAGAGAGAGAGAGAGAGAGAGAGAGAGACAGACAGACAGACAGACAGACAGACAGACAGACAAAGAGAAAGACAGACAGACAGAGATAGAGAGAGCGATGGAGAGACAGAATAGAGATAAAGAGAGAGATAGTGGGTAAAAGGAAAACCAGCCAGGCATATATTGGAGGAGTTGAGTGAGAGACAGTGGGAACCGAAAGGCAGACAGTCTCACATACAAAGTAGGAAGAGAGCAGCATTTAGGCAACGACAGAAAAAGACTGCGGGGAGACTGAGACAGATCTAAAGAGTATTAGTAGTGTTCCGTCGTAATAACAGGCCATTTGTCATTGGAGACACCATGGCTTCGAAGAGATGAAGACAAAGAGGTAGCAAAGCAAAAACAGAAAAAAAAATGAAATGTCAAAAATTAAAAGTTTTGGTCATTTTGTTTGAGTAAAGTCTAGTCTCACATCATAAAAGTTTGATGTATGTCCTTGGTTATGTTAAAGGCATACCTATGCCCAGAATAGGACAATAAAAAGTATAAGACTCAGCTATAGTAAAGGAAATGAAAAATTAATAATATAAGAGATATAAAAAATACAGTGCAAGTTAAGAACATATGGGCTCTCATATTAGATGATAAACATTAAATGACTGGAGAGTGGGAGACAGAAAGAGAGAATATGTAGAGATAGAGATAGTTAGAGAGAGAGAGAGAGAGAGAAAGAGAATGCCTCTGCGTGTGTTCGTGAGAGAGAGAATGAGACATGGGAAGGCAGCAAATGATGTAAAATTACAGCCTGATTTTATAACTGTTCCAATTTCATTGGAATCATCTCGATTTAGAATCCGGCCACCTTCAATACAATTACAAAATACTTATCTGATTATAAAAGTCTTGGTGCAACCGAAAATTAGACTTTAAATAAAGCTCAACCTCCGGCTTCCCAAGTTTCAATCGGTTCCTCTTGCCATTTCACCCAATCATTGAATTAGGATTCTTAAAATGCAACGTTGAAAGGTCGAGAATTGCTTGCCATCGTGGATGGCCGTGGTCACTTCAAAGTGAAGTTGCGACCCAATGTCTCCCTTCCGAATCCTGTATAATCCCGGCGACGATACGCGGCAAGAATCCTATCGTCCTGCTTCTCATCGTCGTCGTAGTCGTCGTCGTCGATGTCGTAGTCGTCGACGTCGAGTTTCGAGTCGTCCACATAGTAGTCGTCAAAACTGTTGTCTTCGTCGTCCTCGTTATCGTCATCGTTATCGCTTTCACTGCCGTCATCGTGTCATCATTATCGTCGTCTTTGTTGTCATCGTTGGTTATTATGATTATCGTTGTTATAGTCATTGTTATCGTTATCATCATCATCGTCATCGAGATCGTCGTCATAATCTTTCGACTTCGGCTCCGTACTCTACCTACCTGCGCTATTTTACACACTGATTTCAAGCATCATTATCTAACACCTCGGTCGCAAAGGCACTTTTATCAGACACGAGTCCCGGGACTTTCTCGCCCATTTGCTACATTTCGAATGCTAATGAACGACAACATATACCCTTTCGCGGACGCGTTCTCGCGATATGCGTGCAGGCCACACAAGAAATCAAACGCCATTAGCCAAAAACAATTATTCTGTATTAGTTTGCTCCCTTCATGAGTGTCCCATTATGTTGGCAACAAATTCCTACCTGGGAATAAACTCGAAGCTATAAGCATCCAGATCGTATAACATAGCATATTCACCACCTCTATCTCAACCATCACCTCCTCTTTTACCACTATCACTACTACCGCTATCACCACCATAATCCCCCAGCAACTCCAAAAACTCCAACAACTCCAACAACAACTCCAACAACTCCATTCGTACCACGACCATATTCTCATCACCATCATAATCACTCCGTTACCATTACTACAACGACGACCACAATACCAGAATTACACGGGACCAGTTAAATAAAAGCACCTCAATTTTGGTCAAGGATACTAACAGAAAGAAACTAAAATATATATATATATGTATATATATATAATATATATATATATATATGAATATATATATATATATATATATATATAAATATATATATATAATGAATACAAAATTAACAAATATACATATAAATGAAAATTATCATAATATGATTAACAATAAATAAAATAAGTAAATAAATAAATAGGAAAAGTTAAATAATAAACAAACAGGTAAATAATAAACTGGCAGATGAATAATAGTATATGATAATAAAGGAAATAATAATAAATGATAATTTAATCACGGAAATAACAATATACAAACATACAAATAATAACAAACAAATCAACAAATAACATAAAATAAATGGCAGACATTACAGCATCACCACCCCTCCCACCGCATCTAACACCACCACTCTCCTACCTAATGAGTTTTTGTTCCATCTCCTCTTCTTCCCATCCTTTCCCATGGCCTCCCATTCCATTACTTTGACCCTCCCATCGTACGTCTCTCTGAATACGAATCTGCCTATGTGAGAGTGCACGCGCTAGTTCCTGCGCTGTCTGTATGTTAATGTTTCTGCATAACAGTGCACATTATGTAAAAAGAAGTACAGTACGTGAAGAAACTGTCAGAATATTTTTACGCTGCCTGATCACGTTACTGTTATGCACTCAGTTCTGTGCATCATTCCTTCGTCTCGTAGAGTTTCTATGAACAAATAATTTATGTCACTGATATCACTGTTTCCCTAGGCGTGTCATTGGTAATTAACAAAAAGATATATTTTTTTCTTCTAAATATCGTAGTCCATTTCACTTGTAGGAAATAGAAATTTCCTTTCACTATAAGAGATTTTTTATATATATGAAAAAAAAATCCCTTTCTCTTCTAAACAGCAGTCTTTTCTTTTCCTGTAGTCGCAATTTCCTCCAATAAAAATAAATAATCTTCTGTTTCCCAGCAGATAGGTCTCTTTCCCCTCAGCATCAGGCCTTGTCTCCCGAAGCCCAGAGCCTCGTTCCTTCCTCCCTTTCCCCGAAGTATCTGAAGGTCCCTCTCGCATCAATATCCCCCTTCTCTTCCCAGAGACCTTGAGACCTTCCTTTACCGTACGCAAGGTCCCTTAGCTATACATAAGAACCTTTGCCTTGGACATTTAAGCAGCACACTTTTCCCTCGACCAGAACGCAGCAGTCTTCTCTATCTCCATATATATCGGACCTCTCGTGCCCTACACAAAACAGGATTTTCCTTTTCCAAAACCCCCGTTCAGTTCTTTTCCTGCCAATAAACAGTGAGGTACTTCCCTTCTCCCACAGATTGTAGTCCTTTATCCAAGCCGCTACTACGACCATTCCCCTCTCCTTCCCTAACATGTGGAAATCCTTTTCTTATTGCGTACACAATATTGGCCGTTTCCTTTCCCTACCTTGCTCCTTCCCCCCCCCAACATACTGTGCTCCCCTGCATCCCTTGTATGATCCCATACCACTATGACCCTTTCGCGAGTGCTATAGACCTCTCTAGGAAACATATACAGGACTTTACCCTTTTCCTATTGAAGGTGATCCTTTGCCTTCCCCACAGACGCTGAAACTCCCCCTTCTCCCCCTCCCCTCCTCCCCTCCCCCTCCTCCCCTCCCCCTCCTCCCCTCCCCCCCTTACTCCTCCATCAAACCACGAACCTTTGCCCCTCTCCCTCTCTTTTACTGTGATGTTTTCCCCTCAGGTTTATGTGAAGGCTCTCTCTTTCTCCTCAACAACGATGGTACTTTCATTCCCTAGTAGACATACTTTGTTTCTGTATAAACGTAAATGTGAACACAAGGACACAAACTCATACAGAGTCACATGCACGAGGATATACATGTTCATGTTCACGGTCACCTTCATGCTTACATTGACATTAAAGATAATTTTGGTGTTTTCTCTCTCTCTGTCTCTCTCTCTCTGTCTCTCTCTCTCTCTCTCTCTCTCTCTCTCTCTCTCTCTCTCTCTCTCTCTCTCTCTCTCTCTATCTCTCTCTCTGACGCACTATTATTTGCACGTTCTTTCTTCATTCATTCAATCTCTTCATTCATTTCCTATTAATTCACTCAAACGTAAACGAACATATTCGCAGCACACACACACACACACACACACACACACACACACACACACACACACACACACACACACACACACACACACACACACACACACACACACACACACACACACACACACACACACACACACCAAAAACCTTTTCCGTTCCCCCTGGCCTAGCTCGATCCTTTTCGTCCCCCTCCTCTCGGCAGTCTTTTCTCCGGCTGGTCGCCATTAGGAGGCCAGCGCGCAACAAGGCAAGTACTATTTGGGTCGCGATGTATGGTCGATTAGCGGTCACATTTCATCGTTCTCGGCATATGAAAGACCGGATCCTCTTGCTGTTCTACACTAGAAATCAAGAACGATCATTCCAATTTCCAGACAACGGAATGGTTTGTCGTATTCTCAAAGATCTAGAAAAGAGAAGAAAAAAGTAAACAGGAGGGATGAACAGCATCATTCTTTTCTTTCACATAAAACGGAGAAAACGAGCTGTTGTTCTGTGCGTTTTTAACATTAGTGGCTTGTCGCCGTTGGTAATCAAACCATGACTGCCAAATGTGGAAGAAATTCGAGCCAAATATAGCTAGACGTCAAGAGGAAGAGTGCTCTGAACTGTTTTGTAACCACGAGAGTAGACTAGGGATGTAATAAACGTAGGTTTCCAAGTGGAGGACGAGGATGAAATTAGAAGATAATGGCGGCCGGAGGAGAAGATAAAGAGGGGAGAAAATAGCTCGTGATGCCTCCATTTTTACTCAAAATACTTCTTCTCCTTTCTCCGAGATCTCAAAATAAAGAGAGAAGGAGAAAAAATGCGACAACAATCTGTCGTTTCAACTCCCCTTGCTTTCTCTCATTTTCTTCCAGAACCAACGATTTAGAAGTATTCGTGCAAGTGTACATGCATGTATGCGAGTTAGCGTGTGTGTGTGTGTGTGTGTGTGTGTGTGTGTGTGTGTGTGTGTGTGTGTGTGTGTGTGTGTGTGTGTGTGTGTGTGTATGTGTGTGTGTGTGTGTGTGTGTGTGTGTGTGTGTGTGTGTGTGTGTGTGTGTGTGTGTGTGTGTGTGTGTGTGTGTGTGTGTGTGTGTGTGTGTGTGTGTGTGTGTGTGTGTGTGTGTGTGTGTGTGTGTGTGTGTGTGTGTGTGTGTGTGTGTGTGTGTGTGTGTGTGTGTGTGTGTGTACTTACACGAACTCACGACAATGCAAGTATGATTATATCTTAAATAGTTGTCCTTGTGACAATTCACATCAAGGCAGCTTGTGTGTACTTGTGCGAGCAGGTCAATACGTTCACTCAGTTCACAAAGATCGTAAAGACAACTAAAACATTTATAAGAGAACTCAAATCTAATCAAATGTTGCGTACAAAAAGAATTCCGGCGTTTTATAAGGAAACCAGTTTCTTGGCCCAAGATCAGATTAACCAATTAATTTGCGGCAGATTAAACAAGCAAAAGAAAAGAATTGATGTTCTTGTTTCATCCTCGGGAAATCTTTTCCAAAAAAAAAAAAAAAAAGCCTTAAAGGGTTTGAGCAATTGATTGAGGAAATGAAAGGAACAAACAGATGAAAAGACGCAATTTAAAACGGAATGGAATCAACAATGCAATAATAACACAATTGCAAATAAGCAGGTGTTTGCACCCTTGTTTATAAATTATGGAAGCAAGGGTGGAACTCCGTGTGATGTGATGGTATGTAATATATGTGTGTTTTGATATGTGTGTGTTTCTGCGTGCGCGTGTTTTGATAAATGAGAGAGAGAGAGAGAGAGAGAGAGAGAGAGAGAGAGAGAGAGAGAGAGAGAGAGAGAGAGAGAGAGAGAGAGAGAGAGAGAGAGAGAGCGTCAGTAAGAGATAGCTATGACATGATTCTCAAAATAAGTAGATGATACAAAAAACATGTGGATGATGAGAGAAAGCCGAAGAAAGAAAAGCGCAAAGGGGAAGGGATGAGTAACCATTAATTTTCAGCCAACATATCTTCGAAACGAGGCAAATCCGCGCTCTGTTTGCTCCTACCAATGGTGGAGCCAAAGAAAATACCACCATAAGCTAAAAGCGAATAAAAGTTAAAATGATCTGAAAACCCGGCCTTTCTTCCTTTCGGTTTTGCTTCCAGCGCTCTTATCTGCTTTTCGTATTATCTAGTAAACAGTCTTGATTATATCTCGACCTTCGACGAATGGTACAATTAAAAATGAAATCTCCATAAAAAGAAATCCTCTTAGTAAGCTGGACCAATTTCGCTTAATATACCCCACCCTACGCTCTAAAATGGCTTACATTTACCACACTACCTTAGGAATAGACCTTAAACTCACTAACGAGAAAGTGAAAAGAACTTTATTTACCCCAAACCGCACTCGAACACAAAGCGAATAACGAGTGGAGTAGGGGTGGGTGAAATCCGGTTCGGCCTCCCAAACTAAAGACTTTGCTTATGACTGTGTAGATAAGGAAACTCTGAGTAGAAAAGCCCAGCCTTGCTTCTCGGCTTGCGTGGTCTCTCTCTCTTTCTTTCTCTCTCTCTCTGCGTAGCGGCCTCTTTGTTTTTCCTAGAGTTGTTTTCCCTGTAGCCATTGTTGCTCCAACAATTCCACTGAAGAAGCTTTTGTATATGTTGACCCTCCAGCACAAACGCTATGAGAAACGTTCATAACCAGTAAACGTAACGAAAGCATACAATAGATTCTCCTACAATTTATGTTTAATGGCATTTGTGGGACTTTCTCTCCTTCTTTTCTCCCCCTCTTTTTTATCATATATGCGACCTTTCTATATAGTTTGTTGGGATGGAAGTCCGGGTTTGCCTAATTGAGTAAGAGCGTCATAGTGTTAAACCAATTGAGTCTTAATTGATCGTGTCCAACGTTGCCTTTGACTCGTTCCGACATGGCCGTCAGCAGTTCCCTGCCACCAGTTCCACCGGCTCTCATTCACACAATATTTTCCGCATCTCTGGTGTAACCGTCCTATGCCTCAGTCCAGTGTCCCTATATACCCTTCGTAGCAAAGAACTAAAAGAGAAGAATTTTTTTATTTCATACGTTCCATTATATCCATGTATCATGTAAACGGTGTCGGGTTGATCTTTAGTTTTTTTTTTTTTCCTTTAATAAATCCACGGAATTAACGTAAAGAATTCTATATGCTATACTAGGGAAAGGAAATTTGTAGAAATAAATGTTAAAACAACCACGAATACAAGAAAATACACGAAAAATTAAATTTCTCTGGAGATGGGCCAAAGCTTGACAGATACCTGGACATCATCAACGGGTCACACGAGTGTTATGGTTGTCAATGTCATTTGAGTTTTAAAAAAAGGTTTTAACAGAAACACGAGAGCCATTTAAGACTCAAAGGAAGCCGTGCGTAAACATTCATAGAATGTACTAGATAAATGATAGCTTAGGGTAAATAATACCGAGAGAAAAGAAAGCAAAAGAGGAAAGGAGATGAGGAAAGGAGATGAGGCAAACGGAAGAGGTGAGGACGGGTCCGGAGAAGAGAGGGAGAGGGAAAAGGAGAGGACGGAGAGGCTGAGGAAGGAATAGGAGTGGAGGAGGTAATGGCTGGCGTCCCCCTACACACGAGGCGTAAGGGATTAGAGGCATGAGTGGGGTAATATCTCCCTTTCTTGTGACGCAGTGACACAGGTTGACGGTCAAGCCTGAGTGGCCGAGGAACCGGCATCATGTTTTCAAGGACTCTGCAAATGATGACAAGGGAACACACACGTGTTTAAAAGTGCGGTACCTGATAACAGTATCACAAAGGTAAACCACATGTATAAAAAAAGTAAAAAAAGCAAAAACAAGATTGAATGGTCTTCTGGTTTACATTTCTTTGTCCAAAAGACATAGTTTTTAAGATACTGTATACCATTATCCCTAATATAACTATTTACCAGATCTGTTTGTGTAGTACTAACGTGATAGGTAAAAAGTGATACATAAAAGTATAACCATTTAAACACATGTTGACTATACACTTTAAGAGACTTATGACAGTTTAGACACACAAATAACAGCAGAACCAGTGTGGGGATCAGAAAGGCAAATCTAACAAACTATGAAACAAAATCCCCAATGAAGTAACGTACCTGGACTAACATACCACAAAAGGTCCGAGAAAAGACCACAGGCGAAAACCGTGTCTGGGCAAAAGAACCTTAAGAAGGAAAACAGCAATCGCCTAAAAGGAAGCTAGGTGGTATGAAGGTGTGTTATAATGGGACGGGCAGGGGAAAACATCAATATGGTGAAAGCCTTCCCCGTCCAGACACTACAATGGCTGGCACAACATCCCGGCCGGACCAGAGCGGATCCGTCCATAATCTAGGTCCAAACAAAAGGGAAGAGTAACTTGGACGGGAGTCTGTAAACTGCTGTTGTCACTAAATGTTCCACTTCACTAGGAGGGAATGAATGCACAATCACATTTCTGTGTATGCCTCAGGAGTGAGTGCTACAGTCCAACGGAACGTAATATGCCCAAAAGTTTGAT
>NC_134785.1:17844205-17846705 GCF_046742065.1 Oratosquilla oratoria
AGCTCATAGAAAATTAATCAGTCTTTGCTGATGGAAATTAATTTATCAATTTTCAGAAAATAGGGAATAGAAAGTTCATACATTTAATAGTAAATCATCAGTACAATGATATTCATTTGGGAAGTATGCATTTGTATACAAAGAATTCTATGACCCAGTGAACAGGTATGTCAATGAATACCTTTCAATGTGCGTCTTTATGCTACATTTCACTGATCTGATATATGTTCCCAATTAAATATCAAGTTGCTCTCCTTGTTTATATAAAAGATATACACACGGTAAAGGAAACACGGACTGGAGGTGAAACTTTTATTCCTGACGTTTCGTCTATCGACTTTCTGACGAAACGTCAGGAATAAAAGCTTCACCTCCAGTCCATGTTTCCTTTACCGTGTCTATACAACTTGTTCACATGGATTTTCAAAAGATATACAGTATAGATGTGTGAAACATTTAAATCTTATACACATATTTCATATTGTCAAAGGTGTTGTCTACGGTGTCATCATGAGTTAAGATGAAAATAAGTTTATATTTGTATTTTTATTAAACCTATATGAGGTGCTATGAAGCAAATATTTTAAAATCATTCCGTCATGAAACAGAGACCCGTGATTCAATTAAAATGAAGGAATCCTTCATTGGTGTAACAATCAAACACTAAATAAAAACTCATATGGATAATCATGTTTTTCATTTTCTGAAGACTCAGAGTAGATTGAAGGTATAGAAACCTATATAGTTAAAGTATTTCATTTTTTTTTTAATAAATACTAATTAAAGAAATATTTCCCATAGAACAGGTTAAATAGAGTACGAAACATTAAGACACACAGAATTTATGACGAAGATTAGTTTTATGGTGCCTTCGTATTGTTCAAATAAAGTTGAGACTTTTAGGAATATCACGACTGCTCGAGGTCCTTTATCGACTCCTGAGATTTTGTCTTCGCGACAGAATGAGTTTACAGAAAAATGGAACTATGTACTGAATACACGCAAACATACTTTTTCAGATAATGCCCCAAAGCATCCACACGCAAACATGGACATGTATAGACACACGTGCACGCGGACAAGAACACACAGGTATACACACACATACATACACACACACACACACACACACACACACACACACACACACACACACACACACACACACACACACACACACACACACACAAACATACACACTCACACACTTGAATAAAGAAAGGGAGAAAGACAGACAGGCAGACAGACAGACAGACAGACAGATAGACAGACAGATAGACAGAAAGACAGACAGACTGACTGACTGACTGACTGACTGACTGACTGACTGACTGATTGACTGACTGACAGATAAACAGACAGACAGAGTGAGAGAGAGAGAGGGAGGGAGAGAGAGAGAGAATATATCGTGTAGGTATAATTGGCGAAAAGATGGTTGAAATATGCAGAGCTGAAAGTAGTTTTGAAAGGATATGAATATATCTTGTTTAATGTCCATTTATATACATAGAGATGGGTAAATAAATCACCCAAGTCATCATGGAGTGCGCAGAATAAAATAGAAAATACAGTTTAGGGGAAAAAGTATATAATAGGATAGAAAGTTCCTAAATTCTCAATAATAAATGTGTGTTATGATCTGGGCATTTTCTGATAAAATAGAATACTTGAGTAGAATATGATAAGTATTAGTTACAAGGATATAGAGAAAACATTTAACTTGACAAGTAGTAAAGTAGTATGAGAGGTTCAAAACTAGGATCGAGACAAGAAGCTGTTTATGGTTAGTTTCAGGTGTGTTTAAAGAAGAGAGATGTTAATCAAATGCAACTATTTTATTTTTCAAAATTCATCGTACATGATTGAACCCATTTATTGTTATAGGACTGTATTGCGGTATACCTTGGAGAACATAGGTTCTAGAATGATTATTTTTAATCCTAGTGTAGTCAGTATGGTTATAATAGAGCAATACAAAGATATTTTGAATAACAGACTGAGATGAAATCAAAACGATACAATTTCTTGCCTAAGAAGTGTATACGGTGTTAAGAGATCTAAGACTATAGCACGAAAGTGGAGATGTCTGGACGAGAAATGGGGTTAATATAGCTATAATAGATCAATACAAGGATATTTTGAATAGCAATCTTAAATGAAATAAAAACGAAAAAAAGGTCTTGTCTAAGAAGTGTATACGGTATTAGGAGATCTAGGACTACAGCACGAAATTGGAGATGTGTTGACGAGAAATGGGGTTAATATAGCTATAATAGATCAATACAAGGATAATTTGAATAGCAGACTTAAATAAAATAAAAACGAAAAAATGCCTAGCCTAAGAAGTGTATACGGTATTAGGATATCTGGGATCTCTCAACCGAGGTTGGAAGGCAAAAGATGTTGTAAGACCGAAAGCAAAGGCGACAAGATAGTTTATGGGGTGCATAATGAGGAATTAGACTAGCGAGCAGAAAGATTTATCGGCCCCGGATAGGAG
>NC_134785.1:17851705-17856705 GCF_046742065.1 Oratosquilla oratoria
GTGTGTATACGTGACCTGTATCTGTGTCTGTATCTATATCTGTATCTGTATATGTGACCTGTATCTGTGTCCTGTGCGTGTGTGTATCCGTGTGCCTATGTGTATGTGTCTGTGTACATGCACCTAAGTGTGTTTGCATGTATACGTGTTCCTGTGTGCTACTAACTATATGTTTGCTTGTGTTCATATACCCGTTTCTTGGTGTTTGTGTTTGTGTTCCTGCGTGTTTTTCATGTTTTTTTCTAGGAACGCATCGTTATGCTCAAGAATTGTTTTATCAGTTTTAGGAATTTTCTGTTCTCTCAGAGACATATTTAAGGTCAGAAAAAGGGCTGAAATTCAAAGAATCCGATATTCAAGTTTTAGGAATTACCTATTTTCTCAAAGCCATACTTCATGTCAGAAACAAAATCAAAGTTGCAAGGTTTTTATATTCAATTCTCCGTTATCATACAAATAAAATTTCCTTATCGGACAAAAATAATCAAATTAGAAAACACCAAAACACCTTTCATATGGTTAAGGACAGGTCAGTCTTGTGGAAATTTATTTTTCTTTTATCTATTTATCTTTGTTATAATTTTTCCCGCATCCGACTTAGTTATGGACCAAAAGGTCTCCTGTCGACAAGTTTTTCGTTTGTAATCCTTTGTAAGTCTGAATACTCATGTGTAATATCAACCAGGGGGGAAATATCAACTAGTGTGGAAAGGGTCGAATTTTAACTACTTTTGTAATAAAAGAGGGACACCTGTTTTAGTGTAATAGAGACGTGTGGAAGAAATTTACGAGGACAAAATCACCGGACATGGGTTCAAATCAAGAAAGGTTTTAGTGGATGCGAAAAGAAAGGATATATTATGAACACATTCTTGAAGACATCCATAATACATGCATAGAGAATAAGCATGGGAAACGTGAAAAATTCAAAGAGGGATGTAATCAAACACATATAAACCAGTTCAGACCCTCGGATGTAGATACTAAGATGGAATGGGTGGTTCAATAGGTTCTATTCAATTGTGATATGATGGGTATGTACTATGATTCTGCCACTCAACTTATAAATGTGAAGGAGTATTGTGTGCGTGCGCGCTTGTGTGTATATGCGTGTGTGTAAGTGAGCGTGTGCGTGTGTACAATTGTGTGTTTGTTTGTGTGTATGTGTGTGTGTGTGTGTGTGTGTGTGTGTGTGTGTGTGTGTGTGTGTGTGTGTGTGTGTGTGTGTGTGTGTGTGTGTGTGTGTGTGTGTGTGTGTGTGTGTGTGTGTGTGTGTGTGTGTGTGTGTGTATGTGTGTAAGTAGGCTCGAATGTGTACCATTTGCACAATGCAATATAATCATATGAATATGTGCAAATAGGCACGCGTATACATTTTCAAATTAATTCATCACAGCATACCAACAAATTGAATGAAAGATAAACATACTTACAAGACACTTTTGTCTTGATTCACACATAAACACTACACCATATTGAAAAACGTTATAAACATAGCATCCTAGTACTGATTTAAAAGATATATATGAATCTGTATCAAAGACTAGAAAAAAGATAGCTATGTGGTAACATAACATACACTCAAACTAAATGGTCAGCCCTGATAGCTTCTCTTTAATAATCCCTCCCACGATCTTCCTATGTCTTGTGATTACGAAAAGTTTGAGCTTGCTAGCAATGGCTAAAATATGCAAATGACCTATTTTAATAACAAAGGGAGACTTCTTTCTTGAGCCGTGGCTAAAGGGGAGGTGGCTGAGATAGGAGTTTGGTTTTGGCAGAAGTGGTGGGAGTCTGCGAAGACAGAAAAAGCATTTTCTCTTATGTAAACCAGTATATGTATATGGTATAATATCACTTTCGAAATTTCTTGATTGTTATTCGTTATAGATACTAATATAGGGAAATGATATATGCTCTAGCTATATGCACTATGCATGTTAACATAGATAAATAATTATATATAATTTTCTCTTTTGTAAACCAGTATATGTATATGGTATGATATCACTTTTAAAATTTCTTAATTGTTCTTCGTTATAGATACTAATAAAGGGAAATGATATTTGCTCTAGCTATATGCACTATGCATGTTAACATAGATCAATAATTATATATAATTTTCTCTTTTGTAAACCAGTATATGTATATGGTATGATATCACTTTCGAAATTTCTTAATTGTTCTTCGTTATAGTTACTAATAAAGGGAAATGATATTTGCTCTAGCTATATGCACTATGCATGTTAACACAGATCAATAACTATATAATTTTCTCTTTTGTAAACCAGTATATGTATATGGTATGACATCACTTTCGAAATTTCTTCATTGTTCTTCGTTATAGATACTAATATAGGTAAATGATATTTGCTTTAGCTATATGTACTATGCATGTTAACATAGATAATTAACTATATAATTTTCTCTTTTGTAAACCAGTATATGTATATGGTATGATATCACTTTCGAAATTTCTTCATTGTTCTTTGTTATAGATACTAATATAAGGAATTGATATAGGTAAATTATATTTGCTTTAGCTATATGCACTACGCATGTTATTATTATTCAATAACTATATTAGAATATTTATATTTCTTAAATATGTACAATACTATAAAACAGTATATATCCACTCAAACACGAGATTACGAAACCGATTGGATTAGAACTAACTCAATACGAATAGCAGATAATCGATAGGAAAAGTGTTCCACACGTATAGTTACTTTTGCAATTAGGGAAGGTTTTGATAAATGACGGATGGCTTAGATAGAAAACATGAAAAGGGCGCAGGCAAACACTCGGTCAAAGGTGTGGCAAAAGACGTATGTAACTAGGAGCGAACATCGCTTCTGTGTGCGCGTGCGTGTACGTGTTAGTGAGTTTGTGTGTGTATAGTGTATGTGCCCCCATGTATCTGTCTTGCAGAAAACGGGAAGACGGAAACATACAGAAAAGATACTGGATAGATGACAGAAAGAAATAGCAGGAATAGTTTCTCGTAAATAGTGTGTATATATATATATATATATATATATATATATATATATATATATATGTGTGTGTGTGTGTGTGTGTGTGTGTGTGTGTGTGTGTGTGTGTGTGTGTGTGTGTGTGTGTGTGTGTGTGGGTGGGTGTGGGTGGGTGTGGTGTGTGGGTGTGTGTGTGGGTGTGTGTGTGTGTGTGTGTGTGTGTGTGTGTGTGTATGCGTGAGTGTGGGTGTGCATCTTTATATGTATAATATGCAGCAATATGTATAGTAATATACTTATATCTGTATTATCCTAATGGCGTTTTTCAAATGCACATTTGCGTAACCACACAAAAATATCATCATACTATCAATGGGAATAGCCATGGATTCTGATCGAATACGGAGTGTATATAGCTATAACAAAAGAAAGTCCTTAATAAACACACCTTTATATGCGCGTTACTGTACAATCAGTTGTCTAATAGATAGAGCCTCATTTTCGGGTTTACTGCGTTTTCGCTACGAGTAAAAAAATAAAAATAAAGAATTGTTCTCATTCGCATCTGTGTGTTCCGGAGGGGTTGGAAAATGGAACAAATAGATGCATTTAACTTGTTTCCCTGCGACGAATTCCACTCCAAAATTCAATGATTTCTTAAAAAAAACAAAAAAAAGACCGCAGAACAAGAGAAAAAAGACAGAGTGAAGGATTAAGACGAAAAGGTGAAAGAGTAAGAAGAAATGGAATAGGATAAATGAGGAAAAGCAGGAAGAGAAGAATAGGAGTAAGGATGGGTAGAGATGAGGAAGAATAAGTAGGAAAGGTGAGCAGGAAAAATAAAAAATATATATATGAAGAGAAGGATTGATAAGGAGGATGAACGATGAGCATTCAAAAGGATTAAGGAGGAGAACTGAAGAGGAGGAATGAGCGAGACAGAGAAGAGGAAAAGGAGGAATAAGGAAGAATGAGGAAGGGAAGTATGAGCCTTTTTCTGTACGTTGCTTTACTGGGTTATTATCTCTTTTCTATTGCATACTTTATAGTCACTTTTCTTCAAGACTTGAAGATGTTCGTCTTCTTATATTAAAAGAACACGCAACACAAGATTTTCTGAAACATCACCTTCCCTTTTACATGAGATTACCAGTCCGATCATACTTCGACTCAATGGTAAGGTACATGTCCTCCCTTTGGTACCTTCTACCTGTTTTTGACTTAGGGACTCTTACGAAAAGGAATTCTCGAAAGCACTTGACAGACACATACCGACACTTGACTTTGTATTGATACTCATAATTCTATCTTTCTGGAGTGCCACTCAATTGTCACCTATATATAGGATTTTTTATTATTATTATTTTCTTATTTTCGATGTTCTTTTATATATGTATATGAAACTAGGAAGAAAATGAAAATGAGAGGAAGTGAGGATATTCGTGGTGCATTAGGGATGCAAACAGGAGTAAAAATGTGGAAAGTAAATGAAGAATGTATCTGGCGAAACGGAGGTAAGGGGAAGGAAGCTACAAGGATTTAAGGGAAATGGAGAAAAGAAACTACAGAGGGAGCACCGAAAGAGAAGAAGTGAGAGGGTATAAACATAGAGAGAAGTTATAAAAAAAACAATAGATTTAAGAAAAAGAAGGCAAAAGAGGGAAACTAATTTAAATAGGAGAAGTATGATGAAGACAAATGGGATAAACCAGGAAAAGGAAACAAGGGTGTGAATGGGAGATATATAAACGGTAATAGGAAGAGAGTTGAGTGGGTAAATAAGGGAAGAGGGAGAAATTGGTGTGAAGGACAAGGTGGAGGGTTCGATCAGTTATTGCGTGACCAGGAAACCATGGGGCCAAAGAATGCTCATTGCCTCATCCTTCAATATCTTTTTAAAGGATTATTTATTTCTATTACATACATTAATACCTACGTTTTCTTAAAAAAACTGTTTGTACTCTAAATATATATATATATATATATATATATATATATGCGTGTGTTTGTGTGTGTGTGTGT
>NC_134785.1:17861705-17866705 GCF_046742065.1 Oratosquilla oratoria
TACATTTTTTATATATATGTACGTATACATATATATATATATATATATATATATGTATATATATATATATATATATGTATATATATATATATATGTACATATATGTATATATACATATGTATATATATATATATATATATATATATATATATTATATATTTGACACCATTACTGTAACTATGTCGTTTTTTGTTATTTCAGTTTACTCTTGAAAATGTCTTCTTCAAGACGAAGCGTTGAGCTCAAATAAGATAATAATGGACGAATATAGAGACTTAGTTTCAATTCACCTGGTTAATGGTAAATCTTCAATCATGAAAGTCGAGAATGCAAAGAAAAAACTGAATAACTACAACAATGCTGCCATTTTTAACTCCACGTGTATTACTTTGAACCTGCTCCCCTCTTTTACTAATATATATATATATATATATATACATATATATATATATATATATATACACTCACGCACACACATACACACACACACACACGTGAGTGTAGTATGAAGTGTCCCTGATTTCCATTTTTCCATCTCCCTTACTTTACAAATCGTAATTTCTCTTTCTAATAATTTAGTATCTCATAAAAAGAACTCATCTTTGCTCACATATTTGTTACTTAGTTAAAAGAATCATTTGGAAAAAAGAAATGCACTAATATATTGATAAATCATCAATTTAATAGCTGAGTCTAAATGACGATAACTTAAAGAAATATATTATCTTTATGGTCAACTTCATGAAAACATGACTAATTTTTAGGGACTTATTTCAAAAAGTCTATCTTGATTTTACAAAATATTTATAGGAATTGTTCTTGGCAATATCAATCAATTTGTCAGTCCAGAGGAACCTCCAATATGACTTTGCAATTTACCTCTAATGAGGTCAAAGTGAAATAGATATTTGCAGCCAAATAGAGTTAAGAGTTAGAAATTTTGGTCAGCAGTTTTTATGAACATTATTCATAAAAAAAAATGAATGACGCAAGGTTATTATCAGTTGTATGATATTTCTATATAATATACATATATACACACATATATACAAATATATATATATATATATAATTATATATATATATATATATATAAATGTATCATAAGAAATCTATATCTCATAATTAAAGAATTGTAATATACAGTGTAACCAGGATACCATCCTATTAAACAAACAGAACATTCATTCATGTAAATTTCAAAATCTTTCTCGCATCTTATCGACTACTAGATGTCAGAGTTTGGTTAGATGTTTATCTAGTAGCCGGACAGTAACAAGCCTAAATTCTGACCAATTTCCTCTATAAATGAGAGTACACACGCAGGTACTTTTATCCCCATAATCGGCACATTGGTAAACACCACAATACCGCCGACGAGACTGAAGGCACGACACCAGGTAATAAAAGTAGTTTCAATATCTTAGGGATGCTCATGCGCACGCACCTATATATATGTACTCGTACGAATACATACAAAAGCGCGCTCTCACGCACCTACGTAAAAATGTATTCACACAAACAATAAACACACAAAGACATACATACATTCATATATACATAGATACATACATACTTATATAGCTACACACACACACACATACATTATATATATATATATATATATATATATATATAATGCATATATACATACATACATACATACACACATACATACATACATACATACATACATGCATACACACATACATACATACATGCATACGCCCATACGCATACATACATAACCACGTGAACCATTCAAAGTCTCAGCAAGCTGATAATGAACACCAGAACCAAACCCCGCGCCATCGGAGCCCAGTCTGCTTCCTAAGGGTTTTACAAGTGGATTGGCAATCAGACTAAGTAGATCGAAAATTAGTGGCGGGGTATTCACATTTGAGGTCTGAATTATAGTCTGAAATATCATTTAGTCCATTTTCCGTTATGGTGCTCCAATTAATGTAAGAGGAAAGACCTTCTACAGCTTTGCTGGTGGAGCTTCTTGTTGCTCCTGTCACCAGAAGGAATCAAGTCAGGCTCAACATGTGCATTTTAATCAAAGGGACTGAGATAAAGGCACAATGAAAAATAAATCATCCCACAGTTAGTGATACAATATTCAAGAAACTTTATATATATATATATATATATATATATATATATATATATATATATATATATATACACATGTATATATATATATATATATATATATATATATATATATACATATTTATATATATTTGTTATTAACTTTTTGCTCTCTTTTTACCCATCCTTACACGCATCTGCATATGGTTTATGTCCCATTATAGTTTGCAAACTCCCATTGGTTATAAACGTCTGCCTGGAGACGTGTGCATGTGAAATTGCACAGAATGTATCACGTATTATGTCATATATGGTTTACCAGCCACATAAATCTACGCAATTATCTTCCCGCCCCTTACATCCATTGCCAACACGATAAAAATCATCCCTGCCCTTATTAACATAAGTGAAAAACCAGCTGTCAGATAAAATACCAAACTTAGGGAGAAGCATTAACTTTTCCTAACTCAGGATCTTCACAAGAAACCACCAAGGAGAAGGTGGCTGTGTGAAACCCCGCCAACAAGACCCATAGCATATACGTTGCCTCGGCAGAGTTTCCCTTCTCTTTCGCGCTTTTTCATAATCGTTGATACAGAAATTGATTAGTTTAAAGCTATCCGCCCTGAGCCCATATATCCTTTTTTTATTGAGATGCCGAGCGATGGTGCAGCCGTGTAGAAGGGAGAGAAAGGAAAAAAGATTGAAAGTGTTATAAGGTAGAGAGCGAGACTGCAAGGGATCGTGTGTTATGCTCAGCGGTTAGGTAGCATGATTGATGCTCCGCGTTGCAAGGATGATTGAGGTATAATACTCAAGCGTGGTTGAGTTGGGTTGAGCTAGCATGGCTTTGTTCATAGTGACGTAGATAGTGTGATTATTTGTAGCTGGAACGGATAATGTGTAATGCTAATATGTGGTTGAGCATGGGGGAACGAGTATGGCTTTTGTTCAAAGTGACGTATCCTTTAAGGATGGGTTAGTCATCTGGTGTGGTATTGAGTCACAGTCAGCCAAAAGCTCAACATCCTGACCATTGTATAATAAAAGCCAAGTTTTCACATTTGTTCTGATGTAAAGTAATACAGTGGCAAGGTCATTTTGTGATCAGCAGGGAATCGATTACGTGTTTCCAAATTTGTAGTACCAGGTTTGGTATCTTCGTGTGAACAAGTATTGGTTTAGTAGAGTTTCTTTGCAATGATACCATATAATAACGTGATGGTCCTGGTAGTGAATTGGTAGTGATGTAGCAAATTATATATGTGTCATGGTACAAACTTCTGAACTCCGTTATTCAGTGTTCGATTAATACGTAAGATGCTTCTTAACCTTATCTAATGTCATTTCCCTGGAAAAACTCTGTACGGTTTTTATCGTAGCCAACGCTGTGATATTTCATGTAGAAGGGAGATTATAAATTTTCTGTAATTTTTTTTTTTTTTATAATAGATTCGATCAACCTCTACAACACATTGACACTCTTTACGTATCTCATTCCATCCGAGAGAAAACTATTCAACTTAAAAGAAAAAAAGGGGGTAATTGTGTCCGTAGACTGACGCTCTAGTGACACTCCGTGGCATGATTGTGGTTAAGACAAGACTAGTAGAACACAGAAGCAATGAGAGGCTTGGTTGGGAGCGCGCGCTCGCGGGTGCCGGGCTGGCGTGGTGGGAGAAGAAGAAGAAGAAGAAGAAAAAGATGTATACCTTTCGTGAAGGATAGGACTATAGGGGTTAGTATACAAGGAAGAGGGTGAGAAAGGGTGTGGTTAAGGAGCATGGTGGGGTAAGGCGTGCTGGTGCGGAGGACTCCCAGAGAGGAGGGGCGTGGCAGAGTGAAAGAGGGAGGGTGCCAAAATGGAATCAAAGATGGATGACGTAATTGAGTGGAGGAGGTAGCGGTGAGCCCAAGAGGAACGAGGGGTGACGAAGTGGTGGTGGTGGTGGTGATGGAGGAGCAGGAACAGCAGCAGGAGGCAGGAGAGAGGAGAGGAGGAGGAGGAGAAGAAGGAGGAGGAGGAGGAGAAGAAGGAGGAGGAGGAGGAGGAGGAGGAAGAGAAGGGAAAAACAGGAATAAGGGTAGGAAAGGAATAACAGGAAAACAAAGTGAAAGAGGAGGAAAAAGAGGAAGAGAAGAGTAAAAAAAGAGATCGAAAATGTGGAAGAGAAGGTGGAAGAGAGGTAGGAGCTGGAGAAGTGGAGTGCAATAAACGATGAGTAAGAATTGGAATATAATGACTGAATAGAGGAGGTAGAAGAGAGAGAGGAGGGGAAAGATGAATAGGATAAGTAAGAGGAGGAGTGATAGTAGGAAATGGAGGAGACGAAGGTGGAGTAGGAGGAAGGGGAGAAGAAAGAGGAGAAAAAAGAGCAAGACTAAGAGAAAGAGTAGTGCAAGGAAGTGTAGGAGTTGGATATGTGGGAGGACTAGGTCAGGAGAAGGATGAGGAGGAAATGGAGGAGGAAGAGAAGATTGAAGTGGAGAAAAAGAGGAAGGAGGAGGAGGTGGAAGAGGAGGTGGAGGTGGAGGAGGTGGAGGAGGTGGAGGAGGAATGGAATAGGAGGAGAGGATACATAAGCAGTGAGAAGAACGGCGGCCAAAAGAAATAAAAAAAATGAAGAAAAGAAATTCGAAGGAGCCGATAGCAAGAAAGACGGCGTGGTGGAAAGGTGGAGTAGTGGAGGAGTGGAGGAGTGGAGGAGTGGAGCAGTGGAGCTGGGAGGAGAGGAAGTGTGATTACGAGGAGGTGGAGCGGTGCCGGAATGGAGGTAGGTGGAGGTAGGAAGATGGCGTCGGGAGGGAGGAAGATGGCGTAGCTCAGGCAAGTGGAGGAGGAGGAGGAGGAGCAGGAGGAGGAGGAGGAGCTGAAGGAGGAGGAAAGGGGTGGTATCGGAAGGAAG
>NC_134785.1:17874205-17881705 GCF_046742065.1 Oratosquilla oratoria
GCAATCCATGCTCCGGGCTGCGTCATATAAAATGCATAATATACTGGACTATGAATGAGGTGGCAGCGCTAGCCGACACCCAAATCATGTCAACCACTATATGCAACATTATTCAGTGGTTAAGCCATTTAAAAGACAAGGAAGAGCTGAAATAACCAACTCTATTTTTCCAGTTATGGCGGTTTGTATTGTTTCAGTGTTACATACATTTATACAACTTCTGGAGAAAAAAATATTACACAAGAGTTCAGATGATATTTTCGAATATACATGGGGCTCTTAAGAAATATACTTATTGTGTCTGTTTACTTTTGGGACATACCGTATATATACATGTATTGTCTGGTATTTAAGCTAAGAAAGAAAGCTTAACCAAATACCGGAAAGTAGGATGCTAATGCAAGAAGTGTGTAGTGTTGGTATTTTGGGGGTTGAATACAAGCCTTCTCTCAGCCAAAATACAGACTGTTCACCACTTCAAGAGTTCAACTGAACGAGTTGTTTACCTTTAGTCTCCTTCCTTTTACTCTCTGAATGAGATTTCACTAATCGGCTCATCCGTGGGACTTGTTTAGATAGAATCAGTTGGGCAATATCGTACATCTGCTAGTGTGTATGGCAATTTCTCATTGACATCATGAAATGTAAGTACAACCAAACTATCAGAAATTTCCGATATCGGGTTTATTCTAATCAGTTTTCTCGTTAGGGATACAGAATCCTTGGGGTTTATGGGAATCTGTTAAACAATTTAACTTCAAATTTCTCCTCAACAAGTTCAGTCGACTATCAATAAATGGACGGCGTTTCGTGAAAGTCCTATTGAGCATGCATCCGTGTTGAAGAGGGTAACGGGTAGCTCTCCATTGGATGCATTTTTGTGAGCCGACCCGTCGCTCCTGCTTGTCAGCGCGAGCCTCACCAAGTTTACCTAACTGCACGAGCAAGCTTGCACTTGCGAGATGTCAGGTATCTGAATCGTTGTGCAAACTGTCCACCCCGTCATCCCTCCCTCCCGCCCCACCCATCTTGCATAACTTTTGGGAAACTGGCGAGCGCTTCCATTAATATAGAACCAATCCTGAGTCTATGGGGAAGAGGTAAAATTCCCTACTCCGGAGTTGTAATATGAATTGCATTAAACGGCATTATTTGTGTGGGGGGTTTTCTGTCCTGCATGTATTACGTTCCTTCCTAGTCGAGTCTGTTATATTTATTCTGTTTAACGCCACACTATGTTCCTTCTGGTTAAAGCTTCGCAAATTTATTTCCTTTATTTATTTATTTATTTATTTATTTATTTATTTATTTATTTATTTATTTATTTATTTATTTATCTATTTATTTATTCATTCATTTGTTTATTGATCTATTTATTTTTATTATTATTTTCCCGTTATCAGGATTCATATCTATCAACTTGCTACAGGTCCCTCATAAGCTTACATATACGCATGTGCTCTGGTTAATGACAGAGGATACTATATAACTATGGGATTTGTTTGCCATTTCCCAAGGATTTACTTTGACTAGATAGTATGTTGAGGTTTTGGTCTGCCTGACGATAAGCGACCTCATTCAGCTAAAGGAACTCCCCTTCCTGGAAGGCAAAGATTTTAATCAAATGGTATATTGGTATATTTCATTCATAATGACGCAGATGTTTTTTTTCACGGGTGAATGGCATATGGATTGAGAGTGTTAAACATAGCTAGTTTGAGTTATCTAAACTATTACTATTTTCTAGAATTTTTCTTCTGTCATAAACCAGACGATTTCAGTCAAGTATTAGATAACCTTTTTAGGCATATTTTAGTCCGGGCATTACCAGAAAGATTTCCTCAACCGAGTTCAATAGTACCAAGCAAGTTTCTTCAGCTGGACCATTGGGCCTGAAGAAATTAATTACTAAACAGCCCGTTACCTGGAATTATCGAGGGAGCATTACGTGATTAAACATTTATAATAACTCTACGTACTGTTTGGACTACTATGCCACGTTAGGCTGTGACCTTCTACGGTAATTATGCTCCATACGAGGTACTGACTTCGTATGTCTTATGCTGCCATTGGGTGCAATTCCCAACAAGTAACAAATCTTAAACTTAGCCCCAGACTCTCCGATCACATCGAAGAAAGGAGAGAGTCTTCGGGCCATGTTAGACTTTTCTTGTATTCATCGTTCGAGTTCTTCACTTCCGGCTTACGTTAAGGAGATCCACGGTAGTACAAGTCGAGTTATCTTGACTCATCAGAACACCTGGTCTGACCTGTTCCTCTTAACCCACCTCATCGATAATTGATTTTGTGTCTCTTATGATGCCTTCTACCAAGTAAGAATTGTGTAGTCAGCTGGTTGATGAAGATGTTGTATACAAGTTCAGTACAAGAGAATGCATAATTCATATCATATTCAACTTTTTTGGGTTAAATGACGTGGATGCTGAAAAGAATTAATTTACTTATCAGTATATTAATTCGGCAGAGTTCAAGCTTCGTGTATCAGAAATATGAAGAGTGAATAATAAATGTAGGGTCACTCTACTACATAAAAGTAATCGATAGAGTGAAGAACAGTGGTAGGGAGTGAGAGATGACTAAGAATTCACGACAGGAGTCGCTTAGCTTCTCTGTCCTCGTGAACATGTCTCTGGGATCTATTGATCTTGAACACTGGTCTTTATACTTCGAAGAAAAATCGAAACAAACTCGAATTCCAGGAAACTTAAGATGATATTGTATAGTTGTAAAGGATATAACAAGTAAATGGTGCAAAAGATAATTTTACGGTATTTTCTATGTCTTAGTGTTACATTATTATGAAAGAAAAAGTGACACATGTTGGGGAATCTTCATTCTCCGAAGTACAATCGAAACAAACTTGAACTCCAGGAAACTAAAATGATACTCTATAGTGCTAAAGGGTACCAAGTTAGTGGTGCAAAATAAAATTCTACGGTATTTTCTGTGTTAGTGTTATATCTTTATGTAGATTTGTATAAGTAAATGAAAGAAAGATTGCTATACGTTGGGGAATACTGTAAGATGCGGGCACAATTATAAGAACTAAGATACTGCAAGATTATTGATCAAACTTACATAAGTAAGAAAGTAAAGTACAATTCAGGGGTGAAAAATGGCAAACACGGAATTTAAATACATCCTTTAGGAAAGATGAAATTACTCAAACGACCTAGATGAAAATATATTTCAGTCATGTAATCACTTTTTATTGAATGGCAAGCAGCAGTTACATAAGTCTGGTACTCTTATATAAAGTTATTCGATGAGAACTTTTATTTTACTTAATCAATACCTAAGAAACTTCACCGTACAGAAACTATAGTACGTAGCAACCCATAATACGCATTAGCTTTAAAGGTCATATACATAACCAAGCAAATAATGACAATGGTAAAGTTAAAAATTGTGTAAGGAGGGTAGAAATTCACATCATAAAACACAGTATCCAGTAGAAATATATGGTCGACTTATAACAAAGATTTGAAAAATAGAAATACGTAAACAGTGAGTATGGTAATGGCCTAAGCCACAAAAGACATCTAAAGAAAGGGGCACGACAGCAACAAAAGACCTTCTTTGGGGCCTTAACGAAGGACTACTACCCGGAAAACCCTTAGAGTAGTTGTGCCGAAGGCAAAGCTATCCTCATCCGGTTTCAGGATATGGCACGGCCCTCTACGGCACCAGTCCTTGAAGAATAAAACCTTAAAGCTCACATGTACCGAGACAAGAGGTAGAGAAAAGCAGGTAAACTGTGAGAAAACTCGAGAAGTGTTGATATTTATATGGAGCCGATGTCTCTAAATTAACGAGGAACGAATGGACGTCGTGGACGGGGGAGGGAATGTTCTCTAAAAGCAACTGTGGCAGCAGGTGGTGGAAGAACTCTTCTCTACGTCATCACAATGAAATTGCGCTACCAACGAAAGTAATGGCAAAGAAGAAGGCTACTTTCGACGAGCGTGAGGCACGCTAAGGGACTAGCCGGAGAGAAGTGAGGAGTAAAACGTAGACAAAGGTGCTAGTATGGGAACTGAGAAAATGAGTCTATAATGTTTAGTCCGCGCCTCGACACCACCAGCCATTGTTTCTCACCCTAAAAGCAGTTTTGCTCAAGGGGAATTGGCAGAATGGCGTGTCTTAATAGTGGGAAACTAATTTGTTCTAATGGATGAGAGTAATGATAGTCCTGGCGTGTATGCGATTTGTTATACAAGGTGATGAGCCTGGGAGTGATGTATCGTAACCAGTAACCAATCACAATATTTGATTATGAGTGAACGTGGCAACATGTAGTTCGACTTTGACAACTATCTTGATTACATTATATTATCACTATATATAGAGTGTCATTTAAACATTTTCTATAACAAATTGCAAGCCGGCACTTGAAAAGCTAAATCTGTTTAATATAGGAAACGTAGTCGCTATTTTTCATGTTTGGAAATAGCGAAATCCGTTCTTTCCTTATAACAGATTCCTGAACATACTGCTGGTATGCAGCTCCTTCCTTACGCTGAGAAGAAAATAAACAACTTCAAGAATGTGCAAAACCTTACATCTTAAAATCGAGGAAATTTCAAGAGCGCAGAAAACTTGTGAAGAAGAAGAAAAAAAAAGGGGGGGGAAGGCCAAACTGGCTAACATGAAAAGAAAAGAAATATATGTTGGAGCAGGTCGACGTGGCCTAAAGAGAAAGGTCATAAGGGTGGAAATAGCATGACCAGTGGCGTTACGAGTAATGGACTTAAATTAATTACTGTTTGGGGTAGAGGCGATGTCAGGGATCATACGAGGCGGCTAGGGAAGCAATTGGGCTCGGAGCATGAATACTCTATTCCCGTGGAACACCGCACGCCAACGATCCACATCGACGCGTGAAATATAACGTGAGTGCTTTGTATGAGAACATAAATTTCAAGTGAAGAATAGCCGCCATAAACAAGTTCATTGTACCTTTACTATTAACACAGAAATTGAACACATTCGTGCGTTCAGCCCTAGAACCACCAGCTCTCTTGAATAAAGTTATGTTCTGTCTATCAGAATAAAGACGATGTACTGAAAACCTAGACTGTTGACATTTCAGAGTTCTAGTTGTCCTTCATCAACAATAACTCGTAAATGATAAACATCTTTTACAAAAGCCACATCTAGTTAAATGATGTTCATAAGACTAAAGTACTCATAAAACAAAAAATATATATATTATAAGGAAAATAAAAACATGAAATATATTAATCTAACAGCCCTCTAAGCCACATTTTTTACCAACATAATCACGTACTTGCATTACAAATTCCCATCTGGGGTTACTTCAAACACAGATCCCTACTCTTACACGGCCATTACATTGATTAAAAGCGGCAGATTTTTTTTTTTTTTTTTAAATCAGAAATGGGAACGGAGTCATCCCAATGCCCTTTTAAACGAATACATCATTTGGACTCACAATAATGGCTCTGCAATTGACAAACCAAGTTAAAAGTCACTTGATTAAATATTAAAGAAGTGTTAGGGTTTTACACCTGACGAAGAGGATTGGCAATGGGAGTGATATTCCCCTCACACACAATTATTAAAGATAATAATAATAATAAATAAATTAATATTAAAGAAGTGTTAGGGTTTTACACCTGACGAAGAGCATTAGCAATAGGAATGATACTTCTCTCAGACACCATTATTAAAAAAAAAAAAAAAAATCATAACTAATACGCACTTCGGCATGCAAAGTACATGGAGCAAAAAGCGACGAGAAGCAAAATATACTCGGTGAAAGAAAACTCGACCTTATTTAGATAAAACTGAATCTGCTTCGAGAATATCTCAGCGAGAAAATGTGGGAAAGAACCATGAAAATGCTTGACGGGGGACTTAATTAAGCCAAATACCACAGCAGGTCAAGACCACCTTCTTCCGCTGATAGATGAAACACGCTGGTCAGATTTAGTAGACTTCTAAAGGCAACGGCATGGTATACGTCAAAGACTAATACGACTTCAACGATTGGGGTAACGACCTCAGGGAACGACTGAGGCGACGACTACACCAGTGACCATATCAGCGACTATGATAACGACTTAGGTGATGACTAGGTGTTCGTCGAAGGTCAGTTGAACCGTAACGACTACGATAATGACTACACGCCGACGACTATGGCAAGGACCATGTCGATTACGTAGTCAATGGCTAGGTGTACATCGAAGTCTGATACGACAGCAAAGACCAGGATAACTAGAGCGTTAGTAATAATTAAGCTGACAACCAGGGCAAAGCCTAGAACAAAGACTACTAGAATGACAACTAGAACGCAAGTATATCAACAACAACAGGTCAGACGACGACGACGTGAGTGATGACGACGGCGATGATGATGACGACGACAAAGGCGATGAAAACAACTGTGATAATAACGATATCAATGACGCTATTAACGAAAACGATGACAGTCACGGCAAAAATAAAAGTCAGGACGACGACACTGATGACGTAGCTGAGGACGGTAACGAAAATGACAAATAACTACGACACGGCCTCGACATCAATGACGACGACGACGACGACGACGACGACAGCGACGATGACAGTGACGACGATGTCAGTAACGAAGACGACAATGACAACAGCCACCACCCATCAGTATAATGTCGAGGATAAGCCATTACGCCTCTCGGCCTGTCCCAACGTTCCTGGCATGGCGCGGAGCCCGGCCGCGGAGAAAACTCAACTTCTGACAGTGACCTTTATGAGTGATGGCGCCAAAAGCGATCAAAAGAAGCTTGCTGGCGTTGACATCGAAATGCGTCCCCGCGCTCTGAAAACCAAAATTGAGGCACGCCAGAGCCTGTGTTCGTTCAAATTAGAATCAGGTTACACACACACACACACAGAGGAAACTTTTCATAATGCAAGACCACAAAATGAGCATACCTATCTAAAAATAACTTTAAAAAATGTGTTTACGTACAATAGATTAGATTCAAATATTTTATATGTGTACCTACTGTAAATATGATAAAACTTTTGAATTTTATTTTACTTGAAATATTAAATTCCATAAATTATTATTTTCACTGATATATAAGAAATATGTCTCATTTTATCTGAAACAAGGCAATTTTATTCAGCCAATAAATCACGTAAACCTGTTATGGAAAATATCTTCGTCAGAGAAAAATGCCCAAAGATGTCAAAATAACACAAAACAGATAAAAAATCTTTCCGCGAAAGAAATAATAAAAAAAGACATCACGCAAGTAGTCCTGAACAGTAACATAAAAAAAATCCTATTAAAAGTGTATAATAGACACCAAAACAGTATTACCAAATACATATATTCACACACGAAAAAAATACGCACACAAGTAGAAAATAAACGAAAAACAAAAAGAAAACTGGAAACGCGAAATAAAAAATGCAAATGAAAGTGGGCAAACCCCCGAACCACGTCACCTGATTTAGTTAGCGCGACTA
>NC_134785.1:17891705-17894205 GCF_046742065.1 Oratosquilla oratoria
ACATATATATTCATATACAGTATATATATATATACATATACATATACATATACATATATATATATGTATATATACATATATATGCATACATATATTCATATATATATACATATATATATATATATATATATATATTTCTTTATCAACCACAATGTACATTAATTCTAAGCCATCAACATCAAAAGAACCGTGGAGGCAACATGCAGAAACTGAAACGTGGTATTCCCGAGGACTCGAACCTACGGCCAGCACGTGACTAGTACTGTAGTGAGTTAGACCTTTGCATCATCAAGATATATATATATATATATATATATATATATATATATATATATATATATATATATATATATATATACTGTACATATATATTCATATTTTGCTTCATTATATTATAATTTAAGTGGCAGTGTGTGTACGCGTTTGTATGCATGTGTGTGTGTGTGTGTGTGTGTGTGTGTGTGTGTGTGTGTGTGTGTGTGTGTGTGTGTGTGTGTGTGTGTGTGTGTGTATATGTTTTTGTGTGTGTGTGTGTGTGTGTGTGTGTGTGTGTGTGTGTGTGTGTGTGTGTGTGTGTGTGTGTGTGTGTGTGTGTGTGTGTGTGTGCGCGCGTGTGCGATACATACATATATACGCGCATGTATACTTGCATGGGCGTATGCGCGCACACATGTATATGTATAGATTTTACATATACATAAACACGCACGCGTACATATCTTTTTCAGTTCGCATTGTTTCCTTGATGTATGGTTGCATTTGTTTATTGAAAAGAAGACGAAGCTGCACAAAGACTTGAAAAAGGATATATTTCATAACATCCGATAAGATGCAAGTATAGATTTCCCATGCCAAGGCTTCATCTGTCAACATCACTAACGTATCTGTACCTACTACTGGATCTCGTGACTACTCGAGTAGCGAGATCTTCTTTCTGGGGGAGATTTTATAGTTTTGCTGCAGTGAAACAATATTAATAACACACAAGTTGTTACTCTCGACATACTATTGCATTAATTTGTGTTTTGTCTTTCCTTTTTTTATGTTTATAGTTTTTATTTTTATTTCGTATATATATATATGTTCCTCTCTTCCATCACTCTGTGCTTATTTCAGTTATTACTCTCAACATACCGTTGCATTAATTTGTGTTTTCTATTTCCTTTTTTCGTGTATATATATATATATATATATACATATATATATATATATATATATATATATATATATATATATATATATATATATATATATATATATATATCTTCCATCACTCTTGTGCTTATTGTTTTCTTTTATTCTCATTTTTGAATGTTTTGTTTCTTCCCTTTTTATGTATAGATGTTTTTCTTCATTTTGTTATGTTCATATTCCTTTCCTCACTATTCTGCACTATATTTTTTTTTATCTTTACCCCCTCAAACTCAAATACTATCTTTTTATTATTTTATCTAACCGTATTTTTTCACTATTCCATTATGGTCACATATTTTATCCTCCCTCATGTTCATATTTCCCTTCTCTACTCCCTTGAGTCTACTGTATATGATGTTCCAATCACTCCCTGATGTTCATGTTTCTTTCTCTTTGATCCCTTACGTCCACAGTTTCTGTTAATTCCTTCCTCCCTTATGTTTATATTTCTACTCTCTACTCCCTTAAGTTTACCGTACATGTTATCCCAATCCCTCCTTGATGTCCATGTTTCTTTCTCTTTGATCCCTTATATCCACATTTTTTTGTTAATTCCTTCAGGTTTATATGTTTCCGCTCGTATGTTTTTTTTTTCTCCTCGCTCCCTATTCCTTCTCCCTATTCCGGACGTGTTCGAATACACGCATGGACACTCCCGTCCCCCGGCCATCATGAAAACTACTCCTTATTCCTCCCCCTCCATCGTGGACGAGTCATCACTCAACCATAAACCAAAAGATGAGGCTACAGTTCCTCAGGGCTCAACTTTACGATTGAAAGCGACGGTCTACCATTGTCATCATTGTGGGGCAAGTTAGCAAGCTCTAGTCGTATAATAGCATTGAACATTGATTCATCGGAAATCCGGACTTAAAGGCGCATATGGCTTGTATTTGATTTCCTCCCCCTAAGAAAAACTTTCTTTGAAAAACTCTACGATTTTGTAGTCAAGTAACGCTCTCTGTTACTCCACTCCTACACGCGGGAGGGCTTAGGCGGAAGCCAAAAATCCTCACAAAAATCCTATCTTGTTTACCTGCCAAAGCTAATGTTCCACCTTATTCTAAATAAAAACTTCTTTTCTCCCTCTCAATCCGCATAAACCTGTGGTGTCATAAATTCCAAAAACATCGATATTCAAGACACTCCATGGCAATAGAGATGATCCCGAAGAAGCCACAAAAATCAAAATTCGTATCGAAGCACGCAAGGCTACATCCTAAATACCCACACTTTCCATAACAATACGGTTGCTTGAATAACGAGTAAGGGGAGGATAAAGGGGGTGATTCCAGACGGGTGGAAG
>NC_134785.1:17899205-17906705 GCF_046742065.1 Oratosquilla oratoria
TTGGGAATCGATCTCAGGGTCTCTGTACGCATGAGGCAATAGCAGATCCCAGCGCGGCATATAGGCTTATCCCTCTTGTGAGCTAAGTGGTAACTACCGCTATTGTGTGCCACAAAGCACTTGTAGCGTATATACATCACGACCAAAAGAAATCGAGATTGTCTATTCCATACCACCTAAGGCAAAGGTGAATGGTATATGCATCAACAAGGAACGAAGTTAACTTTCACTACTCTCCCCGACAAATAGAAATGTTGTAAGTTAGCTGAACAATTGCTTCAGTACTCAGTTTATCTTACCTAAAAAATGTGAAATATATGATACATATGGTTTAGTAAGTCACTTCTGTTTTTCCTCGTACTGCCTGTTACTAAGCAACGATTTCGTTTATTTTTATCGTATACCTCGGAAATATAACGGAATAAAGCAGAACCATCCACATCCATTACAAAGAACGTCTTATTCAGAAAAAGTACAGAAAATAGAATGAAATTCATTCCGAAAAAATACACACAATGTTCCCTCTATAAATCTAAATGAATAGTACTAAACACCACCTGAACTGGAGTAGTTAAAAATAACATAACTTTGCACCTATATTTCATTTGGTAAAGAGAATGCACTTAAGGAAAAAAAAAGAGAAAGTGCTAGCTAATGCAGTTCTGAAAATGGCGCATTGATCGCAAGACACCCACGTGCTTCATATCCACCATGTTTAGCCTAATTGTGTCACCATTAATCCTGGAGACTGGCAAGAAATCATGAATTATAGAACCCGAAACCCACAGTGAGATTTAATTTGCCCCTTTCCAGCTGAGAACCATTTAAGAATTATACTCTACCCAGGAACCAGACCAGCACATTGCCTGGCCTTGATAACGACTTCACCGCCCCCAAATAGCGAACCCCTTTGCCTATTTGCCCGCCTCTTGGGGAACCTATTCCGTCCCCCATTTCCTCCCCCAGCGGCCCTATTTCCACCCATTCCAGCTCCTGCATCCAGTCTCGGACCTTTTGTTTCCTATCCTTCCCACTACGCGACCCCCAGTCCGCCGGGGCCAATAATATGCTTGGCTTGACCTACAGTCCAGACCTGATTTATCTAACAATTAACATGATTATGGACCTTGATTGCTGTCCGTCCGCGTGGTCAAGGGGCAACGAATTAAGCGCGGCTGGTCCTTATCGCGGGCTGGCTCCTTTAGTCTCTCCCGTTTCTCTTCCTCTCTCAATATATATATATATATATATATATATATATATATATATATATATTTTCATATACAATATATACATATATATATACATATATATTCGTATATATAAATATATAAATATATCTATAAATATATATTATATATATATATATGTATATGCATATATACATATATGTATATATCTATGTATATATATGTATATGCATATATACATATATATATATATACACATATATATATACATATATATGTATAACATTATATATATATATATATATATATATATACTCGTATAGTAGTGAGAATGTGGTTGTATGTGTTTTCAGGCTCTCACATACGTGTATGTGTGTCGACATGTGTTTCGTGTGTACACACGTCTACAAAGGCGTGTCTACACAGACAAGAAATTAGCTTTGGAATATGTTATTCAGGTCCGACAATACCTCCTAGAGAACGAAAAATCGCCCCCATAGAAGGCTGGCTCAAGATGGACAGCCCGAGGAATGTGTGAATGGGGAGAATACGTCGAGGCTTTGCGAGATGGAGGGAACAAATGGATTTATGGAGGGGATAGACGGAAAAATGGAGTGAAGGAAGAAGGGTGGAGGAAAACACGTCTGTGTTCCAAAGACAAGACAGGGGAGAGGGGTGAAGAAGTCTCGAGACCTCTTGGTCCTTGGCAAAGAATGGTGAAAACTGAAAGTGGCGGACAAAGGCCTTGAGGCAATTTCCTTTAATTGAAGACTATTTGTTTCATTACAGCGCTTTAAGACTCCTGACCGGAGAGGACAATTTTATGCTTCATTTGATTTTCACCGCCACTTGGCAGTTCCTCATCCCCCCCAATAGCCCCCCACCCCTCCCCGTTCCACCGTCCTCCACTTCATTTGTCCCCCTTCTTCCTAAACCAGAAGCCATCAGAGAATCTTCTCTCTCATCGACCCTCCGCGTCTGTCCTCCGAAGAGCCCATCAACTGTCACTAGACTATCAGTACTTGGGGACGGGGGAGGGAGCACCTTGCCCTATCTCAGCGCTCTTCTTGTTCCTGAGTCGGCCTCCCTCACCGTTTCCCACTGATTAATATCGCCATTAACTACATCCCCTTTCGTCATTCTTCTAAATTAAGCCCCATCATTCCAGCATTTCTTTTCCTAAGTGGTTTCCATCCCTTAACGTATGTGATCGTGATGCTCAGTCGCTTTCTCTGTTCGCTTTCGTCTTTATCCTACTTTCGCCACATCCTATGCATTACCTAATCGATACCACCTTCAACATCTCTCCTCTTCACATTATCCCCTTTTAGTGCTTTCCATAAACATCTATATCACCTTCTATATTTTGACCACCGCCCGTCTATTTTCGTAATTACATATTGCTCCTCCTTATCTCAGCCTACCATAACCTATTACCCACCTCGCAGCTTCCTATCAACGTTATCACGCCCCTAATGCCCTTTGGCCACCAGGTCACTCCACCAGTTCCTTCCTGCCCTACATGACCCCTTCCCTCTACCCCTCTCAGACCTTACTGAATGCAGTGGTTCCAGTCCTAGGCCCAGGATGACACATTCCAGCATCAGTTGGATTTACCTTTTTTTTTCACCCTTTCTCCAATTGACTAATTTCCAAGCTCTCTAGTCCTCAGTCAACGCTATTCATTGAACCTCGACCTTAAACCTTCTTGAGGACATTTTAAAATCACTGTTCGAGTGACCCCAATTGACATCTCAATGATATCAAGTCACACTCAAATGTTCTTTTTTATTTGTTCCTCATTACCAATAATAGTCTTTAAAAAGTCCCTCACACTGTGGCTGATATAATCAAGGACAAAGAAGACTGTTTATATATACAAATATAAACCTGTATACTTTTTATCGTTTAAAAAAGCATAGATATAATGAATACTTGTAATCTAAAGAAGCTTATGTACTTCTGTACCTACCTACCTACAACAATACACACACACAGAGAAACACACACACACACACACACACACACACACACACACACACACACACACACACACACACACACACACACACACACACACACACACACACACACACACACACACACACACAGAGAGAGAGAGAGAGAGAGAGAGAAACACACAAACACATATGCATAAATGCACTCAGGCGTGTGTGTGTGTGTTTGTGTATGTATGTGTGTGTGTGTGTGTGTGTGTGTGTGTGTGTGTGTGTGTGTGTGTGTGTGTGTGTGTGTGTGTGTGTGTGTGTGTGTGTGTGTGTGTGTGTGTGTGTGTGTGTGTGTGTGTGTGTGTGTGTGTGTGTGTGTGTGTGTGTGTGTCCGCATGCTCGTAGTGGGTGCGTGCATGTGAATGTGTGTTTGTGTGTGTCCGTGTATGTTCATGTGCGTGTCAGTAAATCAATGTAATCATCTCTTTTTGTGTAAACTTCCTAAAGACATGAATACTCCTTTCCTCCCTCATCCCTCCACCGTTCTTCCCCTCCACTCCTCCTCCCTTCAGCCCTCCTCCTCTACGTATCTTTCAAAGTCCTCTTTCTTCATCCATGTTCCACATTGTTCATCTTAGCTCTTGTTCCCCTCTACGATCGCAGTTCTTTCTTTGTAACGTCACACTACTTTTTATCGACCTCTCGTATATTCATCCCATTTTCTGTTTTCTCTGAGTCTCTGTCATTATGTAGAGGGCACTAGCTCCGTTCTCTCCCAAATAAAAACTCTTTCACATAATCTTTCTTTGCTTGTACACATATGTATCCTTTGAGAAGTACGTTTCTTACAATTTTAAACGAGAAAAAATTACACTGGTGTTGATAAGAATAGTAAATATTTTACTTTTTGATAAAGTGTAGTGGTACAAAATATCTAAGATTACGTAGTGTATGTTTAATCTTTGTAGATATAAAAATCTCACGTAAACACATGACTCAGAAAAAGATTACGTAAATATGATTTGTATCTATACTTCAAACATGTGCACAAGAAAACTTGAACATAACTCAAATATATACGTAAACAACAGTAATAAAAAACTCTCGGCCTTCCTAACATAGTTACGCAAGTATGCCTTCAAGATGGTAGACCTATGTATATCATAATTATTGAATCACCATTGATTGTAAATCAATAGAAAGTGCAAAATAAGTATGGACTATTAGACACTGGTTCTGGTTTGTACAATGGAGTTCGTTATTCAAATAATTTCATCTTGACAAATATTAGGTGGTAAGGTAAAGAGTCTATGCAAGAAGGTGCTTAGCTTCCAACGAATTCGTCTATGCTGTCCTATGCACTTGGATTTGTGGAAAGAAATGATCACTTCTGGAAACCGAAGACCCAAAATGAAAACATTATGTTTACTGCATGAGTAATGTTGTACTACTGGAAAAATGGACGAATTACAAAATTTATATTTGTTAAGAAATCAGCCCTATGACATCAGGAGAGAGAGAAAATAGGAGAAGATAAACTACGGTAAGGTAAAATAACTATAGAAGTAGGAAAGAGACATCGTTACATGACGTTCGTATGCTTGCATCCGCACGTGTTATGTTTGTTAACATTCGAATAACATTCCCATTCATAAATACACACGAGTATATATCATAATTAAATTGTATGTCATTTTTTGTAAAGATCAAATTATATTATATATGGGATGTTCTTAATTTTTATATGTTTATGCATGACTTGTATGATATCTATTTGGGCGTATATATACATATTCGAAATTTTGACGTTGAAATTTTTAGTATTCTTATAATTCTATCTACTATTCTGTACTTCATTCTCGCCCTTGTTAGCAATATTCTTTTGCTTTCGCGTAAAGTCTGTGTTTATACTCCAATTTTCTTTTCTTTTTTAAACGTTACGATATACAGTCTTAAACTTCTTTGTTCCTCCGTTAGCTGGCTTAATTATGTTTCTTTCGCTTACAAATGCCTGCCATTCAGGCAGTAATTTCCTTCATTGCAATTTCTGCAATTGTATACAATGTTCACGAGAACCCATCCCCCGTAATTTGTCGCATTCCTCTCACTTCTCCCTCAAACTGCTTCCCAAACCTTCCAACAACATCTCATTTCTGCCCCCCAACTCTACTCGTTACGAACAAAATTAGCTTAAACACTTGATCAAGAACCTTGCGTTTTCAGTTAGCAAATAGGGTTTGCTTTCAAACAGCAAAATCTCGTTTCGATTGCAATCACGACTCTTGTATGATATTTATTTACTCAATCTTCCTGCCTCCTTTTTATTCTTGACATGTTCTTTCGGGAGCTTCCTTCTCGCATTTCGTGGCGACTGCCCTTGCCTTCGAGAGCTTAGTCATTTCACTGAATATTTCCCTCATTACCCATTTTATGACGACATTCCTCATGTATCTTCACTAATTTCAAGCTATCGATTCCCCATTTTCTTTCAAGTTTTTTCTCCCTCCATCATATTTCTGTCTCCCTTTCTGAATTTCTTTGTCTGTCTGTATTTTCGTTTATTTGCATCTGTCTGTCTCTGCTTGTATGTCTCTGTCAAGTCTATCTGCCAGTCTGTCTTTCAATACGTCTCTGTCAAGTCTATCTCCAAGTCTGTCGGCATTCTCTATTATTTTCTCTCAGTCTCTCTCTCTCTCTCTCTCTCTCTTTTGTTTCTCTTTTTCACGTTTAGTTTTAGGTCACGAGAGCATAAGACGTAATATCGCTCAAGCCAGCAAGTCATCAAATCTTTGGGGTATATAATGGAGGAAGGAACGAATTGATAAAATTGCTGGATATGAAGATCTAACATTGCGATGTGGGATGGTGTTGGCTCTCACTCCAAAATCAGAATTTGCGGTTGAGTGATTATCAGAGGCTCAAAGGTAGGAAACATAACATAATAAAAATACATATACACAAACAGGAAAAAAATAAATGAAATTGAATGAGTTGGTAGAATAGAAGTGGGGTGACGAAAGAAGAAGAAGAAAAAAAAGTCTAGGCTGATTTAAACCTTGACCAAACTCTCACACTCGATCATTTTGGAGCTATCCAGAGGTGGCCTTTGACCGGCAGGGTGAATAAAAGCCCCCCCGAAACGATGGCTGCGGTCAAAGTGTAGCAGGACAATACAGTGGCCAGAGCACATCGGGCTCCACGTTCCATCAGCCAAATGCAAACCGGGAACAAGCGCGACCGAGAGTGATGAGGGCCTTTCTCCCCTCAATAGTCGATTTCTAGGCTCTAACTAGGCCTACAACCCTATGGTGCCGTCAGCGCCTTTGATCGACCGTTCGTTCATTTTCATTCCAGCACGCAAATACTCGCATTTTGTACGAACAAATGTACATGTGGATATACGAACACATGCAAGCATGCAACGCTCACGCGTAAGCAAGCGAGCGTGTAAACGTGAGCTATTAAAAAATTCTCTCTTTTTCTTTTTATACAATACATACATACATACATACATACATACATACATACATATTATATATATATATATATTTGTGTGTGTGTGTGTGTGTGTGTGTGTGTGTGTGTGTGTGTGTGTGTGTGTGTGTGTGTGTGTGTGTGTGTGTGTGTGTGTGTGTGTGTGTGTGTGTGTGTGTGTGTGTGAATATATGTATATTCTTACTCCAGCTCCCAGTAGTAGGCGTTACGCCGGTCAGTGGTTCCAGCATGTTTCTCCATCAGGCTCTATCATGGAAGGCCCCTTCCTCCCTCAGAGTTTCGATGTTGGGCAAGTGATGTCTACTGAGTGCTTCTTCAACATTTTCTTTCCATCTCTTTTCCGGTCTTCCTGGTGGTCGTCTTCCGCCCGTCATCCACTCCCAACATCCCCTTGCATTTCCTTCTTCCATTATTTCTAAATGTCCCATCCAACCTAGCTGTGCAGTATCTGTTTTGCATAGTATGGAACAGACGCCAATGATTTTCCTTATATCTTCAGTGGTCTCATTTTCGTTGCTTGAATCCTGCTCTTGTATACGTTTGTCATCACCCAACTCTCTGAACCATAGGTTAGGGTAGGTGTCATGACAGTATTAAAAACAATCCTTTTAACTTCTAAAAGTACATACTTTTCTTTTATTATTGTCCAGCGAGCTGTGACACTCGCACTAAATTTATTCATTCCTTTTGAAATATCTCTTTTATTTCCACCATCCTTAGTAACTACACTTCCAAGATATCTAAAGATGTTTGAATTCTTTACCATCATATTTCCTATGGTAATGCTGAGCTCTTGTTCTTCTCTTTTGCTAACGATCAGTATTTCTGTCTTTTATACATTCAGCTATATCACCTGCGTAAGCCAT
>NC_134785.1:17909205-17911705 GCF_046742065.1 Oratosquilla oratoria
GGTCTGGTGGATAGAACTGGGCGGTGGGCTGGGATGGGCTTGGTTGGGATGGGCTGTGGAAGGCCCTACACAAGCCAACTTTGTTATCGTTCCATTCCTTGGCCACCGTGTCTCATGGTGCCCTGCAGGTCTCTCAAGCTCCGAATGAGATCTCGAATTTGGATTAGTCTTTTAGAAAACTGGGCCTGCCCATGAAATGGAAAAACTACACAAAGTTTGAAAGTGTGAAATCGAAAAGAGTGGGAAGAAATTACTTGTCCTTAACTGATCACTTTTTTTTTTTTTTTTTGTGACTGGGGAGTATACTTGTGACATAATTAATCGAAAAGTTAAATAAAAGGACTAAGATGACCTATGCGTATCATACATTAACACACACCTAACTACACGCATTTAATTTACACACACACTCACACACACACACAAACACACACACACACACACACACACACACACACACACACACACACACACACACACACACACACACACACACACACACACACATACACACACACACACACACACACACACACACACACACACACACACATATATACAAACACATACACACACACTTTATTTCTGTATTCTTCGTTATGCTTTCCATTCAACTATTCTTATCTCCAAAATACTAGTTTTCATCTTTGACATGCAGTACCTTACTCTTGTCCACTTTTTAAAAGAAAGGTCCAAATTTTTTAATATACTTCAAAATTTGCTCTCATTTTTTGTGTTTGTTTACCTTTATCTTTGTCTTCCAAAAGATCACGAATTCGTTATTATATATAATGGTTATGTTGTATTGGATAATGATGAACTCTGTAAGTGCAAGACCATTTGTTTAATTATATATCGATAGACAGCCATACACATCCTCAGATTATTTTTACGGTGAATTTTATGTGACCCACTTCAGAATTCTTAATAAGGTCACCCAGTGATTAAATACTAAGGATGACACAAAGGTCTTTACGTAAATCATACACAATTGGATTGTTCTTAGACAGTGTTATATTATCTTTTACATCTATTGATTTGCACTCAAAACATTAAAAATGGTGTTAAAAGACTCATATGTTGTGATCTTTTCTTTCATATCTGAGATTTATTTTCCTTTTTCTTATTTCTTTGAATAATATCCCAGGGTCATTTTTTGTTGTTGATGTCTTTTACTTCTGCAACTTCAATTTCAATCCCCAATTTTGCTCGTTTTTATATCGACTTCTGTTGTCTTTTCTCCATGCATTTTCCAAAATTCTATCTTCCTTAGTAAATTTCTTTCTGTTTTATTTTGACTTCAAATAACAGGTAGAGTTTTCTGTTATTTTGCTGATTAGGATACTAGTGCTATTTTATACCTAAACCACACAATACACTCTTAAAACTTCATTTTTTTTCTAAGACTCTTCCTTTTCTAACACACTTTCTTTCTCTTCTCTAGTTATACTACGTTCCCTCTTTGCACATTGCCTGCCTAACCTATCGCTAAACATCCACACCAGCAATTAAAAGATTTGTTCTAAAAACGTATACCTAGCTCACTCCCTGGCAGAAAGACATCTCGTTGATATATTGGTGAAAAAATAAAACTGACAAAATGCAGAAACATCATGCACGATCGTGTGTATCCATGAAATCATTACACACCTACGTGATCATGTCTCGTACATACTATTTAGTCGAAAGTAATTAGATGTTTTTTTCAACCAATTTATTAACACGTATTCGTCTTTCTCCTTATTGTACTCCTTCTTGCAAAAAACTATAAATACATCATGATATACTTAAACATAAGAGTCCCAGGGAATGATACTTATCCTCAAGATAAGAGGGAGGAGTATAGAAAAAATAAGACATTAAAAGCTTGACTTGGATAATTGTTCGACAGGAAACAAAACTGGTATTGAAGAATGAACAGAGTTTAGGATGATCGCGGGTTGTAAGTTACTAAATACATATCGTAGATCGTTTCCTGTGAAAAAGGGCCACGAAGAAGGAAGGGGAGATTTGAGGATAATTTGAGGAAGAAAGAAGGATGAAATGAAGAATCCAATTGAAAATATAGACCCCAAAACCGAACATGAAATTGCGTCCCTCCGACAAAGACGCAAGGGAGGAAGCGAATGGACTATATGATTACCTGGAAGAACCAAAATATTGACAAAACAATTTTTCTCTACAATAAAAAGAGAAACTGGAATACAGTGAAGGAGGTACAGTGACTCAAAATATTAAAGTAAACATGGAACCCGACTACACTTCTATATCTAAACATCATTCCAAAGCAAATAACTCTGGTACGATAAGGAGAGTTCTCATAGATATTTTTGAGACACAAATTAGCAAACCATCTGAAATAACTTGTATGTACGGTGAAATCTTAACTCTGTTTATATACATATATAGCTCTTTACATAATTTCTACAAGAACCAAAAGCCCAAATCAAGTTCAATAGCCCCATTTACTTCCCCCCCTCATCCGGAAAAAAATCCCTTT
>NC_134785.1:17921705-17924205 GCF_046742065.1 Oratosquilla oratoria
AACATATACTAAAACATTTTTTAACGAAATAATTTACACTCCTCCCTTTCTTCTCCTTGTCTTGAATACAGAGGCACAAAGATAAGTTCAAGCAAATAGGCAGGGCAGACATAAATTCGAAAACAAAATAAATACCTAGATAGATGCTAGACAGAAAAGCAAATGTTTACAATGACATGTAAATTCAGTCACATATACAGTCCTATCCTGACATACTATATGTCCTTTTCTTTTAAAACAAAAAATGTCCTTCAACCAAATGACCACTGAAGCCTCTCCTAGAACCACTTCGACAGTGAACTTGAGAGCACAAGGCAACACTAAAGCACAACAGAAGCGAGACGGTCAACAGCGTAATAGATCGATGACGCAACGGCTGTCTGGCTGTCGTGGCCGAACTCGAGGTGTCCACGTCAACAGCTGGATTGAGGCATTTACGATTTTTCATCCACGCAAACAGGACCGATAGCCAATATCCCACCAACCAGTCCCTCTTCCCTTTCCTCCTGGTCTCGCCCTTTGGGTCGGTCCCTCGTGGCCTCGAAACTCCCTACCCCACACCCTACGTCCAGACGCTGTCAGTCCACAGCGATGTGCCTCCAGTCCTACCGATCTACGTCCGGAATTTCCATTTTTGTCAATTCATGGTTTTTCGAATACTTGTGAATTTACATTCTCAAAGTTCTTGAGGACAGCCAACAAATCAAATGTAATCTTTATTTCTGCTATCACTGCTAGTGATTTAAGTCTTGAATTATATAGTACATTTTTTCATATATTAAAGAACTTCGAAAACTGACGACCTATTTAAACTTATGGTTTTGCATAAGAAATGGGTAATGTTTCTCTAGAAAATTTAAACATATCAGACCTCAGGTAGGTTTATACTTTCATCTACGATCGTATATAAAACTTAATTTAATGATATAACCACAAATATCTCACGCGTTACAGAGGTTAAGCGCAGAAAGTAATGTAAAGGAATGTTTTGCACTTGTCATAAAGATAGTAATCATTTTATAATTATCTAAAATTAATGGAACGAGTTGGCTTTTGGTTTGTCATGAGTTAGTTTACAATTGTAACGATGATACCAGAGAGATTATTATTCCACTTTTTATCCACTTTCCATTTGGAGATCTTATTTCAACTAACGCACTTTGTAGAGTGTCATTTTAACTAATGTACTTTATTTAGATATTGAGGTACTCAAACATAAATTGTGATAAGATAATCCCTCATTCTTGCGAGATGGACGTGTAGGGTGTAATGACCACAAAGTTGTTAAAAATACTGCAGTTCCTAATATGTTCGTAAAGTATCTTAATCAAAGTTCTTTTTTTCAACTAATTCTTTATACAATAACTCGAACTTCGAGATCATAAACCAGAGGAAGTGAAACCTTCTTTAGATACACACACTTTTCTCCAAAGAAGATTCTAATTCCATGTTGCCTCGTAGACATCCTAACATGTTCGTAAGGTGTCTTACATTTTTTTTTCAACTAATTCTTATTACAATAATTCGAACTTTCTACAAAGAAGGTTCCAATTCCATGTTGCTTCGAAGATTTGTCAAAGGAATTCGAATAACTATTCATCAAATCTACCTCACCTGAGATTCGCGAGGGGGGGGGGGAGTTCTTTATACAAATTCGGACCAAATTTGTAAATTGAAATTTGTGTGCATGTACTTTATTGCTATAAATATTACACTACTTTTATCAAAAAGAGGAATCTAGCACACAGCGACTTCGCGCAGAGAAACTTCTAATATGAAGATCATATATGTATGCATATAACACACATACCTTTAAACACATTATTCAGTATATCGTTTGGAGAAGTAAAAAGTTTCCTATCACTTACAAAACATGATAATGTTAACCATAAGAATTTCTCTTACCCAAGAATAAATTCTAAACAAATAGTGGACTGCACGAGGAGTGGACGTGATAATAGCCGAAGGCCGAACTAATCCTCAAGTTCAATGGCTGCCGCTCCGCCTTTCATCAAGTCAGCCTCATTAATTAATAGCAGGAACAAAGCCGCTGGGTCGGTGGCACAGGTAGTAGAAAGGTGTGCTGGTAGCAGGATCGCATCGCTACAGGTGCTCGTATACGTGTAGAATATACAAGTAAATTTCACCAGAAGCGGAATATTATGACACATATGGGGCCGAAAGATGTTCTTGCCTCAAAATGGGAATACTGATGAGTACGTGTAAGTGTGAAGGGTCCATCAGTTTTGTTGATCAAATTTGTTAAAAAAAATTATAGATGAAAGCCTGCCTGGACAGATTGATACTTCAAACACTTAGACATCACTTTCTAATCATTATGGTAAAGTGCATTTCGACAAAGGGTAAACCTAAATGACTACAGCATAAGTAGTACATCCATCTTAAAAAAACAAGATAAAACTATTCAATAATGCATAGGACAAAAACAAAATACACTGGTATTTAGATGGGAATAGTAGGTAGAGTACTAGATAGTGAA
>NC_134785.1:17934205-17951705 GCF_046742065.1 Oratosquilla oratoria
GTCGGACCTCCAGGCTCAGTCAGGTGCAGAGAGAAATGAAACAGAGCGATAACAGAGAGATAGAACACAAGAAAAAGGAATGGAAATAGAACCAATCAATGAATAAATGGTAAAAGTGAGACGAAGTAAAGGAGAAAACATCAACTTATAACTGATCTATTAAAATGAAAACTTATACAGCGTAAGCAACAATTGATGTGGGTAAAAGAAAGAAAAGTAAATAAAGTAGAATACCAAAACTTTTCTAAATAATTAAATGAAATATCGAAGAATTGTTAAAGTAAGGACCACTATTACCAACGGCGATGTAATGGAAAGGAAAAATCTAAATGAAATCAAAATATGGCATATGACCGACAAAGACTTCACCGAGAGATATTGATATCGAAAAAGAGAGACACTTGTTAGAATCAGTGAACAAGAACGGAAAGTGAGAAAATACGAGGATGACACAGAAAACGTGGGAGGTTGTGTATGTGTGTGTGTGTGTGTGTGTGTGTGTGTGTGTGTGTGTGTGTGTGTGTGTGTGTGTGTGTGTGTGTGTGTGTGTGTGTGTGTGTGTGTGTGTGTGTGTGTGTGTGTGTGTGTGTGTGTGTGTGTGTGTGTGCGAGACAGAGAAAGAGTTACAGATAGAGAAATATAGATACATAGCGAGAAAATTAGAGATAGTGATAGAGAGAGGAGAAAAAGACAGAGGCAGATAGAGAGAGAAAAAAAAATAAAGAGAAGTATATATATATATATATATATATATATATACATATATATGATATATACATATGTATATATACATATATATATATATATATATATATATACATATACATATATATAGATAGATAGGTAAAGAGAGAGAGAGAGAGAGAGAGAGAGAGAGAGAGAGAGAGAGAGAGAGAGAGAGAGAGAGAGAGAGAGAGAGAGAGAGAGAAAGAGAACGAGGAATGTCAAGAAAGGGAACAAAGATATAGCTCTAATTTATACTGACATATAGGAACAACCATAAGAAACGATAATAACATAAAAAAGAAAGAATCTTTAAATAAGGGAGCACGGTCGACACGATGAAGAAGGTTAAGGTGGGGGAGATCTGAATGGAATCAAACGAGGGAAGGACGCAAGTGTCAGGAAAGACAATTAAACAGAAATAATGGAATACTAAAGAGAAATGAGCTAAAAATGGGTTTCGTCCAAGACGAAGAATAAAACGACGACTGAAAAACAGGCTACGCAGAGACAAAAGGCGAAGGGGAACAGCGGAGGGGAGGCGATGTTTGGAGAACCTAAGGGGATAAGGAAAGAGGAGGAGGAGTAGGAGGAGAGGAGGAAGAGGAGGAGGAGGAGGAGGAGAGGAGGAAGAGGAGGAGAATAAAGGCGGGACGCAGGGGGGAATGGAGGGCGTTCGGTGCTGTCAATATATTGAGCGGGAACATATTGTTAAGCCTGCGACCAAGACTAGCTACTGAATACCGCAACTAAAGGTAATACCAGTTCACGAAGGATCCTAGGCACATATAAGCACATATGGACAATGATCACATTAAACCACACCCGCGACAAATAAGACACACAAGTCCTTAGACTTTACTCAGAATATGGTCCTAAACAGAATGGAAATGACTCCAGACACGTGGCAAAACCAAGGAAGGAATCCACATATTAGGAAATGTAGCATTCAAAGGATAAAAACATGTCATTTGAGTATTTGCAGTTCCTGACATTAAGGTGGTGGGCTGCTGTGGAGTGAAGCTGTGGAAGGAGGGACGAAGAGTGTGGGAGGGAGGATGTGGAGGGTAAAAGGTGGAGTGACGGAGGTGGGGGTCTGCGGAAGCAGAATAAGAGAAATCAGAGCTGAATTTAATAAGGAAGAGGAATAATTACGCTGAGGATAATCATGCCGAAAGGTATAATGAAACGGAGAAACCCTTTCTCAGAATAAAGCCCACCATAGTGGAATGAGATCAAGGAAGGTAGGAAGAGGAGGAGGGAGGGGAAGGGGGGATGGAAGGAAGGGGAGAAAGAAGAAAAATAGAAGAAAGAGGAGAAGGGGCAGAAAAGGGGAAAGGGTTGTCATTGTCGTCTCCATGTTTTCGTCGTTGTCGTTGTTGTTGTTGTTGTAGTTGCTGCTGATGTCGTTGCCGTCATTCTCGTTGTCGTTGTTGTTATTATTGTTGTTGTCTTATCGTTGTCGTTTTCGTTGTCCTTGTCCTTGTCCTTATCCTTGTCCTTGTCCTTGTCCTTGCCGCTGTCATTGTCATTGTCGCTGTCGCTGTTGTTGTCGTGGTCGTTGTCGTTGGTGTTGTTTTTGCTGTTGCCGTTATTGTTGTCGTTGTCGTTTTCGCTGTCGCTGTCGTTGTCGTTGTTTTTGCCGTTGTCGCTGTCGTTGTTGTTGTTTTTGCCGTCGTCGTTATTGTTGTCGTTGTTGTTATCGTTGTCCTTATCATTGCCGTTGTTGTTGTCGTTATCATTATCGTTGACGTTGTCGTTCCCATCGTCGTCATCGTCGCTATCGTCACCATCGTCATCGTGATCATCGTTGTCGTCTTTATTGTTGATGATGACGAAAAAATCCTGGAGTTGAGAAAACATAATCGGTTTCACAAAGCCATGTTCAAACTCCTTAGTCTGAACTCTCGTCCTTATTCCCGTTAAAATCAAGAAGTCACTGAAACGAAGTCAGGCTGTGACTTCCGCTGGATGGAAAAGAATGGTAGAATGAGTAGGAGAACGCATTAAAAATGAGACTCCTGAACATCAAAACGCAGAAGAATGATGTACACAGATGCAGAGAGGTGTATGACGAAAGTATAGAATTGGTGACTGATGGTAAAGATGCAATGAGAGAAGGCATGGAAACCTATGTGTCTTATCGGGAGACGCTGTGAGAAAGACCGAGGAGGGGGAAGACCCTACTCCGGCTGGCGTTGGAAAGGAAGACGACGACGACGACGACGACGACGACGACGACGACGACGACGACGACGACGACGACGACGACGACGACGACGACGACGACGACGACCATGAACAAGACCATGAAGACGGCGTCGTCGACGAAGCTGACGACGACAACGACGACGATAATGACGACAAGACGAAAACGATGAAGACGACGAACACGACGACAACGAGAACTAAGACCACAAAGACGGCGTCGTCGACGAAGATGATAATAACGAAGACGACAACGACGAAAACGGTAAAATCAACAGGATTTCGGCAGCAACGAAGACAACAACAACGACGACGAAACAATGAAAACAAAGACAACAGCAAGATCGGCAACAACGAAGACAACAAAAACAATGACGAAGTCGTCGACGACATTAAGAACATGGACAATAACGGTGACAGCAGCAATGCATTGGTAGATAATGCTTAGTACAGTCAAAGCTGTCGAATGTTCGGTACATAAGTAAACATACCAAATAGCTAAATTATCTAAATTGAGCAAAAGTACTGCAATAGCTTTTTGTCCAACAAACAAATTCACATACTCTTAAGATGACTTGTCTGTAGATTTATTTAAAAGAAGCATAGAAGATGCATTTCCCAAAGAATTGCGGTGTTGTTTCAACTAGAAACTGACCATGAAAGTTACTGCATTTCCTCTGATTATATCAAATACTACATAGATGCGGTAAATAATAAGACTAATCTTATCAAAATTATGTATTTATGTACATAAACATACAAGTAATAGTCTGTAAAATAATAAGTGTCTGTGAAAGCGAGATTTAACTTTTGAGTTAAGTATGTGACACACTAACAGCTGATTCCAAAGCAAGCGTCTTTTTGTCTAAACGAATCTGACATAGATATCACTATAAACAAGTTACTATCATAGTTGTATTTAGTGTGAGTCTGTACCATGTTAGATATCGTAATTAGAATATGTATATATATATATATATATATATTATATATATATATGTATATATATGTATATATATATATATGTATATGTATATATATATATGTATATATATGTATATATGTATATGTATATATATATATATATATATATTAAGAAATTAAAGCACCAGATGCTGTTCGAGATGTCCAAACCCTTTCTTGGGGAGTGTTCATCGTAAATCTCAGATGTCAGATTTAAGACTCAGTTGCCGTCACTAGTAGATCCCACTGAGCCTGGTATTTTCTAGGAATCTATAGTAGTGTATCGTTGAATTTTAGATTAACATTTTTCTCATGATTTAATACATATATTCATCTCGTAACCGTTCGACACAAAGAAATGTTAAGTGAAAGAGATCTTGCGCTGCAGTAGTCAGAAATGAAGCAAACTGTACATGTTCCTCCGGTCCAACAATATCCAGCGGCCCAAACGGATCATCTGCCAGAGTGAGGAGAAAGTCTGTAGGAGCCGTTACCGTCCCTGAACTACCAGGGAGAAGAAGGAGGAGGAACCTGGAACTACCAGTTACTGTCCAAAATCCCGGGGAACGGCCGGGCCCCAGAGCGCAGATTTTGTTGTCTCGGAGTCGTACAGATGAAACAGAATTGTGCAAAGGAAGAGCGTGATGGATGATGTAGCTCTGGATGCGGCCTAAGGAAAGGTCGATTTCTCGAGAGGAAATGAGGGAAATGGAGAGAGGGTAAAGGGACGAGGGATGATGGGAGGTGAGAGGACGGGAGGAGAGAGGAGAGAGGAGAGAGGAGGAGAGGATAGGAGGTAGGATGGGGAATGGAAACAGGAAAGATAAGGAGGGGAAATGTGAGCAGGGAAAAAAGAATGGTATGTGGAAAAAGGGAAGGGTAGAAGGAGTTAGGGTGGAACGGGAGGAAAATAGGGGAGAAAATTAAAGAGAAACAGAGTGGGAAGGGGGATTCAAGCGGGAGAAAGAGAAGGTAGAGAAAAGGAAGAGAGCAGGCAGGTGAAGAGAGTAGGGTTGAAGGAGTAAAGAGGAGAAAAGAGAGAAGAAAGGTGAGAGAGGAAGTTGACAGGCGAAGGATAGAGAGAAAATTTAAGAGAAGATAGTAGGGAAGAGAGAAGAGGTAGGAGGGTGGGAGAGAGGAATGAGGAGGAAGCAGAAAGGAGGGAGGAAGAGGGTTGAAAAGGGAGGAAGGAGGATGGAAGAGGAGGGAGGTGGAGGATAAGAGGAGAAAGATGGGAGAGTGTTGGGAGGAGAGAGACTGGTAGATGGTTTGGTGGCAGTGCTATCTTGTGGATGATGAAAAAATGCAAAAAAAAAAAAAAAAAACCTTCTTCAGAACAGCATCTTTAGGTTGTGATATAAAGGATAAAATGACGAAATGGATGAAAAAAATAGTATTCGACAAAGAAGAAATCATTTCGTAGTTGAAGATGTTGAAAAAATATCATATAGAAGTAATAATTCGGAAAAGATGGAAGTTGAAGTAGCGAAGAACGTAAAGGTATTAAACGTTAAAAATAGATGAACAACTTAATGAAAGAGAAAAATAACCGTTTGAAAAAATAAACAAATTAATTAAAATGAAAATAAGATATTGAAAAATCAGATAAATTTAGAACGAATGACAACTTACAGAGTGGAACAACTGAAATGGAGACGACTTCAAGACAGACACACACACACACATATATATATATATATATATATATATATATATATATATATATATATATATATATATATATATATATATATCAAATTAGCCATCCTGAGTCCACTGCTGAACAAAGGTCTCCTTCATTGCATTCCATGATTCACACGACCACGCCAATCTCTGCCACGTCACTCCTGCAAACTTCTTAACCTCGTCTCTCCACTTGTCTGGTCTCCCTCTCTTCCACTTTTCCTATCTCGCGGCGTCAACTCAGTAACACACTTGCTCCATCGCTCATCAAATATATATATATATATATATATATATATATAGAGAGAGAGAGAGAGAGAGAGAGAGAGAGAGAGAGAGAGAGAGAGAGAGAGAGAGAGAGAGAGAGAGAGAGAGAGAAGGGCGCAAACGTTTTGCAATGAGTGACGGTATAGAGTTACATTCGAAGTTTTTGAGGGAAGGAAAAGAAAAACGAGAGACAAAAATGGTAAAAAAAAATTAATGAAAATTATAATAAAACAAAATAGAAAAAATATATAAATCAAAGTAAATTCCAATATAACAAATACACAAAATGAAACGAGAAGAAATAGAAATAGTTCAAATTCAATAGTGTGAAAATTAAGACTAAAAGTAGAACAAAAAATAAATAAACTAAAACAAAAATAAAACAAAGTCAACTGAAACGAAATAACACAGAATAAGACCAAACAAATAAAAATAAAGAAAATTTCTGAGGTGGATGGGGGAGGGTGGGTGGGAATGAAGAACAAGTTTTGTGGTTGGAACCTCAAGGGAAAAGCTCGGGAGATGAAGGCTGATGAACTGAATCTCACTATGGGTAGAGTGGCCTCCCAGGAAGATTGCAACAGTATGATATGGGACCAGAGTGTTGACTACAAGAATATATGAGAGGAGGATGTTGATTTCTCAAAGGGAGGAAAATGAAGATGGAAGACTCGGGGGTGAAGTGGAAAGACCCAAAGAAGAAAAAGAGGAAGCAGTGGCAGAGGAAAAGAGAAAAAAAGAGGGTAATGTTGAGGAATAAGAGGAGATATGGTGGAGAGGGAGGAGGAGGAGGATAGAGATGAGGTAAAAGATGGAAGGGGGAGGGGAATGTTTGAGGGAGGAGGATTGAAGGGAAAACGGAGGATTGAGGGGAGTGGAAAGGGTGGTAGAAAGAGAGCAAAAAGAGAAGGAGAGGAGGAATAAAAGAGGTAGGAATATAAAGAGGCGAATATTTGGTATAAAAAAAGATGTAATGGACATGGAAGAGGAGTAGGAGAAAAAGGAAGAAAAAGAGAAAAGAGGAGAGGAATAAAAGAGGAGGAAGAGGAGGAGGAGGAGGAGGAGAAAGAAGAGGTGGAGTGTAAGGTCTACAAAGAAAGTTTTGTCAGAAGGAGAAGAAGAAGGATGGATGATAAGGAAAGAGGAAGAGGAATAAGTTGAGGAAATGGAAAAGTAGGGGGAGAAGGGGGGTGGATAGTACGTGGAGGAAACGGAGGAGAAGGAAGGGGGGGAGGAAGAAGAGGAATGTGAAAGAGAAGGAAGCGGGGGAGGGGAGGAATGGAGGAGGGAGGAGGAGGATCCAGCATAGTTGCTGGAAAGGTCTCCCAAGAAAGTCAGTGTTCAAGAACGACGAGAAGTGGAGTTGGGGGTGGGGGGAGGGTATAGGGTTGATGTCTTTGGGTCATAAAGACGGACAAATGAGAAAACTTCGTGGACGTCCGGAAAGAGAGCTGCGAAGAAGAAAAAAAATGTCTGTACATCGGATAAAAGGATAATGTCATCATTGAATTTTGTGATGCACTAAGGAGCTGCAAGAAGCTTCAATGTCCAGAGTCCTTGGTGGTTCTGAATAATTTCGTGTCCTTTCTTTTCACAAAAGTCTTAGTAAAAAAAGATAATAATGGAATGAGATACGATAGGCGAATAAAGAAAGAAATCAAATATCACCCCCCTTTTAAGTTCTGTAGCTATTTCAATTTCAACTACATCTGTAGAATGTGTGTTTGTTTGTGTGTGTGTGTGTGTGTGTGTGTGTGTGTGTGTGTGTGTGTGTGTGTGTGTGTGTGTGTGTGTGTGTGTTTGTTTTACATAGTTGTATTTCCCTAGTTGTATTTTGCGGGAAGGGGAGCTACACTCGTGAGGTCTCGCCTTTGAATCTCGCAGCGTCTAGTTTACTCTTAAACTCATGAATGGCTTTTGCGCACACCATTTTTTCGTCCAGTTTGTGTGAGTGTGTGTGTGTATGTGTGTGTGTGTGTGTGTGTGTGTGTGTGTGTGTGTGTGTGTGTGTGTGTGTGTGTGTGTGTGTGTGTGTGTAGATCAGATGTGGGAAATATTTCAAAATACGCTCACTAAGATGATTCAAACTTACATTCCTTTTAAGGACAGACGTCCCCCAAATCAGGCTCGCCCAAAGTGGCTCGACAAAGAAACTGAAAAAAGTATTGCTAAAAAGAGACAGGCTTATAAGAAATATAAGTGCTCGGGTGCATCTAATGACTATGAAAGTTATGTATCAATACAGAGAGATTTAAAAAAGACAATAAGAAAAAGAAAACGACAATACGAAATGAACATCGCTGAGAAATCCAAAGAGAATCCCAAAGAATTCTATAGTTACATTAGAGATAAAAAGGTTGTTAGGAATCACATTGGTCCACTATTATCTGCTGACGGTCAACTTGAATATTCAAATGAAGGAATGTGTAATCTCTTAAACAATTATTTTAGCTCGGTATTCGTAAACGAAACACCTCAAAGTGAATTCCAAACTGAAACCTGTGAAAAGTCTGGGGTAAACTTACTCACTACGGTAAATATAACAAAAGAAAAAATTAAAAGGTGTATAGACAAACTCAAAGTTAATAAAACACCAGGGCCTGACGGTTGGCATCCAAGAATCTTAAAGGAAATGAAAAATGAGATTGTTGTTCCATTAGAAATTATTTTCAAGAAATCCATCATATCCGGAGATGTCCCAAGAGAATGGAAGCTAGCTAACGTTACTCCCATATTCAAAAAAGGTGACAAAAAGAAACCAAATAACTATAGGCCTATTAGTTTGACTTCGATCGTAGGAAAAATAATGGAAACTATCATCAGAGATGCTATCGAATATCATTTAGAAAGTAACCGTTTGATAAATGATAGCCAACATGGTTTCAGACGGAAACGTTCTTGCGTGACTAACTTACTCGAATTCTACAACACAGTTGTCTCGAATTTTGACAAAAGAAACAATATAGATTTAATATATCTAGACTTTGCAAAAGCTTTTGATACCGTCCCACACGAAAGACTTCTTACTAAATTAGCTTTGCATGGAATAAGTGGTAGCCTATTAGGTTGGACTAGTAATTGGTTGAAAGGTCGAAAACAGAGAGTTGTTTTAAATGGAAAAACTTCTGGATGGAAAAGTGTTGCAAGTGGAGTTCCTCAGGGTTCCGTTCTTGGGCCACTTCTATTCATAGTATATATAAATGATATAGACCATGGACTAAAATCTACTGTTTCCAAATTTGCTGATGATACAAAATTGTGCGGAGTGGCAAATGATCACTCAAACCAATTAGATATTCAAGAAGATTTAGATAAATTACAGCAATGGTCTGAAAAGTGGCTAATGAAATTTAACACAAGTAAATGCAAGGTAATGCACATAGGTAAAAATAACAGTAAGTACGATTACAAGTTATTTGGAAATTCGTTAACAAAAGTGGATAGTGAAAAAGATCTCGGCGTAATTATCAGTAACGACCTCAAATCATCCAAGCAGTGTATTTCAGCCTCTGAGAAAGCAAATAAGATTCTGGGATTGATTGCGCGATCTTTTGATTTCAAAAGTCCATCACTCATTAACAAGCTATATAAATCGTTAGTTCGTCCACATTTGGAATATGCTGTTTCCGTATGGTCACCGAATCTCATTAAAGACATTGACAGACTGGAAAAAGTACAACGGCGAGCCACAAAACTGATTCCAAATATCAAAAATAAATCATACGAAAATCGACTTAAGCACATGAATCTGTTTTCCCTAAAAAAGCGTAGACTCAGAGGTGACTTGATACAGGTCTTTAAGATTTTAAAGGGAATTGACAACATCAAAAGTGACCAAATTTTCACATTGAATGAGAATCAGACAAGAAACAATGGTCTCAAACTGTCCGGAAATAGATTCAATTTGGAAGTAGGTAGAAACAACTTTGCCAACCGTGTAGTTAATGAATGGAATAAACTTCCTGCACAGGTAGTGCAATGTAGTTCAGTTCGAAGCTTTAAGAATCATTTAGATAAATACCTAAGTAAGATGCTGTAATTATTATAATTTATGTTATATTATTTGTTATTGTTTTGTTATAATTTGTCTGTCTGATTTTCATTTATTATTAGTTATATGTCAATTTATTATCATTTACCATTTACCTGTTTGTTTGTTATTCAACTATACCAATGCATTTATTTATGTATTTTAATTGTTATTTACATTGTTATAGTTTTAATTTATTATCAATATTATTTTTTTTTTTTTTTTTTTTTTTTGCATCCGACCTAGATATGGATCAAAAGGTCTCCTGTCGGCATGCTTTGCCTTTGTAATCCTTTGTAATCCTTTGTGTGTGTGTGTGTGTGTGTGTGTGTGTGTGTGTGTGTGTGTGTGTGTGTGTGTGTGTGTGTGTGTGTGTGTGTGTGTGTGTGTGTGTGTGTGTGTGTGTGTGTGTGTGTGATTGTGTGTGTGTGTGTATGTTTGTGTGTGTGTGTGTGTGTGTGTGTGTGTGTTTGTGCACGTGTGTATGTATGTGTGTGTGTAGGTTTGTGTGTGTGTACGTGTATGTATTCAACCACTAGTTTCTTTCTGACGGGATATCTGTTATTCAATCCTACAAGCCAAAGATGATTTTAGTATATATTCCCAAGACGACAAACTATCAATCCTATTTAACTTCTTTATTTATTTTCAGTACTATGCTTCTTACTAAACATCCGAATCTAACTCATATTATCTTCATTAACTTCTCTTTGAAGTTATAATCATATCTCCCAATTGCTGTTCGGAAGCAGTCCTCTTCGATTGTATTCACAAAAAAATATTGATATGATAAACAAGATTCGTGTAATGTTTTTCTTTATCTTCCAACCTGTTATCCCTTATGTAAGAGTTTATCTTTGTTTTAATCTTTTTGTTTTTATATATTACTTATTTTAGATACTTGTATAATTTATTTCGTTGAATAATACATGGCCTAGCTCTGAATTCCAACTTCACCATTTCCTTCCTATCCTGAGAACTGCTTATGTGTGTATTGGTGTACTTGCGTGCATATATATGTTTATTTCAGTTAATGATGTGCACAGCATGCACGCTTAATCTTATTTTGATATTTGTGGATTATCTAAATCATAATAATAATCACAAGGAATAAAGGTTACTTCACTATAGCCACATAATAGCTGAAGTTGAATATCATGTGAATATGATAGAAGTAATGATGAAATTTGAATGCAACTAAAAAAAATCATGTCATCACTGACACCCGCTCTCCATTATATACATTGAGTCTCATTCAATTACTCTAATTTCTACGGTGAATTTTCACGCAATCCCTCAGGCTCAAAAACACATTTGCTGTCCCCAACTTCCTTTCGTGTTCAACCTGCCCCATCACTGTACTCCTACAGGAAGTTTCTATGTTCTTGGCTCTCAAACTCTCACAATTTACACTTCTTTCAATATTTCTTTCTCAACATCTTGGCCATTTTCACGCAATCCCTCAGGCTCAAAAACACATTTGCTGTCCCCATCTTCCTTTCGTGTTCAACCTGCCCCATCACTGTACTCCTGTAAGTTTCTATGTTCTTGGCTCTCAAACTCTCACGATTTACACTTCTTTCAATATTTCTTTCTCAACGTCTTGGCCTCACACAAAAACGCAGATACAACGTTTCAAAACTTCACTTCGTTTTCAGACTCGTGATTCTCAGTTTCCTTTTCTATATGTGTTTTAAGTTGAAACGTTTTCTATAGACAAGTTTCGAATTGAAATGATTTTTGGTACCAGAAGTGCATGACTAGGCATAATGTCAACATTTAGTATCCCGTTTCGTTTTCTAACTCTTAATAAAGATGCTCACTGGCCAAACAAATTAGATTGTCGCTACTTGCGCTGGATTTCGAGGTAGCGGCAGCTTGAAATCTGCGTCCAGCGAGTTGAACCAAGGGCATGGTTAATTAAATTTCACCCTATGAATTTCTCTGTAAAGGTCACTGTCGTACCGTCCTGATACGTGGAGGTCGAGACGTTAAAGAAAACCATCTTCATCAACAACTACTAAACCAAGTATGAATATTACAAGTCTCTTATCTGGTAGAAGATGATGATACACCAATAATGTCCCTTATTGTGTATATTCTTAGATAAGCGTAAATAGTTCTTTTTGCAACTCCATCTAGAAAAAAAGGATGTTAAATCCTTATACTCTGTTCCAGTATATCTAAGAAGAAATAGATTTGCTTGTGGCAATATACATAGCTAATCAATTGAAGTTATTGCCATATGATGACAAAGGGGAAAATAGAAAAAAACACAATAGTTATGTAACAGAAAACTATCATAAATTTTATGTGCACAATGTAATTTGTTTCTAAAAGTATAAGAGATGATGTGAAGAAGCTAGGGGTACAGACTAAACAAGCTTCTTTCGACATCTGTCGAAGAAAACTGGTACCGCCTTTATGTTGTGCATGCGAGGACCAGGGTTCGAGTCCCATAGTGTTCAGTTTCAGTTTAAAGTCTTTTATCTAAACCTAATACTTCAACTTACAGAGCTGAACTCCACTGCAATGATATATTATATATAACAATGACATTCCAAATTACAATAATAAAATATCAGGTTCTGGTTTGCTAATAAATACTTTTCGTTTCTTTGTATCAACACACTGATTACAAAATTGCGTTTTTCTTGCCTGTATGACGATGCTCTCCCTCCATCTTCCCAATTTTCTCTTTACGTTTGGCCTCCATTTTCCCTTGTTTGCATTGCAGTTATTCAACAAAAATTATACATACCTCCCCTTCCGAGAGAAAGTCTTAATCTGTCTTCCAAACAATCAGTTTTCCTTTCGCAGCTGTATATCGCATTTCTCTCTCTCTCTCCTTTACTCTCTCTCTCTCTCTCTCCTTTACTCTCTCTCTCTCTCTCTCTCTCTCTCACCTCGCTCATTCACTCTCCCTTCTCTCCTCTCTCCTTGTCTCCTCTCCTCCGTTCCATTTTCCTTTTTCTCCCTTCTCTACCTCCTCTCTCCTTCCTCTTCCCTGCTTCCCTCTTTTTCTTTTTCCATCTCCTCTTCTCTCCCTCTTTTTTTCCCTCTTCTCTTATTTTATCCTTTTCCTAAATATTTTTCTCTCTCCCCCTCCTTTCCCCTTTCCACCTTTCTCCTCCTCCCTCCTACTCCTTCTCTTCCTCTCTGTTTATTTCAAGTCTCGTATTATTCCTCTCTGTCTCTTTCTCTCTTCCTCTCTTTCACTCTCTTTCCCTCTCTCAACTTCCCTGTATATCTGTCTCTCTACATACCTGTCTGATAATATGCCTATCTGTATGAATGTTTGATGTTTTTATTTAGAGTCAGTTATGTTGAACGTGTGTTTGTCTGTATATTCATCCTATATCTTGACATGCACACAGTAGTAACACCTAAATGCAAAATGCCACAAACTCTTGGTCCTCAGTACCAACGCTGACTGCAACCGCTGACTTGCATCCTTCCCCCTTTCAATCATTTCTGTACTGAATCAACTCCCTGCAATTAAATCCAACGTCTCCTCCAACCTCCTTAGCGCCTCTCCCTCCGTCTGAGCTATGAAACAGGTACAGTACAATAGTCTCTTTCCTATCAGATATCAAGGAACTACACTTCTTTAATTGTCTACCTGGTTTTCCCTCCCTCTCTTCTCTTCTGATTCTCTTGTTTTCTTCTTGCTTTTTCACTTTTTGTCTCACTTTCTTTTATTTTATGTCTATATTCAAGTTATTATATATATATATGTTTTGTTAAAAACAACTGCGCTACAAAGCTTCTTAAGTAGACTTTCAAGTCTTCTGAACATGGATTTCTGGTTTTCACAGGACAGACGGAATAATAGATTTCCAGTAGACATTAGGAACTTTAGTTGAGAAAGAGTGTACAGACGTTTCGCTAAACGCAGTTAGCATTTTCAATGTAATAGAGACATAGAGTACAGGACATAATAAACATAGAAAGAAAGCTCTGGGAGAGGTCACAACGTAAGACACGGGGAGAGGTCACGACGTAAGACACGGGGAGAGGTCACAAACATGTGTGAGATGTGTTACTGTGGGGTAAATGTCCGTTGAGGGCCAAGTGTCCTCTCTATGAGTCTGGCGGAACGTCGGAGAGGGACTTGGGTGTCGGTGTGAATGGAAGGTGTGTTGTTGTGGTTGAGAGTGCTACTAGTCCTAGGGAGGGGCTTCATGCTGGGGAGTAATGTAGGGGCTTCCACTTGTTTGTTAATAGTTGGTTGTATGTCTCGTATAATAAGTGTTTCCAGGAAGAAAAGTCTAGACTTTTCTGATTCCTTAGCGAGAATGACGGTGTTGTCTTCTAGAAGTTTTCTTGTGATTTGTGTGTTGTGTTTCTCTAGTAGGTGTAGTTTGGGGCCTCCACTAGACAAGTGGGAAGACATTCTTCTCGACAATGTCGTTCTCGTTTGGCCAACGTAGCAATCGAGAGGCGTACAGTCCTCTAGGGGGCAGGAAAATTTGTACACTACGTTGGTGCAAGCGGGACCTTCGGGGCGAGGAGAAGTGTTGTTTCTAATTAAAAGTGTAGCTGTTTTTTGGTTGCGGTAATAAATAGAGAGACGAACCTTGTCATTCTCGCTTTTGGGTCGTATGTTTCGATGTTTAAAAGAAAACCTGCTGCCAAGATTCACACACACACACACACACACACATATATATATATATATATATATATATATATATATATGTGTGTGTGTGTGTGTGTGTATTCACTTGGTCTTTGGATCACGTGTTGGACTCGTGATCGACAGCTATTTCCCTCCTGGAAGAGAGCTCAGAGCTCGTAGGTCCGATCTATGGGTAATGCTATGAGCTTGCACACACACACACCCCCAACTCCCCGCCCACGAGAGTTGGAGTAACACCCCTCAGCGCTGCGATACTGATATTATTTCAGCCCCGGGCGAGGGTCGAACCCGGACCTCCGTAGTGGCAGGCCAGAGCTCTAACCACAGCGTGTGTGTGTGTGTGTGTGTGTGTGTGTGTGTGTGTGTGTGTGTGTGTGTGTGTATGTGTGTGTGTGTGTGTGTGTGTGTGTTTGTGTACATATTCTAGTGCTCTCATCCTCTCTGACCTTCCTTCTCCTCACTCTTGGTCTCTTTTCTTCCTGCTCTCTAACACTCCCGCTTTCCCTTATCTTTATATCCACATCTCCTACTCTTTCTCTTCCTCCTCTCCTCTCTCTCACCCTCACTCCTTCTCCTTCTCTTTCTCTGTCCGTATCTCTTGCGGATTTACTAGATATTTACTTGATAAAAGTTCACCTAAATATCAATATACGCTTACAGTTTCGACCATCAGGAAGTGATGTTCCTGAGGCAAGCTATCCTATGAATAGCATGTTCCTTTGTGAGCCAATGCCATCATCATCAATCGTGTCTATTCCTCTTTCTTCGTTTTTATTTATCCTTCTTATCCCAACTTTTATTCTTCGCCATCTATTACCCCGTATACACTACCACTTTCCTTTTTCCTTTTCTTTTCTTCGTTTTTCTTCTACTGATTCCGCTTTCCTCTCACCTGTTCCGTTTAATTAATGTCCTCTATTTGTATTACGTTGCCTTCATTCAAACTTTCAATTTCACTTTTTTCCTTTCCATTTTCCTTTCCCCTTCCTTTCTCATTTCCCCACTACCGTATCCTGTTCCTATTTAATTGAATTCTCTGTCCCTCTTTCTCTTTCGCTGGTTTTCTTTCCCGTCCCCCTTCCTGGATCTCACTTTCTCCGTCCACCACCGCCATCCCCGTCTCCACTGTGTCCCCTTTATCATGAATACACCTCTCAATCATTCCCCCTCTTGTTTTTAACCTATACATTACCGTGGAGTGACGAGGAAATGAACGAAGTATCCTGCCGGCAGGAAAAAGTTACATGTGGTGCCATGGAATTATATCAGATAGAGTAGTGAACAAAAAAAAAAAAAAAAAGAGAGAGAGAGAGAGAGAGAGAGAGAGAGAGAGAGAGAGAGAGAGAGAGAGAGAGAGAGAGAGAGAGAGAGAGAGAGAGAGAGAGAGAGAGAGAGAGAGAGAGACAGATATTATATATATATATATATATATATATAGAGAGAGAGAGAGAGAGAGAGAGAGAGAGAAAGAGAGAGAGAGAGACGCAAGAATAATCGAAATAGCCTGTAACCACCTCGATACCGACGAGTTACCACGGAAATGAAAGGAATATTCAGACGTCAACCAATACACGATAGGAACCTCACCCGGAACAGACAAGGTTAACTGAAATTTCTCGTTTCATTGGAATCCACGCGTATATGCTTTTGTTTTCTTTGGTCAGTCGTGTTATCCGCTTGCTACACAAACGCCTCCTTCCTTCTTCTCTTGCAACCTTGTTTCGAAAATACACATAAATCTATCTCCTAACAACTTGCCTCAAGAATAAACAAAACTGCAATAGTCTCCATAGACCTTAAGGTTAACAATTATTTTCTCCTTGGAGCGGGTGTAATATTTCTCCTGTACACTTAGAAACGTCTAGTTTTCTTTGACCTATAAATATATACACACATCTAGTCTCTATCGACCTTAATACATTCCGCTTCATGTATACAAGTATATCATATTTCTATGAGCTTTTATTTATTTTTCTATTCTCCTATACACTTAGATATATCTATTTTCTTTTTACCTTGAAATAGATACAAAGGTGTCTAATCTCTATCGACCTTAACATATTCTTCTTCGTGTATACATATATAACACATTTCTTTGACCTTTTAAAGTATCATTTCACGTCCTTCCTCCACCTCACCCAGCGTCTCAACACCGTGACCTTCACACCGTCTTCCACTACAAACAAATCCTTTTTTCGACCTTTCCTCTTTCTTGAGCTTTCCAAGTCCTTCTATTTTTCTTTACTGCCTTAATTTGACCTTGTTTCTTTACACTGAGGCGGCCATCATTATGTATGAGTACGTATAAATTATTCTTTATAACTCTTATCCTCACCTAACCTGGCTTTTTCGATTTACAGTTACACTGGTGCTTTTATTCCCATGTATACATACATTTCCCTTCGACCTGTAACGTCATATTCCTCTTGTGCGTTCTAAGTCCTGTTCTTGCCCACCTCACCCCAACATTCTGCTTCTCTTCCAACCACTTCTAGCGGCCTGACGCTGTTCGTAGCGGGAGACAAGGAACGGAGAGCAGCGAGGACCGTTTTCGATAAGAGATACTTATGTTTACATAATTAATTCTCCCTCACACGACAAGCAAGGCCATTCTAGGGGCGAGAGCGGGGAGAAAGAGGGCGAGAGGGGGGGAGAAGGGAGAAAGTGATGGGGGCTGGGGGGAGTATGTGGAGGGGGAATGACAGGGACTGGAGGAAGGGAAGGGAAGTGGATTGTGGAGTGACACGCAGGCGCTGATAACCGTTCTACCATCGACGCAGAGACCCAAGCCCCATGACGAGGGAACAAGTCGTCCCGACATATCACACAAATATATATTTCCATGACCATCAATTGGTGAGCACTGCAAAGTTGTCTGGTTGTCAAGGAGGAAAGAAGAGGGAGGGAGGGAGGGAGAAGGGTTGTTCTCAATAGATTCCTGTGGAGGAAGAGCGAGAGAAAGACGAGAGAAGGAGGAAATCAAG
>NC_134785.1:17959205-17961705 GCF_046742065.1 Oratosquilla oratoria
CCATATGGATAAGGTCTGACGTTTGAAAAAATCGCGCTGGTATGCAATATGCACGAGCATGAAGTCGGCTGCTACCATTACGTACAAAATGCGGAACAAATAAAACCAAATCTAAAGAAAAATCCTGAGAGTATTAGATTAATCTTTATAAATTGCCATTGTATCATACAAACTTTAGGTAAAAAGTTTTCTAAATTCTGTTATTGGAAGATTATCAAGGTATGAATTAAATGGAAGGCAGAGAAAAACAGAGAGAAACAGAGAGAAAAGAATAGAGAATGGAGAAAGAACGAGAAGGAGTGAGAAAGAGAGATAGTTAGATAGAGAGAGAGAGAGAAACAGAGAGAGAGAGAGAGAGAGAGAGAGAGAGAGAGAGAGAGAGAGAGAGAGAGAGAGAGAGAGAGAGAGAGAGAAATAGAAAGAGAGATAAGGGAGAGAAAATGAAAAAAGAGAGGAGATAGGGTTAAAAAAAAATTGATCGAGGAGAGAGAAGAGACGAGAATGTAAATGCGAGAAAATGGAAAAATAGAGAGAGTAATTTAAACTCATATAATATTGATATAATCTCTAAGTAAAATAAAGATAATAGAAATAAGTGTTATTAAAAAAATAAATATAAAATAAAGAAAAACAGGTGTGTGAGTAAAACAGATCGGTCGCATGTATATGCTCTTTCAAATATATACACGATTTTGCAAATGTGTATGTATGTATGTGTGTGTGTGTGTGTGTGTGTGTGTGTGTGTGTGTGTGTGTGTGTGTGTGTGTGTGTGTGTGTCCGTATATATGTGTGTGTGCGTCCGTATATACGTGTGTGTACTTGTGAGCGTCCATGTGTGTATATGTATATCTGTGTATGTTCCTGCGTATATGTATGATACGCTGCAGGTGCAAAGTCCTATCAGAAACAAATGGCTTGCAAATCTGATGCACTCGGCCCCAAAAAAGAGTGAATGCAATGATGGGGAGGGAAAAAGTTGAAGTGCAAAATGCTAAGTTCATTTCGGCCGAACCCTCTCCTAGCGAGAGATCAAACTATTTCTCCTCAAAATGTTTAATCACTGGATTATTGTGACAATTAAGGCCTTCTGGACACAAAGCACATAGAAAGAAAAACTCTTCATTTCGGTTTCACTCTCCAGGTCTGAGCGAAATCGGTCTCTTTGTACCACTACTAGTGATTAAGTGAAGCTGGTGTGTGTATGTGTGTGTACGTGCATGTATGAGTGTGTGTGTGTGTTTGTACGTGCATGTATGTGTGTGTGCATGTGTGTTTGTACGTGCATGTGTGTGTGTGTGTGTGTGTGTGTGTGTGTGTGTGTGTGTGTGTGTGTGTGTGTGTGTGTGTGTGTGTGTGTGTGTGTGTGTGTGTGTGTGTGTTTATATATTTGTGATTCACCATGGTCTTGAATCACGTGTTGAACTCGTGATGGACAGCTATTTCCCTCCCGGAAGACAGCTCAGAGCTCATAAATAACCGGTCTATGGGTAATACCGTGACCTTACACGTACACACACACCCAACTCCCCTTCCACGAGAGTTGGAGTAACAACCCACAGCGCAGCGATACTGAAGTTATTATAGCCCTGGGCGGGGTATGTTTATAATGAGAGTAAGTGTGTGTGCATGCTTATATGTGTGTATGTGTGTTTATCCGATAATATCCCCCTAGTATGTGAGTCCTGTATGATTGCATGATATTACATATGTGTGTTTCCCTACGTGAGTATATACCCGTGTATGCGTATGATTTAGTGTTTATGCGCATTCATGAATGCAAGCATACTTGCCAGAGTATATAAAGTCGAGACTGTCATGCACAAAGTAAAAATTGCCACAAGTGATGTCTGGCGAGTTCACTCGTGGATACAAGAATCACTACACAGGCGGCTTTCATTACTCATGACAAATAACGATCACAAGAATCATCTTTAAACAAGTATTAAGTGAGCCCAGTTGTACATCTGAGCCTTATTCTAACGCTCTAATGGTCTGTTTCTTGACTCACTCAAAACAGGGATTGGTATAGACTCAAAACATGAACAAAGATGTTAAGTACAAAAGCTATATGAATTATACAATACAAAAATAGAAAATAAACATTTTCTAACATTCAGAAGACACCTAAAAAAGTCTTGATATTTCAGACTCTATAATCATGAGAGAAATACACCGATTGTTATAACGTTGAGGATATCATTTTTATAGACTTCATTAGGAATTGTTCATGTGAGTTATCTTGATACAACTCACATATAAAGTAATTAGGACACAACACTGAAACATTCATAAATAAACAGGAATCACATGAGAGAACAGAACCGGAAACACCAATTAAGACGAGCCGAAGATGTGAATGGCGGAACCAATCGGAGTTGGCGGATGCTCAGGCAACCCAAACAAGAACTTTTGGGATTAAGATTAGTTTTGAGCATACTTGACCAGAGAAACACGGCAATTTACAAGAAACTTCTGCATTCATGCATGCATACATACATA
>NC_134785.1:17971705-17979205 GCF_046742065.1 Oratosquilla oratoria
TCCCAATAGCCTACACGGTGCAAACGCTTAGCGAGACGGGATGTGTGTGTGTGTGTGTGTGTGTGTGCGCGTGGTAGTCACTAATTGTCTCTTTCTCTTTCGTTCTCATGCGTTTGGTCTTCATTCCAAACTCTTCTTTTCTCTTTCTCGTTCTTCTCTTCAGCTTAGCTGTTGCTTTTACTCTCTTTCTCTATGGTGTGTTTGATTTTGACTCTCTCACGCGCGGCCTCGTAGGAGATCAGTTCTGTGTTTCCAATCGTTCTCTATCTCTCATTATTTTCTTTTTCGTTATCCCTCTGTCTCTTGCTCATTTTCTCTTTTATTATCTATAGCGTGCTTCCTCGAACGCGCTCTTTTCCGCTCGGTCTCTCTCGCCCGCTTTCTCTCCCATGCGCTCTCTTGCGCGCTCTTTAGTGTGCTCTTTCCAGTGCTATCATGCCCGTTTCCTCTCGCTCTCTATCTCTTGTGTAATCTCTCGCGTTCTCCCTTTCTTTTCAGATATTATATATATGTGTATATATATATATATGTATATATATATATATATGTATATATATATATATATGTATATATATATATATATATATACATATATATATATATATATATCTTATGTCGTATTACATAATACGATGTAATGTCTTATACAATGTTACATCACATCACATCGATTTATTACATTGTTTTCATCTCATCTTTTATTCTATTTTGTTTTACCATGTTATTGTATTATTGTTATGTAAATTATGAATTAATTTGTGAGATCTTTCAGGTTTTACACATTTTTCCACCACTCAATCATGTAAACAAATACAGTGCTGCCTTTTCCGACAATGCCTCACACACACCCGAACTGTTTCTGGTATTTACAAAAATGATTACATAAATATATTTCAAATTGTAAGTTATTGTATGCCTCGGCCAGAACAGCAGTGGAGCACACCTCATAGGAAGGACCGCAGCCTTGATTCTCAATGTATACCACCAGCTTCACCCCAGAGTCACATTCCTTTGAAGAAACGTAGAGCGAAGCCGGTCAGGAATAAATTCGCATCTCGGAACTAGACACGTGACTTCTTTTTTCCACCTTTCTTATATGTATATATATATATATATATATATATATATATATATATATATATATATATGATGTGATTGCTTGCACATATATATAAATATATATATATATTATATATATGTATATATATATATATATATATATATATATATATATATATATATATATATGGTGATGTGATTGCTTGCATATATATATATATATATATATATATATATATACATATATATGGTGATGTGATTGCTTGCACATATATATATATATATATATATATATATATATATATATATATATTGTGTGTGTGTGTGTTTGTGTGTATGTGTGTGTGTGTGTGTGTATGCATGTGTGTCTGTATGTGTGTGTGCATATATGTATGTATATGTATATGAATACATACACACACATTTGAGGCATCGAAGAAAACCTCCTGACGAAGACTCCCTGGACCTCGAGACCCTTCGGCAGTCGTAAGAGATCTAATTTAAAATTACGACACGTAACATATCCACGGAAGAACTCGTTACACTGTTGGAGGTCTTAGAGAGCGTAGCTACCGAGTTCGGGCGTTTCCTCGAAGTAAAGGACGCCCAAGAAGACGCCAACAAGGAGCTCAGGTGGATCCGTACCGGCCAAAGATTCCCTATCCGGACCAACTGAAGCTGCTATTGCCCTTACTGTACGCAATGCTCTTCCCCTGTTCTGTAAAGGACGGCAGGATCTTGGCGTTCTTCGGGCACTGCACTGGAGTCTACGGTGCCGGTAATGAAGGTCAGGCTGGAAGCTCTTGAAGAGGATCTTGCGGACCTACGCGCTTGCTACACGAAAGCCAACGCGACATAATCATCACCATTGCACCTAACCAGTCATAAATGAAGAAGCAGGAGACACCATTATCATTTAAATCATTATCATTATAATAATTTCAATTATCATCCTCTTCATCGTTATCTTCATCCTCGTCATCGTTGTCGTCACTTTCGTCTTCTGTGGGAGATTTCCCACAACTGAATAAAATCATCTCTTATGAACAAACAGAAAACAACTCATTGTTAACGAAACCAAAAATCTGTTATCCTAACATATTCTCTCTCATTTACTGATATGCCTTCTTACTCTCTCTCCCACTCGCTCTAATTCTTCCTAAGTATTCACCTTTATCTCCTTCTTAGTCTCTATAGACACCTCGAGTCGCGATTATATAGACAAAGAGAAAAGCTCTGCAATGATTTTTACCAACAATCATCGCACGATTCTGATAAACAACCGCTATTTCAAATGAATGTATTTCTATAAGGTGATTTAACCCTGCAGAAGAGTGATGGCTAGGACAACATCTGAAGAATGCATAAATAGGAAGATTCACGTTAGCGATTAGGGTTACATTGCAAATCATGTAATTGTTATACCACCTCTGATTCTCTCTCTCTCTTTATCTCTCTCTCTCTCGTATTCACTCTTATTTCTTTGTGTATGTATATGTGTATACATACATACATACATACATACATACATACATACATACATACATACATAAATACATACGTACATACATACGCACATACGTACATACATACGTACATAAATACATACATACATGCATGCATACATACATACATATATATATTTACATTCATACATTCATACATTACATACATACATACATACATACATACATACATACATACATACATACATACATACATACATGCATACGTACGTACATAAATATATAATCGTACATACATATATACATGTGTATGTGCAGGTAAGGTCGCAACTTTATCCAACTTTATATACATACATACATGCATAGATGCATGCATGCATGCATGCATACATACATATATACATACATACATACATACATACATACATATATACATACATACATACATACATACATACATACATACATACATACATACATACATACATACATACATACATACATACATACATACATACATACATACATAAATACATACATACATACATACATACATACATACATACATACATACATACATGCATACTTACATGCATACGTACATACATATATAATCGTACATACTCGTGCATATATACATGCATGTGTGCATGTAAGTTCGCAACTTTACCCATAGATCGGGCAATATATGAGCTCTGAATTCTCATACGAAAAGAATAGGTGTCGATCACGAGTCCTACACGTGACACACGAACTACATAATCACACACACACACACACACACACACACACACACACACACACACACACACACACACACACACACACACACACACACACACACACACACACACACACACACACACACACACACACACACACACACACACACACACACACACACAGTTTGACCTCATCAATCCCTATTGTAACCTTTCCACTCCAATTGTAACTCATGTCTTTGTCCTTGAGAATATCTCGAGTGTTGAAACGTACAAATAATAAAGGTTCTCTCCTCATATGTTTTCTCTACTTGAACAAAGCCTATTACCACTGTTGTTGTACCAAAGGGGTTGATCTTGATTACTCAGAAATTCAATAAATAAAATATAGTTATCTAAAAAATTCATAAATGTCTCACATAAGTTTTCAGTGACATTTACCTCATGTAATATTATTATTTAAGTCCTCTACTGTTTATAAATGGATGAAACTTTATATAAACATCCTAACTCTATCTCTTCACCGTTGAGCACTTAAGACAAAATTAAATCGGCCATTAATTAAAAACTGCCCTCGCTCCACCCAATTCCCGTCAACAACAGCGTCTTCAGCCTGTGAAGAGAAATTAGTTACAAAAAGGGAAGGGGAAAAAATGAGAAAGAAAAAAGGTCCGCACACAAAAGAAACATTTTCTACCACACCCCAAAAATGAATATAGCGAGTAATCAAATCTGCATAAAGTGCATTAAATTCTCCCCTTCCGTGTTAATCCCTGGGTCCGGACCTTGCAGCTCCTCCGCAATCAAGTCAGAAGCTGATCACAAAGGGAGAGGTTGGTGCAAGGGCCAGGGTGAAGGAGACAGCATACATACACAAGGGCCACTCGACCAACTCAAAAGAAAAGAGCAACCGGGCAATTGCGAGCACTGACGAGGAACAACAGGAGCAAGGGTCTGTCTGGAACAGAAACCATATGTTGTGTTGCAAAGGGCAAGAGAAATTCGGATGAGTACAAAGTGAGTAAGTTAACCTCGAGTTAAGGCAGTCAGCTTGCAAATTCTCCAAGAGGGTTGGAAAGGACCAAGAAATAGGAGTCGGTATGACCAAGAATGTTATCAAATGGAGTAAATGGGGGGTTAGTTGTCTTTAGGAGCCATTGAGAAAGAAGACACTCTTACGGGACCTTTAGAAAAGTTTTTAAACAAGAGAAACTGTAGAAGTTGTTCGAATTACGCCATAACGGGGTAAAGCTGGGTGAAGGACAAAATTCATAAAAAAAAAAATCTAATAAGAACATACAAAATACAGAATTGGAAAAACTTGAAAAGTGTCATATAAGCATGGCAAATGGTGATTTATTTTAGGGGTAGAAATTTTAAAAAATCGAAATCCATAGAGTAAAAATCTGATATAGAAGCATCGATAGTATTTCTACTGAAAAAGGTTGTCTAATAAGGAAAATAAAATAAAACAAAGACGATACGACTTTGCACTGACCTCTAAGATTTTTGCTCTGTGATATAACTGACGATAATTACTTCTTCTGAACCACTATTAGATCATTTTTTATGAACCGCAAAAAAAAAAAAAAAAAACGCTAATGGTCTACTATTCTCAAACACAGGAAAAACACCAAACTAATTAACATTAAACAAACAAAAAACTGCATAGGGAACAAAACTAAACAACATAGAACATTATGTATACCAATGACCGATTATCGATGAGAACAACACCTACATACAACGGAGGCAAAATATGAAACTGACATTTAAAACGGGGGCGCAGCTTGTGAAAGAGCAATAGACTGGAGGAATTGGAAGAGGTATGTATGGGTGTTTGATTGCGTGCAGTGGTTCGTAGCCTTTCTCCCCTCCCTGCAACACATATACAGCCCTGCATTTGCAATTTAATGACCAACACCCCCCGTAAATCCACGTCAGTTTAATTCAGTAATCACAGCGGCGTGTCTCCCATGTTATGGCCACCACGCCGTGCCGAGCCAGGCTGGACTCCTAAAATCATTGCACGATTCTGGTGGCTGCTGCTCCCGGCGTCGTTAAACCCCTTTCCCTCTCTACGTCAAAACAACAACCACTGTTTCAAACTTATGTAAATAGTCTGCTTGTCCGAAATATGCCAATGAAACTGTTTCTTATAAATGAAAATGTGTCAAGCGTGAAACGAATGGAAAGTTACTTATTCGTATATTAATGTAAATGAACGCATATGAGCAATATATATATATATATATATATATATATATATATATATATATACATGAACATATGCACACGCACACCTGTACGTAAACACACCCACATATACACACACGCACACATACACACACATACACAAACGCGCACACACACACACACACGCACGCACACACACACACACACACACACACACACACACACACACACACACACACACACACACACACACACACACACACACAGTATACTCTGTAACCCAGCAATCGTGCCCTTCTCTCTCCTCAATTACGAGGTTATAACATGCAGCATGTTACGACGAGAGAATGAGGCTGGGACGTCTCTCTTCACGCCATTAATAATCTCTCTCAGGTTACGCAAGTGTACTTCTTTTGTGTAGGATTCGAACCTATCTTCGTGAATCTGCAATTTATGGTGGATACGATGTTGATTAGGATAGTTCCGAATTCTCAAATCACTCTATTTTTAAATGTCACTTTATACGTTATTTATATAAGGGGGTGAGGAATCTACCCTAGGATATGCGTATCTCGGATGAAACCATCAAATTTGCAATATACGCTTGAACTGGTTGTGTGTGTATGAGTGTGTACTCGTCTGAGTATGTGAGTTTATGTGAATTATGTGTGGCGTGTATAAGTTCCTAATTAAAAAAATACAATAAAAAACACATTGTAATAGCCATAGTTGAAGATGAAGGTGCGAAATCTTGAGTAAGGATTCTGAGTCGCTTTCAAGGTTTCGATCGTGTCCAGGAATTGTTCCCTGAGGTGCAATACACCTCAGATGAGGATTCCTAGGCAGGGTCAGAGGTGATGGGATTAGATAAATAACTTGATGTCGGAGTTCAGATAACTCAGTGACTTGCACACTCACACACATACGAGAACATATATAAAAGTTTCTAGGTATACTCACTCTTGATTATTCGTGTGTGTGTGTGTGTATGTGTGTGTGTGTGTGTGTGTGTGTGTGTGTGTGTGTGTGTGTGTGTGTGTGTGTGTGTGTGTGTGTGTGTCGTATGCTGCGTTTGTGTACAAATATACATCCATGTGTGTTTTCATATCTCATAATGAAAATTACATTTTGTAAATAAAATTACATCCATACAATAACAACGAGATATATTATTGCATTATACAAGTATATGATTGAATGAGATTTGAGTATATGAAGGAGGCCTTTAATGTGTGCGCACAAACATGCTCACACACACACACACGACTCGTGGCGCAGTGGTAGAGTTCCTGCCTGCCATTACGGCGGTCTGGATTCGAATCCCGCCCAGGGCTGAAATCACTTCACTATCACTGCGCTGCGAGTCGTTACTCCAACTCGTGGACGCGAAGTTGGGAGTGTGTGTGCGTGTAAGGTCACAGCATTACCCATAGATCGGTCATATATGAACTCTGAGCTCTCTTCCGGGAGGGGAATAGCATTTGATCACGAGTCCAACGCGTGATCCAAGACCATGGCTGTGAATCACATGTATACCTATATACGCGTTTTAGTTGCTGTGTGCATAAAATGCATACATATGTCCTTTTTAATAGGTCATCTGATAGCGATATATAAAACGTGCTCTCATAATATAGGCTTCCTGGCGCTTAAAGCAAGCGTTTAGTCAACCCTGTTATTCCATATTTGACAAATAGATTCCAACGTATTTCGGTAGCATTGTATACAGTGATTGCCGTATAAATGGTTTGTCCTTTCATCTGAACTCAGTGTTAACCCGGATGTAATAAGTTCCAACCGGATTTAATTCCCTCTTCACAAAGCGAATATGCGTCTGTGTATGTAGATGCACTGCGTCTATGACTTGTGTTTATATATATTGTTTGCAAGAATTGTGTTGTTCCATAATGATAATATAGGATACGATTTGGTTTTGTGGTTCCCATTCTTATAGAAACTCGATTGAAATTATCATTATCATCAATTTATATACTTATTTATCTATTCATTTATTATTGTTGCATTCATTTTTATATTATTTCATCCAATTATTTATT
>NC_134785.1:17984205-17991705 GCF_046742065.1 Oratosquilla oratoria
CACACACACACACACAAATATATATATATATATATATATATATATATATTTTATATATACATACGATGTATATTATATATATATATATATATACGCATATATATGTATATATATTATATTATATATATATATATACATACATACATATAAATGTATATATATGTACACACACACACATGTATGTATATATATATATATATATACATATATATATATATATATATATGTAAATATACATATACATATACATATGATGTATACCATATATATATATATATATATATATATATATATATATATATATATATATATATATATATATATATATATATATATATATATATATATACATATATATGTAAATATACATATACATATGATGTATACCATATTATATATATATATATATATATATACAAGTGTAGCAAAATTTAGAGAGATATCCACTGACTAACATGGCCGTTTCTGACTTAAATTAAGAAGTTTTTCATGCTACATCTTTTAGAAAGTATACACTATTATTTTTCAATTTAGATATTATAAGTATATCACGTAAAGCACGTATGTATGGTGCCCTTACTAACAGAGAAATATGCATGTACTTCCTTTCTTCTCTTTGTACTCGGGAGTCATAAAACGCAAGATCTTGTACTGCTGTGGCGACAACGTATTCAAATTCGTGACCAAATCTCGGCCCTGCCATTACGCAAGGAAAGTCGTGTCAGGTGGACAGGCAGTAAAATCTAAATTGCCAAAAAGACTTGACTCCGTCCACTCGGCCACAGAGTATTTCAACTCCATTTTCTTTAGTCTTGGAGTCTTTCTCAGCATTTGTTCATGAGCTACTTTTCCTCTGATATAGGAAGTTGACAGGTGACTGTCAAAATGAACCTCGAGTTGATACTGGTACTAAGATGAGAATTATATGTATTTCCTTTTAGTGACGTGCAAAAGTGATTTTTGGCGTCAGACAAATAGATGGATTTGTATACATTTCCTTTTTCAAACCGAGAGAAGAACTGTATACACAAGTGTTGAACAACAAGTCAACTTTATTATTATTATTTTCTATTCACCTGTTTCCTTACTAATTAACTATACCTCTGCATTTATTTATTTCTATTTATTATTATTTATATTATTACATTCTTCATTTATTCATCTGTTTATTTATCTTTTTTTTTTTTTTTTACTTTTTTTTTATCTATTTATTCTTTGCATACGACCTAGTTATGCACCAAAAGGTCTCCTGTCGTTATGCTCCTCCTTTGTAAAAAAACTAGAAATAGAAGGCACTGCACACACACCTTTCACCGGCGCGAATTAGTCAATTTCTATCCTTTTCCTTCCTTTCATTCCACACAATTCTTCTTCTTTCTTCTATCGAGCTCCTTTCCTTGCGAAAACATTCCATTCGCTTCCCCTTACGAAAGTCAAACTATACAATATACGTATCGACTGAGTACATATTAGATCATTTGGTAAACTTCAACTTTCCATCATAGCTCTATTTCATGATATACAAGATTTTTGGAGAAAAAGGGTAAGAAATTTTCTGTATATACTGAAGAAAATTAACATTCTGGTTTCAAATTTGTAGTTGTATAAAACTTTAAGCAGAGGTTATCAATAACGAAAGATGGTATCGTAAATTAATCGTAGAGTCTATAAATGGATCAATTAAGCTATTACGAATTATATTTCAAGTACTTTCATCTTATTTTTAGTTTTAATATATTTCTTTTCCCGATTTGTCAAGTGCCCAACCGATAACTATCAACAGTTTTACTTTCGTTTGACCATGTTTGTCTCCACTATCATAACAACATAATTGCTACCACCATGACCTTTGACACCAATATGACCCTTTCCAACACCATGACCTTTGACACCAATATGACCCTTTCCAACACCATGACCTTTGACACCAATATGACCCTTTCCAACACCATGACCTTTGACACCAATATGACCCTTTCCAACACCATGACCTTTGACAACAATATGACCCTTTCCAACACCATGACCCTTTCCAACACCATGACCTTTGACAACACCATGACCCTTTCCAACACCATGACCTTTGACACCAATATGACTCTTTCCAACACCATGACCTTTGACACCAATATGACCATTTCCAACACCATGACTTTTTGATATCAATAAGACCCTTTCCAACAACACGACCCTAATCTTGACCCTGACTCCTTCCTCAATTACGACCTCTACGACCACAACAATCATCACTACGACCAGAAGAACAATATCCACCTCCAATACAACAACGACGTCTATCACATCCTATGATGCTACCATTAACTTGACGAGTTCGATTATTACCACGATTTCAACCACCTCGAACCTAAACAACAGAATAGCTACCTTGGCCTCAGTCCACAACCAGAAATGAGGTCAATCAACACTAAGGTTTCCACTAACATAATTACCTCACTAAGATCTGCACTAATACCCAAGATTCTTCTATTACCACGGCCTCCACTTTACCATAATCTCCATTGATAATGTACTAATTCAGTAAATTTCACTAATAACATTATCTTTACTAAGGCCAATCAAAATCATGAGCCACACTATCATTAATCAATTAAGGTTTTCGCTACAATTAGGTGGAAAAATATTGTCTACCAAAATTAACACCACTTGGAACATGACCATATATACAACCATCGGACTTACCATCATAAGCATCACTACCACCTCGCTTAAAAAGAAACGTAACTAATACTACCAATATCAAAAACCACCAAATCCTCCGGACATCAATTGTTTTACCACCTCCTCTAACACTAATATCACCATCTCCGTCTTTGCTACCACTTTCACCATCACCAACACCACTTTCACCACCACCTTCCATCGCGTGCCCCCTTTCAGCACCTTGATTCTGTCGGCCCACAATCCCTTGGGACCCATTTCGTTCCCGCCTCCGTCCCACGTACCTCTCCCCGATACCCCGATAGAGGGAGCATTTGCATTCCCGCACCCATGGGACTCTGTGCCCGCGTCCAGACAGCAACACAAGCAGCAAAGCCAAGCCGAGAGAAAATTGGTTTTCACTTTCCTGTATAAAATTTGATGGCTTATAATGAAATGCAATGTGCTATTACTTTAAATAGCTTCATTCTGGATTCGACCTTCTCCCACTCAGGCCTACAAACCTAGAAAACTAATGCTTTGTAGCCCTTACAGGAGAGAAACAACGTTATTCTTTGATTTAATAGCTGCGGCCGTCGCAGACAGAATGAGAAAACGGGCGTAAAGAAACCTAAAACGTGATCAGAAAATGTTAAATGACGTTGCATAATGGGAGGTACGCAGAATACACAAGCATACCTTGCAGTAGGGATGAAAAATTTGACCTCATTCGGAGAACATTATACCTGAAATCGCAGACTGGGCGCTCAGTACACAAAGCTAAGTGTTGCGGTATAGGAGGCCTCTGGGTTCAACAGACCTACAGCAGTCTTGCTAATACAACAACTCCATTTAAAGGCCTATTACGAGCACTTTCGCTAATGCTTTGGTGACAGTTTATAAGAAAAGGCTCTTTACTACATTACATATGAAATATAAAATACTATAAAAAATTACAACACGCATAGGATGTGGCTATATAAGATATGTTTTATCTGCATGAAAATGGTAGAGCTGGATAAGGAGTCAGCCTGAGAGATTGCCAATTTCGATCGACGCATTGTCCACAGTATAACGTATGAACCAAATCAGAACACAAAGTCTGTATATTTATAAGACCATACGAACAAATGCACATAACTTACACTGATTTGATTATTGCTTACTAAATATTTCTTCTTTTATTTAGCTTGATTTTTGCGATAATTCTCTCTAACGCCTAAGTGAAAAAAATTTATAACTTCGCTATACCCTTTACAAAAACTCATATATGCCTTCCTTTACTCTTGAAGAGAAATACACTGCTGACGTAGCACAATCGATCCTGTAGAGCATAAGCCTGATTTACAATTTAGCTTGAAGGGCCCCCGTGTAACACGTGGAGCCGTCAAAAAGTTGCGATTCTAAATTCAAAAGCAAACTACGTAAAAACTGGAAGCAATCACATGCAAGAATTCCAGAGTGGAGTCTGGAGCAAAAGAACCGTCGACCAACCAAGCCATCCCGATCCAAAAGCTAAAATCATTTCATCACATTTTACCATGAAAACGCACGGGAAATTGAAGCCAGCCGTGACTATAAACGTCCTATTATTGAGAGCAGTGCATATATCTAGGATTCAAAATCTGCAGAGGTCTAGAGATTTCGAATTAGAAGGCAAAGAGCGGTCTGTATTCGAAACGCATGATGACCAAATCAGCCACAGACCAATGCTGATGATGCCTCCACAACGATGACGGTCGACTTGCTGCGTCCGCTGATTTTCCATAGATACCGAAACAATTTGAATAATTTTGTGTCTAGCAATACATAGCTATGGATATCGTTCGGCATGATTTATCAAATACTCTTTATCTTGAGAGTGTCCCTCAAGCTTACACGAAAGAGTCCAAGGAAATCTAAACATTTATGTGAAATTTAAAAATGAATTTATTTGACTATTTAAAACCATTTATACAAAAGCATTTACATTAGTTTGTTCTTTACTTTATATTTCATCAATACATACTGTTCTTTTTCAAAAATATGTATGAATTAATAAGTAATTACCAAACAGTTATTCATATATATTTTATAACCAATTTATTCAACTGATAACAAAACAAAAAATAATAAATATAAAGAAAATATGAAAATATTAATAAACAAATGAGTATATGTATATACAATTCTTAGTAGTTTCTATTATCCTACTACCTACATAAATTAAATTTTCTATATATTTTCTTTGCCATTCCTATTTGGGTCTTGTAAACAATATATTGCATTTTCTTCTGCATCAAAGCAAACTGACATAATCTAAACACAATATATATATATATATATATATATATATATATATATATATATATATATATATATATATACATATATATATATATATATATATATATATATATATATATATACATATGTATATATATGCGCGAGCTCGGTCACATTTACGGCTTTATGGAGAACAAAGCATCTTGTTTTCTGAGGTATAAATTATGAGTAGAACTTGCTGGTAGATAGAGAGCGTAATATATATTCTGTTTGTGGTATAGGCCAAAGTGGTTGACAATTTTGTCATCAATACATCATTCATCTAGTTCAACTGATTATGGTTAGTTCTGGACATGGAAAACACAAAAGATGAGTATAGTTATTCTTTTGGAAAATGTTTACTTATACTGCTGTTTAATGTCATTATCTATAAAATATTCGTGTTCAGATAGAATATTCAGGGTTCCGTTGCTATTCCTTCTCTTGTCATTTTCAACCCAAAAGACAATTAGATCAATCAGTATTAATGGATGGTTATACAACTTTCTTATTATCATCAGGTAGAAATCGCAGGATAATGCCCAAAAAGTCCCAGAGAATGTCAATAAAAAATAAGTAACAATTGCTCTCAAGGGTTTGGATTATAGATGGAGCCAGAGACATACATCTACTCAAGGGAAGGCTTCCTATATCTCTGAGATGTGTAGAGGGCACTAACTTTGTTCTGATCGGTCGTTTCCTATGAGACACTATAAAAAGTAAAGGAATGGCTGGCCAATATCTGAATTCAAGATTAAAAGATAAGCCTTGGTAGATTTCAAGCACGAATTTCTAAGAACGATTTAGACGGCATCATCAAATGACCCATGAAAATCATGCCTATCCCTACATTTTGTGGGGAAAAAATTCAGTTAAATTGTGAGCGTTTGCAATAACCAAGTCACTGACCGGAAAATCATGTAACTAATGATCTTTTCTTTCTAAATTTCACTGAGGTTTCAAGGATCTAACATCTCTCGGGAGAGGAATTGATTTAATTTGTTTGTACTCATTTGGACAAGGTACCACTGTGTGGAACAAGGCGGTGTTGAAAGACATTAGGCTAAAGAGTTTTCCGTATCTAGTACTTATTTGGGCGAAGTCATTAAGCTCCACAGTATGAACGTTTGGAAGTAAACAGATAACTGGAGATTATCTAATGTAATCCATTGAATGTTGCTGTTCCGACTGAAGGTTAGACAGTCACTACACAAATGAATTTTTTTTGTGAAACTTTAATGAATCGTACAGGGTATACCTCGGGTGGAACGCAAAGAACCCAATCCCTTGTGAAGTCTGGCTTCCTTTACAAACGTAGTGCAGGACCTCTCTATGTATTTGTAGTTACTGTACATTTGTCTTCACTAGAAAGGAATTGTGATGGTTCTTTAATTCATATATATATATATATATATATATATATATATATATATATATATATATATATACTGTATATATATGATTGTGTGTGTGTGTGTGTATATATATATACAGGTAGATATATAAATAAATAAATAAATAGACATATTAACATATAAATAAATAAATAAATAGACATATTAACAAATTGACAACTTTAAGTGGTTTCACCAATCCTCGTAGACCTTCAATTTACACATTTGCTTTTTAACCAAATCCAGCAACCATCAATCTTTTTCTCCTTGAGAAGACCACATCCTTTCATCGAACAGCTGTACCCTTGCAACCTACATCCCCGTTTTCCCTCTGGCCTCCCTCTCCTTCACCAGCATCTACCCCGTGATGGAAGAATTAGTATGCACCCAAGCCTTCGGCCCAACGATACTTGTGAATCGCTACCCTCACATGCATGACCAGAATTATTCAAATCGAGCCCCTTCTCCCGAACCACATCCATCACAAATTACAAGTCCTGTGTCCAAAACCAAGAACAAAAAATGTAGAATGTGATGGGTGCAACCAGGAATTACTTGAATTATCCTAAATTACGGATATTGACAGGAAAGGATACTTCTGAGGCTTTGATCTTTGAAGAAAAAACATTTCCTTAGAGTATAAAGTAAAATGAAAAAAGAAGTCGCAAGAATTTAAATTTATGCTAAACATCTCTGACGAAATACAAAGATTCAGGTTGAGATTGTGACCATTTGAAAATGTCAAAAATGACATGCCAGCAAAGGCCTTCTGATGATATACATGCATATGTACACTATATTTTCATACACATGTATATCTTTATATATATATATATATATATTATATATATATATATGAATATATGTGTATATATATATATATATGTATATATATATATATATATATATATATTATATATATGAATATATGTGTATATATATATATATGTATATATGTGTATATACATATATATATATATACAATATATATGTATCTACATATTTATACACACACACACACACACACACACACACACACACACACATATACATATACATATATATGTATATATATATATATATACATATACATATACATATATATATATACATATATATATATATATATATATATATATATATA
>NC_134785.1:18009205-18014205 GCF_046742065.1 Oratosquilla oratoria
TTACCTACCAAACTCAACATATTTATGGACTACTGGAGTTAAACAAATTTGTGATTATTTTCTCGAAAGTGTTGCATGTTCCCACTGTACTGTGTATCCATTTTCGTACGTATATGGCATTATGCAAACATAAGGAGCCTTGTTTGTGGGTTAGATACGTGTATGTGGTTGAGCAAACAACAATCAGAATGTCTTCAAGGGGTGTACGGATTGGAAAGGCTTGTCTCAATACATTATTTTCTCAGTTCCCAGAAACAGGATCTACAGATGTTGTTCTGAACACATCTCTTTCCGTGTACACGCTTGTTTTTCATTATCTTGTTTACGAATTAATGTGATTACTTTTTCGCAAAGGAATTTATTCCATCTTGAAGAATGTCTTTTAAAGCTTTTGATTTATGGAGATTTATATATATTATGTATTTAATGTAGACCTCATAGGACTAATATATTTTTCTCTAGAATTGCGACAAAGGACAAGTCTGTTTGTCTGAATGTTCGTATTTGCATAAATCCTTATTATTCAAATCAAGTAATATCAGAGCTCTATTATCTTGAGCTATTTGCAACAACAAAATGAATGATGGCGTGACTTACTATTTTCTATTGCTTAAAGGAAACAAAAATGTTCCAAGCCCTTTGTTCATATACTCTACACACAAAATAGATTGGTATCTAATTCTAGATGAGGAATTGTTAGGAATCATGCGAATATTATTATTTTCGTATATTATGTAACAAGATGGGGACTAATGTAATGTGCTTAGATCTTAATAGTGTACGACATGGTTCTAATGCTATATTAATCGTGAGGGGAGCGCGGTAGCCCAGTTGATACCGTGTTGGTCTTATTACCAGACAGTCGTGAGTACGTTTCCCGAGACCTCCCTCATGCTTCTTGCGGTGGTTCCCGGCAGCCCTGGTCAGGTGATGAGGTGACCTAACATCGGCCTGAAGAAAGAAAGAAAAAAAGAAAGAAGGAGAGAAAAAAAGAAAGAAAGAGAAAGAAAGAAAGAAAAAAGAAAAAAAAAAGAAAGAAAGAAGGAAGGAAGGAAGGAAGGAAGGAAGGAAGGAAGGAAGGAAGGAAGGAAGGAAGGAAGGAAGGAAGGAAGGAAGGAAGGAAGGAAGGAAGGAAGGAAAGAAAGAAAGAAAGAAAGAAAGAAAGAAAGGAAAGAAAGAAAGGAAAGAAAGAAAGAAAGGAAAGAAAGAAAAAAGAAAGAAAGAAGGAAAGAAAGAAAGAAAAAACAAAACAAAACAAAAAAACAGCGGTTTGCCGTAAGTAACAGGTTCTACCAGGGGGTTTTCACTTCCCACAGCGTGGGGGTGGGATGGTGATTAAGCGTAGTCATTTCGATTGTATAATTCTAGGCTATAATGGGGGGCATACTAGAATCACCTACTGCCATCTGGTGACGCCTCTTATGATTTTTTTTTTTGTCTGGCGGCAATCAATTTTATTAGATTTAGAGTATAGCTCATGTTGAGGAGACTTATTACATTCGCAAAGAAAATTGAATTTTCATTTGTGCTTCTTTGTCTATTTCATGGTAAAACTTCATAAAACGTTTAAATAGATCTTGTTTTTATCTATCTTTGTTCAATTATTTATTTATTTATTTGTTTATTTATTTATTTATCTATTTATTCGGTTATCTATTAAATGTTTTCATATGTATTTACCTTATACATGTCTATTTACTTGTTCAGTATCTGTAGAATTAATCTATATTTTTCATTTTATTTATTTTATTTATCTGCTTGTTCATCTATTTATTTATGTATCTATTCTAATCTATTTATTCATTATCTATTTATCTACTTATGTATCTATTGATTCGTCTATTTTGTTTTATATGTATATCTTGTTAGCTATTCAATAAAGATTGAATGACAAGCCCATTAGTAAATGTAAAATTAACGAATTATAATGTCACTTTCTAGAAACCTTTGTATGTATTTTCACGATCATGGACACAAGCACAACCACAATATAAGCTTATATGACAAACGACTTCATGAGGACCATGTGAGTTATTGACAGAATATTTTATGTAGTCGATATTTTACAAGCACACACACACACACACACACACACACACACACACACACACACACACACACACACACACACGAATAAACAGATAGACATATTAACATTTTTTAATACTTTCATTTGCACGGACTACCACATTCAGTGTCAGGAATACTAAGTATTATTTTCTGCCTTCCTACATCTGGAGATATGACATAGCTTTATCACGATGGAACATTGCGTAACATTGGTACGATGACAAAAGAAGAAAAAAAAAAGTTAAGGAAAACCTTAACCAGTATCCGCTTGCAAATGGTTTTCGCCTCCTGTGTTCTTTGGTCGTGGAAGAGCAAAGAATATTTCTTATAAAGGATCAATCGTGGAATGGATGCCATTAAAGTATTTCGATACCTCGACGGAGGCTACGCCACTGCGTTCTCGTGCCGCATCTTCGCGGACACCTTCTCTACCTTTTGTCTAAATATTTCTACTCTGATTTAATCATTCCGGTCTGTAAATAATAAAATTTATAAAGTGTATAATTTTGAAGTTTGGTGTAAAGCCAAGTTAGGATACGATATATATGGACATAAAACTAATTTCAAAGAGAGAGAAAGCAAGTATTTACGCGACGATTTTTATTAATTAAATATGTTTCATTGTGAAATATTTATTCTGGCTATGGTAATCACAGCTTCTTAACATCTGTAATCTCTTCACAAATATCAACACTTTTATTCAAAGTGAACATACATATTTATATTTTAGTCCTGTGAGTGTCCTTTAATATATTGATTTAATACAAAAACACAGGGAAAAAAACTTATTGAATATTACTGATTTTATTTCAAGTCTGAATTCCTTGACAAGTAAGAGAAATATGCTACACATATGCTGGTAAATAGTATTTGTAAAAATATACATTAGGGGCCATTCTGGAAGAAAAGCTACCAAACCAATTTGGAAACCCAGGCAACAGGAGCCCAGAGAGCATAGAAAGCCCGGTACATGATTTAAACATATTGTTTGTGAGAAACTGACAACTTAGATGTCGCTTCCAATGGGACCAGGGGAGGTTGCGTAAGATCTTTACATAATGTAATAATATGATATTAGAAATGTTGGGACCTACACACACACACACACACACACACACACGCACACGCACACGCACACGCACACACATACACATACACACACACATATATATATATATATATATATATGTGTGTGTGTGTGTGTGTGTGTGTGTGTGTGTGTGTGTGTGTTTGTGTGTGTGTATTTAGTAGGAAAGACACGTCGAGTGGTGTGTTCCTTCTCACACACGTCGTGGCCAATCCCCACTGTTTTTGCAAAAAAAAAAAAAAAAAAAATCCCTTTATAGCCACGTTCACAAATTCAAACATCATTCGACAGGTTACCTCGACATGTCCCAGCCATGAACTTTGGTAACGTACCCTTAATCTCCACCATCGAGGAATATTTATTGTGGAAATAAGCTTGTAAGTATGATCATCAAACTAACGTACCACAATTCTATATAAACGAAGTTGACGTTCATGAATTATGCAAGTAACCCTTAGTTAATTAATCATACCAGGTAAACCCTGTTTTTATTTAACTGTTACAACAATACCTGATGATTCTGAATGCACTTGATTTCAGAGACGTCGATACGTCTCCTGAAGTCAACAAATATATGACTAATTCTCAAAACTGTGCAAGAAGACAGGTAACACATGTGACCTGAAGATTCAGGTCATACTCGTCATGTAGAAATATTGACAGCACCATGTACTCAGGTTGATTTCATAACAACATGGGCAATGCCCTTTTAAGAACTTCCTGACATGACCCACCACACGACTCGGTGGCGCGGTTGGTAAAGTATCCGTCTGTCACTACGGCAGTCCGGGTTCGAATCCTGCCCAGGGCTGAAATAATTTCAGTATCGCTGCGGTTCGAGTCGTTACTCCAACTCTTGAGGGCGGGGAGTTGGGTGTGTGTGTGCGTGTAAGGTCACAGCATTACCCATAGATCGATCATACGAGCTCTGAGCTCTCTTCCGGGAGGGAAATAGCTGTCGATTACGAGTCTAACCCCTGATTCAAAGACCAAGGTGAATCATATACAATACATCACAATGGCATATGAAGCCCTCCAATATCTCAGCGTCCTCATTACAAGGACAGACAGACTGAACTATGTCTTTCAGTATCCCCCTAACGTCTGGATCTTGATCATAATACAAGAAATATGGAAGGAAAGAGGCCTTGCTTCCCTGTGTAGTGATGCGAGGACATCGCAAAGAAGCACATCATCATTAGTAAAATAAAAGTTAGTAATTTTGGTTTTGCTAATGAATATTCTGCAGAAAGAAAGGAAACACCTCTCCTTATGTATTATTATGCTCTTGTTTGCAATTTCTGATTCTTCAATTGCTCATGCTCCCCTGTCATTCTTGTAGCACGGCCCACCTCTATACTCTCCAACTTCTCAGACTGCCATACCACATCCGACCTTGAAGCCTCTCTAATGTGCTCTTCGACAGATTTCAGTTTCACTTTTGAAAGCACCTAGCACATCTTCAAGATCCTCAAAGGTGCCAAACACTTCGAACTGGTTACAAATTTTGTATCATATCCTTCTGGACACAAATATCACTGTTAAGCTTCTCCTGATGAACGCTAGATGGATTACATTTCGGAATTCACCCGGACTTGATGGACAGTCTGAGTGTTGGCACAAGTCTATGATCAATGCAAAAGAACTTGACACTCCAATAATACATTGTAGCCCTTTAGGACTCCAACAAGTACTAATGAGTACATGATCTATCTCCTCTGCCGCTCCTACATTACAATACCAAGCTCATTGGTGAGATTCTCGGCTCTGCAACTAGTAACCAACAAATTTATGTTATTTAAACTTTACAAGTTAAAGAAGGAGAGATCTTTTGAAATTCCTG
>NC_134785.1:18024205-18029205 GCF_046742065.1 Oratosquilla oratoria
GAAACTCCCTGGAAGCCCATGGGCTACATTGGACTGGACACGAGCCTACACTGCGGGCTACACGCTGCATGGCCTACACTTTGGGGCTACACGCTTTTCCACTTGTGCACGACATCTAGGCTACTCTAGTGCGAGGCAGCTGTTGCCCCGGCCGGCACCGGCAGGTCGTCGCAGGGTTATCAGCTGGCTGGCATGATGGCGTGCTGACTGCTCCTCTGTCATGTCATTCCACATGTCAGCTGTGAAACCGACAACAAACAGCCTCCTGCTTGACCACGACGGCGACGCTGACGGAGGTGACGGCGGCAGCAGAAGCTACCACCACCACAACCACTGTCACCTAAGGAATCACAGTCAGCAGTTGAAGCAGCAGCGACGACCAGCAGCCAGACAGACAGACAGCCAAGAGACGGCAGGGCACGGTAGCTACAAGTTGACTACTCTAGGGGAGATACTAGGGGGCGCCCCACCTCACCTTCATTGTGGCAGGGGCAGGTGAGGTGCCCGGCGTGGATGGGGCGCCGTGAGAACCCGGGGGCACAAGCCCGGTCAGGGGTAGTGGCACGAACAACATCCCGGGCACAGGGGCAGCACCAGCAGACGAGATCTGGGCGAGAAAACCCTCACTCGCGAAACACTCCACAACCGACTTGCCAGCACTAGGCCCGCTACTACTGCTTCCGCGCTAGTTGTAACTTTCCCTCCACGTTAGGATGCGACTCCTCTTCTTCTTTTCCGTCTTCTGCTTCTAGTTGTAACTTTTCTTGATATATATACTGCTCCTGCTGCTGATGCTGTTGATACTGCTGTCACAGCAATCAGAACATTCGTACGTTCTCTGCACCTCTTGCGGGGAATCACGTGGTGTTGGCCTTGCCGTCCTTAGCACGATGGATACACGGGTCGCGCGACGAGCGATGTCGGATTATTTCTTGCTTGCACCTGCACACTTTGCGAAGGCAAGTGACTGCAGCTTCCACTTAGAGAGCCGTTGTGGGCGCAAGCATGGATGGACCTGGCAATTTCTTTCCTAATGACTTCCTTGGATAAACACTGTGGAAGCTGCAGACAGATGCCAGAAAAATACAATGGAATAATATTTATTTTGGAATTATTATGATGATATATAAATATATATATCTACTTTTTTCTATTTCAGTGCTGATATTTCTGGTTACATAAATTTTCTTCTTGATTTTTTTATATATTTTTTTATATTATTCTAACTATTTTCTTTTCCTTCGAGTTTAAAATGGAGATACTTTACAAGTCCTCCAAGCAGCAAAGCCAGCGATGGGCTTGCCACCAACTCAAGGATTGTGGTGATATTTTCACGGGCCAGAAGGGCTACAGGACACTACCGCCGGAGACCGCGCGCGTGGACCCTCTCAGACCGGGTAGAAAAGGGCAGTGGTAGTAGTAGTAGACCTGAGAAGACGGACAAACGAGGGTGGGAGGGGTGAGACCAGCTCGGGGGCACAAGGCCGTTCCTATTCTCTTCCGCAACGCTCAAGCGGCACCGACTACAAGGCGCCAAGAGCCAAAACGTTCGTTATCCCCACCAACGAGGAAGATGGTGCTTGCGGTGGGGGGGTCGGCGAGGAGGAGCAGAGGCGGCAGTATCACGGTTAAGAGCAAGCAGTAGGGGGCGAGGGCGGGCCGGGTATGGCGACGGCGGGCGTGCGTGCGTGCGGGATGGTTGGCAGACAGCACTTCTGCCTCGGAAGTGCGCGGCACGTCGGGCTGTGAGCGACTGACGGAGCCCCGCGCAGAGGAGCGGTAGCACCACCGGCCCAGCGAGTCCAACCAAACGGGAGGTGGATCCCTTGCCTCCCTCGCCACCATTACCAACTCACCGCCTCCAATACAACACACGATACAATCCCCCCATCCCCATCCCCCACCCCAAACACCCACCCACCCCTTTACATCTCCCCCCCCTCTTCCCCCATCGCACGCACGCACGGATGCACGCACGCAAGCATTTATCAACCTTTCACCTCACCAGCAATCTAACCTATATTGGTGCAGTAAGTAGAGGGAAGGCGTAAGCAGCGAGTGCATTCTGTATTCTCCCCCCCCCCTCGAAACCACGCCGTTGCGCACGTGGTTCCTAGTCACACCACGCAGAGGTAACAGGCGAGGCTTGAGTTCACTACCTTGAACACCAGGAACATCACACCACAGTGAACACCGACCAAATTCGAATTTTCTACACTGCACACCAAAAACAAAGATACGTATCCCATTAAACACAATGACTAGTTCATCATGTCACACCAAACATTATTACCCCTTTCGAAAACGATATTTTTTTTCTCTGTTTTTAGCAAATGGTAGAATGTGTGTCGGTGCCTGCGTATTAGCGTGTGTACACGTGCGCACGCGTTTGTGTGCGTTTGCTTGCGAGTGCGTTTGCGTGCGTGAGTTAGTGTGTGATTGTGTATTTACCTTGGTCTTTGGATCATGTGCTGGACTCGTGATCGACAACTATCTCCCTTCTGGAAGAGAGCTCAGAGCACGTATAACCGATCTATTGGTAATGCTGTGATCTTACACGCACATACGCCCCCAACTCCCCGCCCACGAGAGTTGGAGTAACGAATCGAAGCGCAGCAATACTGAAATTATTTCAGTCCTGGGCAGGATTCGAACCAGGACCGCCGTAGTGACAGTCGGGGACTCCACCAACCGCGCCACCGAGTGAGTGAGTGTGTGTGTGTGTGTGTGTGTGTGTGTGTGTGTGTGTGTGTTTTGTGGCTGTGCGCAGAGGCACGCAGATACACGCACGAGCATATATGTTTTCATGTGCGTATGCGGTTGCACACATACACATGAATATTTCTATATGTGTGTACGCGATTGTTTTTGTGTCGGTATTACTTTTTGTATCGGTGTTGCTATGTCTATATGTCCTTGTGTGTGTCGGTGTTTCTGCGTGAGTAGGTGTTCCTGTAATGTATATTTTCGTTTGTGACTTCTTTGACAATGATTAACTGAGTGTGTGTGTGTGTGTGTGTGTGTGTGTGTGTGTGTGTGTGTGTGTGTGTGTGTGTGTGTGTGTGTGTGTGTGTGTGTGTGTGTGTGTGTGTGTGTGTGTTGTGCGTATATTTGCGTGTGTGCGTGCGTGCGTGCATCAATGTACCACTGTACATTCCGGCGCATGCGTGTGCGTTTGTGCGTCCGTATGTGCGTCCATTCTAAAATGCTCCCACGGTCTCACGAAGACTACACTCTTTACCATGCAATGAGGGAAGGCTTCGATCAGTGACTTAACACAAGAGGTATATACGACCCCTATGAACAAAGTTCTTTGGTGGAAGGCCTGATAGTCGAATGGAGGCATGGCGCCGAAGGTATTATTGGACAACACGAAGCAGTACGACAACGGTGATTGGGAGCGGAGGAGGCGGGCCTGGTGGACGGACTCCAGGTGTGGCGGCATTTTCAGGTTTGTTCAAACGCCGGACTATTTTCCTTTCGTGTCTTTTGAACAATGGAACAAGTTTGCACACCCAACTCTTTGTTCCGTCATCAAACCCACTGTCAGGCTGAACTAGCGTACACAGACCTTCTGTCAATTATCTGAAAAATATTATAATAGTCTTCAGTGTGAGTTTTCTCCGTTGTATGGAACTAGGCTTGTCTTGTAGGCGCAGTTGTGATCTAAGAATGCAACGAGATTTTTAATTTTCATACAAATCACTCTTTTCTAGTTTGCCGCTCAGCAACTTAGGATACAAATATATCTGAAATGTATCCAATTAATCACAAAAACATAGTGCGTTCAAAGAAACCAGGCAAATACTGCGCCATAAAGTATTAATTAATGCTTGTATGGGATATTTCTATCTCGTATATGTGTTTCTTTGTAATATCAATACAAAAACTAAAGGTTGAATCTATCCAAGTGAACCACGATATCTGTGATCAGAACCACGATTATTATTATTATTATTATATATATTTTTTAAGTCTGCAGCGTGGATCCTTCTACTCCGAAAAGTACTAGTTTCATATCCCTGCAAATGCACATAACTACTACAGACAAATAACAAGGTATGTGGCCGCAGGAACCAATAATGTATTGCCAAAGTTAAGTTAATTTTTCACAAGCCCGTCGATAAAACTTTATATATAAAACTTTTATAACGGCCATACTTCTTCTCTTTTTCAGTCACATAAGGCATTGTGACAGTAATTATTCGATGATGATGCATGCTCTACATAGAGTAGGCAAAATCAGAGCCATATCCATTTATGGGCGAATTCAGCAGTTTTAAACTAACTAACCTTGAATAAAAATTCTTTCTAACCCTCTGTGTTCACATTAACTCCTACGAGCTTAGTTAAGAAGTTCTTAAACTGTTTTGTATGGGAACCTTGCTGAACAAAGACGGTGGGCTATGGAAAATGTAATACATTCTCGACTAATTCTGTTGGGTGTTAGGGTTCGTTATCTAAGTAAACTGTCAAAGAAGCTTTCACGTTTGCTATGGATGTATGGATACCTAATGCAAGAATTAGTCACAAGCAGCTACAGAAACTATACTTGTTCCCCAAGTGCCCATAAGTCATAGGTTTCCAATTCTTTTAGTGAATTAGTTTTTGATATTTACCAGACCCCGACCCCACGCCCCCAAAAAAGAGAAAAAAAAAATCACAAGCAAATCCCCACTTTCTTGTTAAATTACTTTGAAAAAACAAGAGATATGTGATTGCGAGAAGAAGCCCAGACCTTGTAATAATTGCTACACTTTCTAAAGCGTTTACACAAGTTTTACGCGACACTATAAAGGAAAGCTCTCGAAAAGTTTAAAAACTGTCCGTTAACAGCTCTTCATTCATGCTTTTAAGTGTTTTGAAAATCTCTTTCATCGTTGGAAATGGCCAACACACACTTAAAAAAACTCTTTAGGAGTCCATCCAGATATATAACTTTTGTCACAAAAGAAGATAATTCTGAGTCAAAACAAATAAACATTTGACGATTTCTAACG
>NC_134785.1:18044205-18046705 GCF_046742065.1 Oratosquilla oratoria
TATATACATATATGTATATATATACATATATATGTATATATATACATATATATGTATATATATATATACATATATATACACATATATGTATATATACATATACATATATATACATATATATATATATATATATATATATATATACATATATGTATATACATATATACATATAGATATATGCACATATATATATATATGTATATATATATATGTATATGTATATATATATATATATATACATATATATGCGTGTGTGTGTGTGTGTGTGTGTGTGTGTGTGTGTGTGTGTGTGTGTGTGTGTGTGTGTGTGTGTGTGTGTGTGTGTGTGTGTGTGTGTGTGTGTGTGCGTGTGCGTTTGTGTGTGTGTGTTATTATAAACATATAAAAAAACAAAATAGAATTAAGCACTGAAAACAAAATGTTTTTATATATCACATATCCGGGATACAGAAAGAAATACATTGTCACCATACAAACGCAAATATCAAAGGAAATATTAAAACGGAGAGGACATATGAAATGTGCCTTAGGGAAAGGCTGTTATGATGATTATAATCTTATATGTATATATATATATATATATATATATATATATATATATATAATATATATATATATATATTTCTAATTCTGTAATCCCATGCTTGACTTATCTTTCAAATGTAACTTTAATGGTAACTTAAATTCTAGTATAGGATTATAGGAGCTGTGTAATTTTTATAACAAAATTGTGTAACATTCTAGATTTCCAAGAGCGCCAACTTTGTGACAGTGTTAGGTTGAGTTGATCTGTGTTTGAGTACACCGGATTCCTTGATTGATCTAATTTATACAATTATATTGATTATACATACATATACATACATGCATATTATATATACATATATATATATATATACATATGTATGTATATATATATATATATATATATATATATACACACATATGTATATACATGTATATATAAAGATGTAACCTTGAACATTTTGCCTTTAACTATTTTATTCCATTATTTGACGTCAAAATTCCAGTTAGTCACGCGTTTTATCCATTTGGTTCTACATATTCATCATCTTTACAATTGTCCTAGTATTACTAGCACCACCTAAGTAAACCTTGGACTAACAGTTCCTAGGATATACAGAATTCGAATTTGATAAGTTCAGTTATAGAATAAATACATGTACCTTATCCATTACCAATCCGCGGTGTAATCGTTCTGCTGATAAAATCTTTACATGATAACCAGCTCGTTTTCTCCTCCTTTACCAACATGACGAGATTTCTTCTCTGAGGTCGTCCAGAAGAAATTCCAGACCACTTTGCAGCTCCTCATAATCTTTGCTCTCCGTTCCTCCTCTCACATCATGGTTTTATGTGGAAGCAAGGGATCACTCCTTAGGATTAAGAGGCTGCTACCTGGACTTTTCCTTGCCATTTCATCATTAAATCTTGCTAAGTGTGCTTGATGATAAATTTCTCTCACTCTCATCAAAGGCGGTTTTTACACTTTCTCCCCGAAATATTCTGCCTATCTCCAGTAATGCACGTTCTAATGATATCACTTGTGTTACTTTCACCGAGGTAAATATATTTTTTCAATGTCCAGTTCTAAGCTACATTAAATCAAACTATTATCTGATAAATATTCTACCATGTATTAGGAGAAAAAAATATAATATAATGAAAACAAAATTATATTGTCATTCGGTTGAATTACAACTTTATGAATCTTACAAATAAATGAAGATTTATTTATTAAAATTCAAGTCTTTCTCGAAACTAATAAAAAAAGAATAATCTAAACATGAAAATCCTGTGATAAATAATAACATGAGAGGAAAATAAAAAAATTAAGAGTTTATCAATCTTACGTTATGTTATGTTCTTATGACTAGTCTTAGTATTTGTCAGCCTTCTCCAATATCCAAGTGCTTATTATTCTTCATATTCTCTTTATTTGTCTCACGCTATATTGTACAGTTTCTCAAATCCTCCTGATCTCAAATTCTCTTTTGTTTTATCTTCATACATGTTCCCTAACAAGTGTATGTGTGTGTGTTTGTGTTTGTCTTTGTGTGTATATGTGTGTGTATGTGTATATATGTGTGTATTTGTCTGTGTGTGTTTGAGTGTTTGAATGTATTTCTTTAATTTTTTCTCTTATTTGTTTACATGAAAGAGCTAAATCTATCCGTGTCCTTACAATATTAAAGTTTGAGTAATTAATCTGTGTTAATTTTTCTAACTATGTTATTTTTGCTATCTGCCGTCTTATGAGTTTTTTCGTGTGATGGAAACGAGGTAATACTTAAATGGAAATAAATGCTAAATTTTAACAAAATGAATGACGAGGATATGACGAATATAGCCACATCTGCATATATTTTTGAACACACATACTTGCTCATGCATTTCCTATTTTCCGTAGAGAGAAAAATGTAAAATTCGCAGTTTAGCACCCAAATGCATGAACATTCCAACATCGAACTGCAGAATA
>NC_134785.1:18056705-18059205 GCF_046742065.1 Oratosquilla oratoria
TCTCTTCGGAACAAGGAATTCAAATTTACGTTTTACTTTAGGTGAAGATCACTGTGTTACTAGATCAATAGTTTATTATGTTGCAGCTGATCGTTTCGTGAAAGAAAGGAGAAAATATAGAAAATCAAATTAAAAAGTTTGTTTTGAAGGCTCATGACCATATCAACTCAGCTTTCGTAAGAAACTTATCTCCAAACAAAGCACAACTTTCAGAAACTTTATGAATGTAGCCAAACAGTTCCACAATGACGTTGTAGTGTTCTCTGATCAATGCTACCGCATTTCTTTTTATGATTTTAATCTAAACCTTTATTCTAGCTGCTGACAGATGCGTTTATCCTGATTTATGGGAGTCATTCTCCTTCTTCCCATCTTCTCACCCCTCATCTTACAAGGACATAAACACACACAAACACATATGTGCAGACATATGAGAAACCAACTAATCACGAGTAAGATAAATCGAAAGCAGGATATGTACTGATAATTTGCAGAAACCAAAAAATCTTTCAGGGCCAAAACAAGAGAGATGGTTTTACTGGGAATGACCGTGTTTTCCGATGAGTTCGTAACATCTATTTATTTATTTACTTATTCATATATTTGTCTATTCATCTATATATTTATTTATCTATTTATAAAATTACTTATTTATTATTTTGTTTATATTTATCTATTTTACTATCTGTTTAGCTATTCACTCATTTCTTTACTCATTTATCTACTTTCATTTATTTATCTATTTTTTTCTATTCATATACGTATATGTTTTACATATTATCTGTTCATCTATTTATCTATTCTTCATTAGTTTATTTACTCTATTTATTCGTATATTTGTTTGTTTAATTATTTACTTATGTACTTGTTCATTGATTTATTTATGTATTCGTTTATCAATGTCTCTTTATTGATTAATCTATTTATTTATTTATCCCTAATAATTATATCTTGAAGTCACCCATGTGCCCTGAGTAATTTATTATTGACAAAACGACACTGATAACTATGAAATTCAGTCAAGTGTTTTGTAATTATCTCCAAATATAAAACGCCAAACCACGTATTGGGTACAACTTTTAACTACACATATTTTATAGACAAATTTATTGACTTAAGCGACAGATTGTCGTAAAACATTAAGGCATCATATGTTAATGGCTGAAGACTTCTCTTCGTAAGAATTTATAAATAAAGAAACAAGAAAACAAAAATAATTCATTACTTTCATTATCCTTTTTTTTTTCTATCATTCTCCTTAAATCCCACCATTACCATCCTAAATATTTCATAATTCCGAAAGACAGAAGCGGTGTTTTTTACTAAACCATAGCTATGTTAATACAAAGCCTTTACATCACAATCCAGATTTTGTAAACAAAAACAAAACAAAAAAAAATCCTATGGATAGTTCTGCCCACCTACAGAGAGAAGCTGCGGGCATAGATTAATTTTCCTTTCAATTTTATCACTATCCCCTTTTCGGAAAAATAAATAAAAAATAAAATAAATAAATAAAAATAATAAATAGATAAGAATAAAATAAAATAATATATATATATATATATATATATATATGTATATATATATGTATATATATATACATATATATATATATATACATACATATATATGTATATATATATATATATATATATATATAATCAACTCGAAGTAAAAAGCGGAACAAAAAGATAAAACTAAAGAACATATGAAAAACATAGAAATCATAAAGTGATATAATATAAATTTGCAGTGTGATGCAAAGCATTAACGGAAGATATGGTATTAGAGACCAGGGGAATACAGCCAAGGAGGCAATAATCTCCTCCTGACCACAGCGCCAAAGTGCCCCGAGCAATAATGGCAACTCCTGTGGCGAGACCCACTAGTGTCACTACGGTGGGGAAAGGTGGATCGTGGGGACACGAGCGTGTGGAGGATGAGGATTGTGGATCAGTAGGAATGTGTGTGTAGGAGGGGGGGACTTGTTGGGAGGGTGGATCGTGGGGGCACGAGCGTGTGGAGGATGAGGATTGTGGATCAGTAGGAATGTGTGTGTAGGAGGGGGGGACTTGTTGGGAGAGGGTGGATCGTGGGGACACGAGCGTGTGGAGGATGAGGATTGTGGATCAGTAGGAATGTGTGTGGGAGGGGGGTACTTGTTGGGAGGGTGGATCGTGGGAGCGCGAGCGTGTGGAGGATGAGGATTGTGGGTCAGTAGGAATGTGTGTGTAGGAGGGGGGGACTTGTTGGGAGGGTGGATCGTGGGAGCGCGAGCGTGTGGAGGATGAGGATTGTGGGTCAGTAGGATTGTGTGTTGGGGAGGGGGGGACTTGTTGTGAGGGTGGATCGGGGGGGCACGAGCGTGTGGAGGATGAGGATTGTGGATCAGTAGGAATGTGTGTGTGGGAGGGGAGACTTGTTGGGAGGGTGGATCGTGGGGACACGAGCGTGTGGAGGATGAGGATTGTGGATCAGTAGGGATGTGTGTGTGGGA
>NC_134785.1:18069205-18084205 GCF_046742065.1 Oratosquilla oratoria
AGGCAAGCCCTGTGTCTAGCTATTACCATGTGTAATAATATATCCTTCTCATATCGTGTTCATATGTTGATGCAGATGCAAGATCACACGATCTTGTGCAACTGTTTCGTAGACGATAAACAAACGGCTGATATTATTGTTATGAACAACACTCATTGTCATATGCATCACATTCGTAATCGTCTCCACCCTTGTTGTCGCTGTCGCTGTCGTCGTCGTCGTCGTCGTCGTCGTCGTCGTCGTCGTTGTCTTCATCGTCAGTTATTATATCTTCGTCGTTGTCACGTCAACACTGCTGTTACAGAATTGTAAAACTTTCATCCACATAATACAAGATTGACCTGCTTAGCTAAGTAGAAAAAGAAATAGGCAATTTTTGTATATTCATGCGTACAAATACTGAGCACACGAACGTATACACACGCACAAATGTATAAACTCATATATGTTTGCACACGAATTTTTAAGGTACGATAATTGCAAATTAGTAGACAAGAGTCCACGATCATTACTCCTTTTTCTGTATACTACCATTAGGTAAATACGGGTGCGCACACACATAGACACACACGCACACAGACACACACACACACGCACACACACACACACGCACACACACACACACACACACACACACACACACACACACACACACACACACACACACACATACATACACACACATACACGTACACGCACATGCACACATACACAAACATACACACACACACACACACACACACACACACACACACACACACACACACACACACACACACACACACACACACACACACACACACACACACACACACACGCACACACACACGCACACACACAAATACACACACACATACATATTTTGTAAACACAAACAAACAAGCACAATCAACAACTTGCACAAAGAATAAATATACTCTCGCACCTGATTTTTCATTCACTCATAATAACCACTCCATGATAATTTACTATTTGTCGTGTGTGAAGTACACAGCAAATATCTAGTCGACCACTTACGACATGAACATTTTCTTTCCAACAAAATATCTTTTATATCGCGCGCATCCTTGCCTTTATTTGCATAGACTTCATCAAATGTGACAAGCGCATTTATAAGACAAAGACTCAATTTTACTGGCGGAATGATATTTTACACGGCTGAGAATTATTATATACAATTATCATATTTTTCCCTTCTGTTTGACATGAGACTCTTGCTATGATTACTGCAACCTTTTAAAACAACGCGCGAGTGAGGCATTGCGATGACAGCGTTCAGTGAGACCTTCGATATATTTTCCGTTTGGATCCAATCCTTTCCCCTGAGTTCCTCTGTTTGATTGTTTTCGTTCTTGTACTCATGAGGTATTCAAATCCCCTAAGCAGATCTTACAATCTATGCATGGAACCCATAAGCGATCTATTTCTTTTATAGAATTATAAATACTTAAATGTATTTCGTAAACTGTGATATACATCATACTATTCATTTAAGATAATCTAATATTCAATATAGATATAGAGGTATCAAAATATGAAACGATGTATGGGTTATGATATTTCAATAGATTTATCTGCTACGGTGACTATCTAGAAAGAAAATTTGATAGATAGATAGATAGATAGATAGATAGATAGATAGACAGATATATATACATATACATATACATATATATATATATATATATATATATATATATATATGTATATGTATATACATACACACACAGAAAGAGAGAGTCTGAGACCTCAGTTTTGTTGTCTATCAGGATATCCTAGACAGTTTTCTTACGTCGATATTCTCCATGAGTAGAAAAAAAATAGCATAAAAAGAAACAAATTGTGTTGTTTGGCGAAAAATGTATAGTCTATCATCATAACGTACCCCTTATAGAAGCTCTGCCAAGGGATTCAAACACAGAGGTTAAGGTTCGAATCCCTTTAGAGCGCTAAAAACTACACCATAAGTTTATTAGCTGTAGGTAGATAATTCATCTGTTGTTTATGTCTCTTGTTCACCAGACCAAGTGACACTCAACGTCAGTCACTGAGCCTTGTTTTAGTTTCTTTTTCTTTCTCGGAAAGAAGCAAAGTCGAGTAGCCATGTGACCATTCTAGTCGAATTAGAGATACAAGAAATGGTAACATTCATAATCGAATTACTACTCTGACATTGATAATGTACTCAGTAAGATCTATCATCTTAGAGATATTTTTCCTCTTTAAGTAATTAAAAGAATATATTTCTGGTATTGACGTGCGATGATATCAGATTTTAATTTTGTATTTCATAATTTAAGTCAGTGTAAATCAAAGTATTTATTTTCTAGTTTTTTTGTGTTTTGTTTTCAGTTTTTTAAGTAAAAGAATAACCTATAATTATTTCGTTCATGACAGTTCCAAGGGTCAAATCTAAAAGAAAATGGAATGCACATTTATACGGACAAACTTGACTGACTTTATACAGAGCTACCTTGTCATTTGATTGGACCGTTCAGGTTATCACTTTCATATAAAACTTACATAGTCTTAGCTCTATCTAGATTTGAGAGTTTTTATCTATGTTTAAGAACTCTCTCAGTTATTAATGATTAATATAGGATCCCATCTTACAATCGCGTCTTCGTTGCATGAGTATTAGATTGACTGACGCAACATAGAGGATTTTATTCAGCAATATCAGGGTTATGCGACGTAGTTTCATTCATACGGAGCAATTCAACGTCGGCCCGGATCTCATCCCGTCTGGTCGAGAATGATTGGATGATTTTGTTAGGCATTTTTACGGCTTTGTTTATTGTGCTGTCAGCGAGCTTCATTCCATATCCATTCGTACCTGTAGACAAGTTCGGTCGCACGGGTCGAAGTGTCCAGGCAAGCCAGTAAATTTATTCCTACATAATTCTTTCCCTTATATGCAATGATCTTTTTATTCATTTGTTTATACATTCATATATGCATACATACATATTATATATATATATATATATATATATATATGTATATATATATATGTGTGTATATAAGCCTCCCTATACTGAAAAACTCTAACCAAAGCCAGCCGCTGTTTGTAGTCCCCGCCTTTTTTTTTTTTTTTTTTGTCTTTGTTTCATAGAATCATCAAGGTGCAACGGCGTGCATTTAAGTTTGGTATAGTTGTGTACTCATTTATAATATAATTATGTCATGCATGTCATTACAGAAATATATTTCCGTATTAGTAATAGACAACACATGTTATAAAAATATGTGGAGCTTGCATTTGTGCGCACATATGCACACATGAGCACAAGAACATGTATACATGGGCGCAGGGACACACGTACATACACACACAAGCACACATACGCACACACTAACACACACACGCTCATACGTACACATGTACACACAAGAGTGCACACGCACGTACGCACACGCCACGCACGCACATGAATTTGCCCCTTGTAACATTATTTTTGGAGCGTTGCTCCACTTTAGTGTCTGAAACAATATGTCCTCTCCCCTTGTCGGGTCATCTTCTTCCTTGACTATGTGTTAAATATCAGTTCACCAACAATCACTGGCTTTTAAAGTTACGGAATCTATTCTATCTGATTAAATTTGGAAACTTTTAACCCTCTATTCTGTGTCGTATATCTAGAGATAACGTGCTTGGGATACCCAAAGCCCAAACCAGTCCCCGGAAACCCAAAACGCCACCCAGAATCTCAAGTCTCCCAGACCTCCAAGTCCTCGGGCTTCCAGGTTCCAGACTTCCATTCTTCGGATCTTTAAGTTCCAGGTTCTCCAAACCTCTGGGCTTTCAAATCTCCAGACCTTCATGTCCCCTGAAATCCTCATTTCCCATAACCCAGAAAGTATCCAGACCCCCAAAGTTCCTGGGCTTTCAAAATCCCGGACTCCAAAATCTTTGGATTCCCTAAGCTCCCACATCCCCTAAGGTTTCGGTACTCCCAGGTCGTCGGTCTCCTGAGTCACTGGACTCCCAAGACCCCAGACTCCCCAAGTACGCGGAGTTCTGAGTCCCCGGACCCTCCTCTCACTTCTCCAGAGCCTCGCGTGGCCATTTTCTCTTTATTACCTTCCGCCCCAATATTTCCCCCTTCACGATCCCACATACCACAATCACCTCTTTATGCTGTTCGCCATACCAATTTTGTTCTAAGCTTGCCCCCTTCCTTGCCATACGGGGCTTCACGTATTTGCATATCTATGGCAAATTGATAGTCTCGTCGCCTTTTATTTATTTGTCATATATTCTTTTAGAGTTTAAAGGACACCTTTGCATTACTAACATTCCCTCTACTAAAATAAACACAGTTTTTCAAACAACAACTTAAGCATGTTTTCACACAATCCTGTAAAACTGTTGAAATAATACACAAAACGTTTGTCGTCCTAGTTTTTGATCATTGCAAGGGATTCTAGAGTAAAACATTACTATCTCCTAATATATATATATATATTTCTATATATATATATATACAGTATATATATATATATATGTATATATATATATATTATATATATATATGTATATATATATATATATGTATATATATATTATATATATATATATATAATATATATATATACACGTGTGTGTGTGTGTGTGTGTGTGTGTGTGTGTGTGTGTGTGTGTGTGTGTGTGTGTGTGTGTGTGTGTGTGTGTGTGTGTGTGTGTGTGTGTGTGTGTGTGTGTGTGTGTGTGTGTGTGTGTGTGTGTGTGTGTGTGTGTGTGTGTATTCACCATAGCTCTTCTCTTTATTCTTTCATTTTTCCAATTAGAGTCTTGCATACGCCTATCATTATTTCCCTGTCTATTCCTTTTATTTTATCATACTTATTTCTTTCTTACCACACATTGATCTATTAATTCCTTTTATTCACTTTTTTTTTCAAATGCTATTATCACTTATTTCATTTCGTCTTCGTTCTCTGCTTCCTGCCTTTGTATCTGGTCTGCCTTACATACCTCTTTCCCCTGATATTCTTCAGTTTCTCACCTTCTTCTTCGATGCTTTTTCATTGCTATTCCCTTCCCATATATCTCTCCCATTCCTCTCTAATGTTCTTTCTCTCTTTCTCTCTACTTTTTACTCTTTATCTTTCCTTTCTTTCTTTCTTTTTCTCGTCTAATATTTCTCAATAATGTCCTAACTTTCCCTCATCCTTCAATTCCATCTCTCTTTCCCTCTTGCACTTTCTAGCCCCTTCCTCTTCCCATATATATTTTTTCAAATTACTGTGATTTATTATTCTTTGTTCTTCTATCATTATTCTCATTACCAGTAGATACATCTATTTCGACCCATATTTCCCATTTTTATATTGTATTCCCTTATCTTCATTTCTCTTTCTCCCATCTCGCTCACCTTCGTTCCTTCCTTGCTTACTCACTCCTTCTAACTCATTTTCATGCTCAATATATGATATATATCAGTCTTATATTCCCATTATATTATATTCCGTATATTTCGTAATCTGTCTTATCTTATTCTTTAATCATATTTTCTTACGCGCTCTCACGTCTCTCTATTCATGCTCTCTTCTCATTCTCTATTCTCCTTCCATATCTCCCTCCTTATCCTCCCTTCATCTCCTCCTACTCATACTCGCTTTCATCTCTTCTCCTCCCCCACAGGTCTTAGCAGCAGCAGCAGCCTTGACGGGGGCACAAGATGCTTGAGACAAACCATTTGGTTGTGGAAACTGTCCTTAGAGTAATCAAAGCGAGTGGCGCGATGCCGGGCCTATCCGTTTCTACTTCGACAGATACAGCCGTCAAGATGGGGTAAGGGCGGAGGGAAGGGGGGAGGAAATGGAGAGGGGGCATAGGCGGAGAGGGGGTAGTAAAGGGGAGAATTGAATGGAGTGGGGAGGGGAAGGGGGAAGGGGGAAGGGGGAGCTCAAACGAGGGGAGAAGGAGTGAGATCCTGGAAGGGTTGTATGAAATAGCGTGGGGGTGTTAAAAGTATTGCTTTCATTTTTAGGCGCGCCCTCGTGAAGTGAAGACAATATTCTAATATCGTGCCAAAACCTTTTCAGATATTTGGGTGTAGGCGTATTCCAAGGATGCAGGCCATTTTCGTAGTATACTTAATATAAAGTTGACAATCGAAAACTATTGTGATTTACCACAACATATTTGGTCGTGATCAATCTAATATGTCACTATTCGTTTCCGTACATATCATTCATTACATAAGTTCTATGCCATCAAAAGTGTAGGTATTTTAGTGACTTCAATACAAATAAGAATCTTTTAATACTTTTTTAAAAAGTGGAACACATCTCTTGTCAAGTAATAATAATAAAAAAGAAACATACAATTATATATTTGCAATAAGAGCCGTCATGTCACAATGGGTTGTAATCTCGTATCGTATCCGCGAACGATCGCGTTCCATTACATTTGTTGGTGTCTGTGACTCACTATGACTCTCCTAAGAAACAGGGCAAAGGTGATGACAAATACATACATATACCAAAGGTTTTTTCCCCCTTATAAAAGAGGTAGCCAAAAAACAAAGGCATAAAAACTACCCCTACCTATTTCATCCCTAACACACTCCACTCCCCTCCACCCTCTTCTTTCCCTCTTATCTTGGCACCTCCTGGATGACGGATCATCCCTGCATCTCGCCTACTGCCTTGGGTCAGTTGTAGTGTCGCTGGAAAAATAAGAATTATAATAATGAAGCCATTAACAAGATTATCTCACTATATTTTTCGCTAACAACGGACGATTCTGTATAGCATAGATTATTTTTTCCTGTACTATAATGGGTTATTTCACTGTTATACCCCGATTCCATGTTGTTAATATCCCGATTCCAGGTTATTAATATTCCGATTCTCCTCTTGAAGTCACAAATGGAAGGAAAAACTTATTCAATATATATATGAAGCTTTCCCTAAAGCCGATTCTATAAATATTGTAAATAGGTTGAGGGTGTTTGTGTTGGGGTGGGGGTGGGGGGTAACGGTATTGTTAATTGATGCTGACAATTCGATTAACAATGATTTTTGCAACATTTGCTAACAAAGACCAACAAACACGTTCATTCTATGGCCACTTATGCTTTATAATGTCATTAATTTTGCCCCCAGTGGGTTGTCAACGTAAAAAAAAAGTTCAAAAAACTTTGTGATGTGTTTTTTCTGCTTATATTTGGCGATTCTAGTCACACCAGTTGTGAAATTTGGACAAACATGGTTCTAGTGAAATAAACATAATTTAGAATCTAACATGTAACTGAATAGTTAGGCATTAAAAAAAATCTAGTAAATGAACAAATAAATAAAAAATAAATAAAATGGATATAAATAGTAATCAAGAAAGAAAATTCATAAATAAAGTAAAAAATATGTATATAGAGAAACAAACAAATAATCTAACCAATCAAATAAAAGAAAAAATAGTAAAGAATATCTAAGAAATAAGGCTAACGATATACATCAATCTATGAAGTCACGATCCCATTAAAAATAAATAATACTTGATAAAAATCAGGCTAAAGATTGTAGTCCAGCACTCACCATTGAGTCACTCTTGGTTGGCCAAGACAATACAAAAGGTGAACTTGTGAAATGGGTCTTATGTAATGTTTGAACACGGTAGTCCAAGTATAGTTATTTGTGCAAAATTATTTTCAATTTTTTTTCATCTAGTTACCCCTACTCCTCCTCCTTCTCTTCTTCTTCCTCCTCCTCTTTCTTCTCTTCTCCCTTCTCCTTCTCATCGCACGAAAATAACACGAAATTAGCTACAAGGATAAAATCCCTAGAAAAAACAAAACAAGCAATTAACCTTTCCTCCTTCTCTCTTCCTTTTCTTTTTCTCCAACTACTGCTTCTTCTAATATTCCTCCTCATCTCTCAGTCCTTCCCGCTCCTATTCCTTCTCCTTCTGTTTTCCTTCTTCCTCCTCCTCCTCCATTTGTCCTTCCTCCTCCTGTTCCTCCTCTTTCTGTTTCTCTTCCTCCTGTATCCTCTTCTATTTCACCTCCTCCTTCTCCTCCTCTTTCTCCTTCACCTCCTCCCCCTCTTCCTCCTCCCAGTCTTACTTTCCGAATTACTTTCTTGTCCTTAACCTAATCCCTCCCCATGTACACTTTTCCTAATAGTTTCCTTTTTCTTTCCTAACTTTGTACCTTTAATTCCATTCAGTTCACGTCTTTCTTTCCCCTTTTCTTCTGTCCTTTCTTTTTCTTGCCTCACGTCCTTTCAATAACTCCACTTCCTCTCTTCTGCGTCAACCATCTTCCGTTTACCATGAATCTCTCTCTTTGACCAAGTTCTCCGTTATCTGCTTTTGCTCTCTTTTTCTTCTCTTTACTGCAAAGTAATATCTAAATCATACTTCAGTTTCTACACTTGAAAAATATAAAAATGGCCTATTTAAAATAGATATAAATTTTAGGTCAGTGGCTTGTTTATCTAATTATTAATTCAATTTCATTTAACTTTATGCTTATGTTTACTAGTTTGGTTTCCTTTGTCATTCACATTTATTATGACTGAAAACCTTTTATGGTATCCCTTTGTTAGTACATGCTTTGGTAAAACACAAGTCTTTTTCAAATCTTGATTTACAGAAAATATTCTCTTAAGTCTCAGGTTTTCTATATTATTAGTACTCAACCTATATTCCCATTGTTACTACATGCTTTGGTAAAACACAAGTCTTTTTCAAATCTTGATTTACAGAAAATTTTCTCGTAAGTCTCAGGTTTTTTATATTATTAGTACATACATACATACATATACCAAGGCTTTTTCCCCCTTCCAAGGGAGGTAGCCAAAAAGGGAAAGGCATAACAAACACTCCCACCCATTTCATCCCTAAATACCCTCCACACCCCTCCCACCCTTCCTCTCATCTGAGCACCTCCTGTATTCCATGAATACACAAAAAGCCTCACAACTTCTCAAGAGGTGTTACTAATCAAAAACTATTAGGGACTAGTGGGTGTTGAAATGTTCTTTTCATTACCAGATGGCTAAAGAACACTTGTACATAAGTAAAGGAACATGATAAAAGTGATTGAAGATAGCAGAGGACATTTTTTTTATCTCAGTTGGTTAAGAAACCTTTCCTGTTTCTTAATATTTTTGATCTGCTGATTTCGTGTAATTTGAGGAATCACATTTTTGCTTGTTGAAGCCAAATAAATTACGCGTTTATGGTATCAATAGGGATATATGGTTTTGTTTGTTTCTTCTTTCAGACTTGACCATGGCGACAATAAAACATCAATGTATGAACAAAACTGATTCCTTCTTTTATATTTGTGGAAGCTTCACGATTATTCATCAGAAGCGCAATATAACCTCAATCCCGAGGCGAGCCTATAAAACGTACTTCACACTTGCTCTTGGTGACCAAGACAAGAAATGGATCCAACATACAGTGTGTTATAACTGCGAAGAAATGCAGTGTGACTGGATCAATATAGAATGTGATGGCCAGAAAACCAGGCATACAATAACTTATCCTAGTATCCCACCAGCAATTCGAATTTTATAAACAATACCGTTGTTGTTAGGCGGGATGTTCTTATTTAAAATTTTCTTAATGGTGTGGTCAACGGTGTTGCTTATAAAATTCCATGCCAAGACTGTAATTTTTTTTATATTGGACGAGCTGAGGAAAACCTGGAAACAAGGATTTCCCAACAAAAATATAGTATGAGACCTGCCCAAAAAAATAATGCGTTATTTCAGGACAAAGCATTATACAACCATCATATTATTTGTCCAATAAAACAATTTTAGCCAAAGGAAAGAACCTACATGAGAGAAGAGTAATAAAATCTTACTTAGTATCAAGTACTTTTGATGAAAATATAAACTTAAGCTATGGACATTTTAAATGTAAATTGGTAACCCAAATGGTGACCAAGATGTTTCCACTAAATTGAACCATTTGTATTGGTCAGGTCGAAGAAGGTAAAGTCACCCCCACCATATTGTATTATCTGCCTCTTCCCCTTCTGCGGTTCCTACATGATACTTATATCTAAACACAACTCTGTATCTCTTTCATTTAATCTGAAGATGTATTATACGAAAATAATTGCTATCTACAAGTTTCCCTTCTCCTGTGGTTATTTTACATTTTCGAAACACGGTGATGTAATTGCTTGCATACATATTATATATATATATATATATATATATATAATATATGTATATATATATATATATATACATATATGTATATATGTATATATACATATATATGTATATATATATATGTATACATATATATGTATATATATATATAGGTATATATATGTATATATACATATATATGTATATATATACATATATATGTATATATATACATATATATATATATATATATATATATATATATACGCACGGACACAGAAAAACATACATACGCGGCGCTTGCGTTCACGGAACCACATGCACATGCATTCGAACTCGCAAATTTGCATATAGATGCTAACAAAGCAATCCATAGAAACTCATACAACCATATGTGTCAAATGCACTCTAAAAATGCAGAAATAGTGGTGCCATAATAGAGAGAAAAAATAACTTTAGGTGTATTCCGGCAAAACTATAGAAATATATTTCAAGCTTTTTGGAAAACTCTTTACCTTTTCAACGTGTTTGTCCACTTAATTTCCGTAAATTTACCTATATTGATAGACTTTTGAGAAAAAAGGAGAATGTATAAACCAAACTACGAGATACAAATGTTTTTTACAAAAAAATATATACAGATTTTTATTGTTTTGGGTTTATCTCATTTATTATCATCTTGTCGTACCTGCTTGTACACTTTCCTTCTTATTCATATCTGCTTAGAGAGAGAGAGAGAGAGAGAGAGAGAGAGAGAGAGAGAGAGAGAGAGAGAGAGAGAGAGAGAGAGAGAGAGAGAGAGAGAGAGAGAGAGAGAGAGAGAGAGAGAGAGAGAGAGAAGAGAGAGAGAGAGAGAGAGAGAGAGAGAGAGAGAGAGAGAGAGAGAGAGAGAGAGAGAGAGAGAGAGAGAGAGAGAGAGAGAGAGAGAGAGAGAGAGAGAGAGAGAGAGAGAGAGAGAGAGAGAGAGAGAGAGAGAGAGAGAGAGAGAGAGAGAGAGAGAGAGAGAGAGAGAGAGAGAGAGAGAGAGAGAGAGAGAGAGAGAGAGAGAGAGAGAGAGAGAGAGAGAGAGAGAGAGAGAGAGAGAGAGAGAGAGAGAGAGAGAGAGAGAGAGAGAGAGAGAGAGAGAGAGAGAGAGAGAGAGAGAGAGAGAGAGAGAGAGAGAGAGAGAGAGAGAGAGAGAGAGAGAGAGAGAGAGAGAGAGAGAGAGAGAGAGAGAGAGAGAGAGAGAGAGAGAGAGAGAGAGAGAGAGAGAGAAACGAGGGTAGCCACAGAGATTGAGACATACCATCATGGCGAAAATAATTAATCAATCTCCTCAGAAGCGATTAAAGATGCTGTCCGAGGGAATGAAAAATTCATGTCAATGAAAGCGTTGCATTAAACAATAAAGGAGTTAAATTAATTGCAGCAAATGAAGGAAATACCCCCAGGGATGTGTGCATAAGACTACGAGCGAAAGTTTCCCCCTTACAACGTTACCCTTACATGCTTTCTCCTAACACCATCGGTGTTCATTTATTTAAGGACATTGGGGCTTAAGAGGTTAAGATTAATCTTGCTGCTGCCATTGCAAGCATCGATACGATTCAGGTATTGATATTACTTGAACATTGTAATTTGTTGTCATAGCGAAGTAAACCACAAGACAAAGGAACATTACATATTTCTTATATATTCATTATGTATACGTTCTTATGAGGTAGAACATACGGGAACATGAGAAAAGCATTACTTAACTACGAGAACAACAACTAAAACTTGCATATTTCCAACATAACTCATGAGAATACTTCTCTTATTCTACTACAAAGATCCCTGCCATATCCATAGTTGCCTGCTTACGCTACAGAATATGAAAAGAAAATGAAAAAAAGGAAGTTATAATGTTACTGCCACGAACAACGACATTCAGACCGACACAGATACATGCAAGGACACTAGTGTGAACATACGCACCAAAATACATTCTCTCTCTCTCTCACACACACACACACTCACTTACACATACACACACACACACACACACACACACACACACACACACACACACACACAAACACACACTTCTCACACATACACACACATACACACGCACACACACACACACACACACACACGCGCGCGTGCGCGCACGCATAGACGCACATAAACACGCACGCACACATACAGAAAGAGCTAATTCAGATTCCAAGCTCAAAGGCTAACAAACATACACAACCTCAGACACACATAGTCACACATATCTATATATACATGGACGGGCTCTTCCACACACGCATATAAAATGCCTGTATATATACACAGTACATACACGCACGTGTGTGCGTTCTTATGTGTACATATGTGTGTTCATGTGTGTGTGAGTGTGAATGCGTGTATTTGCATGTGTCTGTGTGTGTACGAATATAGACGTATATGTGCACACATTTATGAATAGTTTCATTGTAAAAAAACACACACACATATTCTTAGATATGTACATAAATATAGGACCCTATTCAATTGTGTGCGTCTGTCCCTCTAATTCCTGCGTCTCAAACTTGGGGAAAGAAGAAACTCATTGCCAAAGAATTCCACTAAAGTGGTGGAAAATCCGTATCAGAGCTCTGAACGGTGAAGACACACAAAACACATAATCGCACGCGTGTCGGGGCATCCCACAAAAAGTGGGATGCGAGAAGGGGGAAGGAGGTGTAGGGAGAAGAAGTAGAGGAGGTCTAGTCAGAAGAAAGGAACGCGCTGAGGAGTGACATATGGAAGGCAACGAGGAAAGATACTTTCTAAAAAAAAAAAAAAAAAAAAAAAAATGTATATATAGAAATAGAATAAATAATGATATAAACAAATAAATAAACTAATACATAAAAGATAATAAATAGTTATATATATATAGTTATATATATATATAAACATATAAATACACACACACACACACACACACACACACACACACACACACACACACACACACACACACATATATATATATATATATATATATATATTTCTTCTTTCAAGATCAAGCCAAAACACAAAGGACTTCCTTTTATTATAGTTTTACTCAATTAACTAGAGGAATTTAGCTTATTAATCTTGTTATGCTTATATATTTTAAATAAAGGCATGGGAAGATTAATTAAAGGTTGTGTGTGTTCTGATTTCAAAGACAGATGATTAGATATTTGTGTTACATTTCTATATCTATATATATATATATATATATATATATATATTTTTTTTTTTTTTTTTCAGCAGGGGCAAACGATATCTTGCCTTCGATCAATTTTCTTTTTCTTTGCTTAAATACTAGTCTGTGTAAATCAAACGAGGCTTTGTTTTATAAAATAAATCAAAGGACAAACGATATTTATAATCCACATTCTTTTTAGAGCTAGTTTTCCCTCCTGTTTTTTATCACATTAAATATGCTTTTACAAAACAAATTGAAGAATTTACTTGTTTATAACATACATCTTATATAGCAGGAAATTCACAATAAACCAACAAACGCACAATCCAGAAAAACATATTCACCGGGTACTTACTATGTACTAGAATTAAACAGATACATATATCCATTTAACCCATACATACCCGAGGGCAAATAAGCACTTTCTCCCTAAGCGGTACTACTTTAATCTTCATGTGGCGGCGAGGCTACCACGCGTAGCTCGCGGACGTTACAATCAAAAATAGCAGTTTGCGGCGGCAGTGCGATGAAATATGACCCGGCCAATGGTCACCGTGAAAAATGAGAAAAATTTCCAAGTACACCCCCCCCCTCTCCCTCTTCCCACCTTCCCTTTCCTTCTCTCCTCCTGCCCTCTACTCCTCTATTACTCTCTATCGTTTTCCTTATATATTCCTTACAGTTTTCGTCCCTATTCACTGTTTGTGGATGATCATTTTTTTACAAGCTGCGAAAAAGATAATTAAGGAATAACAAATTTCTGTAAGAACCTCAAGATATGCCATGAGTATGTGTATGTATTATTATGATCATAATAACTATTATTATCATTATAGTTATAATTACTATTATTGGAATTTGTTGTTGTTGTTGTTGTTGTCATTGTCATTGTCATTTACATTTCTATTATTATCATTAATATTGTTGTTGTTATTAATATTACATATGTTTTGTCCTCGTTATATGGTAAAAATTTGCCAAGAAATGGAAATCTAAGAAAAGGATGTGAAGTGAAAAGTTACAAGAAAGAATAAAATATCTCAAAAGAACATTAGTTACAAACAATCTCTTCGTCCTGTCACTCTCTCCAGTAATTGTGATATTGATAATTAAGTGAATAGTTAAATAGATGGATAAAATGAATAGATAAATTAATGAATAGATAAAACAAACGAATCAATAAATCTTAGGAACAAGCAATTACAGGTTCCAGACAACAAACAATAACGACTCGGCAATATGGTTTGGTCCTCGGCGCTCAAGCTATTTTCATGATTATTTGTTGGTTAACCTTGAAATTACACATTCAAGCCTATTGTATATTACTGCCTCTGACTTTAGGATTTCCCATGCTTCTGTTAAACTTTGCTTTATGTATTTCGTTTATTTTTCTTAAAAAAAAATTCTTTCATATATATTACTTTTGCTTTCTTCAGCTAAGATGTTTCATATACATCTAGATACTTTAGACTGATATGATACTTCGGGCACATAAAAAAATAAGTTAACTGAATTTCAATTCAGTCTCAATCTTCAATATATATATGTTTCACTTTGAAAGGACAATCTAATGCATGTCCTTTTGTTTCACATTTGACTTAATGTTAACAGAATATCTTTAAGAAATAATTCTTTCATATATATTACTTTCGCTTTCTTCAGTTAAGATGTTTCACGTATATCTAAAT
>NC_134785.1:18114205-18124205 GCF_046742065.1 Oratosquilla oratoria
AAAAAGTTAGTTAAATTTTGCTTTTGATCCATTAATCTCAGAATAGATTTCAAACCTAAGTAAATACTCATGTGCCACACAAAGTAATACACACGACCGACCGAGGCCAATCCTTCCATACCAGAATCCCGAAGGCAATCCTTCTAGATTTCTTTTCACTAGAAGAGAGGCACCTTAAGACCCGTGTTCAGGTTTGTTTACGGCCCGAGAAAGACAAATGGTGCAGTGCTGCCAGTCAATGAATAATGCAAAGGTCGACCGCGTGGAAAATACAAACTTCCCATCTCGAGTTTAAGCCAAGCGCAACCCGGGCCCAAACCGTCTCTACCTATCGCTCCAGAGGCCCTGCTATCGCGTATATGGGGTAACCTGGCTCCCAGTCGATGGCCTTTGGGGAGCACAGGCGCCCGAAGCCGTTCAACTCGAATATCACAAACTGAACATTTTGAACTGTTTACTGCTGGTTTTTAAATAGCCATGCTTTAATCATTGCCTGAATTCGATTAGTATTGGGTTGGATGAAACATAACAGCGCAATTCATCAGTAACATAGAAAAAAAAAGAAATTATGAAGACAAATGCATACGTATATAGACACATATGCGATGGTGAGTTACGCATCCTTCATCTTTTTGCGTGTGTGCGTGTGTGTGTATGTGTGTGTGTGTGTGTGTGTGTGTGTGTGTGTGTGTGTGTGTGTGTGTGTGTGTGTGTGTGTGTGTGTGTGTGTGTGTGTGTGTGTGTGTGTGAGAGAGAGATAGATAAATAGATAGATAGATAGATAGATAGATAGAGATAGATAGATAGATAGATAGATAGATAGATAGATAGAGAGAGAGAGAGAGAGAGAGAGAGAGAGAGAGAGAGAAAGAGAGAGGAATAGAAAAAGAGAGAGAAAGGGAGCTTGTGCACAAATGCGCACACAAAATCATAAATGTAGATAAGTCAGATAATGAAACAAATTTTAGTGTATAGAAACTGTTTAAACATAGATACTGAGTGTATAAATTTTATTAGATAACTAAAACTCAAAAAAATTCACTCTATTTTCTTTTAACTGGTGACTGATACAAATAATCTTTCTAACTTTGTTACACGTTAACATTTGTCTCATATTTTCACTTATCTGCTAATCTCAGTTCCCCTTCCTTGTTTAAGTTGAACCAATAAAACGAAAATAATATTAATGAATCCAAATTGAGTACTAAAGTTACGAAGTTGCAACATTTCACGAAAACTATACGAAACTATACCTACCGTCTGTCGCAACAGAGAGAAGTCCAATTGGGTTTACATATTCACTGTCCTGTACAAGTTTAAAGTTTACAAATATCGCACGCTGTATTCTGGTAGTACAAACTACAATCCCGGTGTACAAAGGCCATAAGAAACGTTTTATCCTGAAGAAGAGAAAAAACCTTGCTAATATGAGGTCCCTCACATATCATTTCTCTTATAGTCATGGACAAAAATACAGTTTCGGAATCGTACAGATTCTGACAAATAAATATTCAGATGTGTGTAAACCTTGAAGACCTAACCCTATCAGAAATGGTTAAGTTTTAAACATAGTTCAATTATTCAAAACGTTTCAGTCTTATTCACTCCTTCATCTGATATAAGTAATCAGCTGTTAATAAGGAACTAATGTCTACAGTATTTCGTTAGGCTAAACTGTGCTCCCAAGATCTTTAAACATCAGAGTTACTACCCCTTATCTAAACGATACTGTGTGACGCTTGGTATACTATATTTCATCAAGAACACAACAATTGAAATATAGCAACTTTCCTGTTATTTTTCTAACCTGTCATCACCTTTAGCCAAAAGTAATTCAATATTGTCCAGCTTAGGAATTAAACAGTGTCATTGATAAGTTTAGACAACGATAGATGAACTTTTTTATTTATCTATTAACATGCAAATGTAGTTAACAAAGGAACAACAAAAGATCTTTTGACGACTCGAGACTTTCCCGACATCAGTACATAGGTTACCTAAAAGCACCTGGATGGCATTAGCAAATGTGCGTATATATATATATATATATATATATATATATATATATATATACATATATATATACATATATATATACATATATATATAAATATACATATATATATATATACATATATATATATATACATATATATATACATATATATATATATATATACATATATACATATATATATATATATATACATATATACATATATACATATATATATATATATATATATATAGATATATATATATACACATATATATATATAATATATACATATATATAAACATATATATATATATTATATATATACATATACATATATATATATATATATACACATGTATATACATACATATATATACATATATATATTTATATGTATATATATATATATAATATATATATATATATATGTATATATATATATATATATATATATATATATATATATATATATATATATATATATATATATATATTCATCATATGTCACCGCGTTTAAGAACTACATATAACACGATTGAAAATCTCCGGGGAGAGAGGAGAGGCTATCGCTAGTGTAGATGGAGGGATTCTTCTTTTCCCAAAGCAAAATTAATTAGAAAAGTCTTATCCAAAACTGCTCTCCACAGGAGTTACAAGCCTATTGACGAACACCCTTCTCGCCTTTTTATTGTGTTCTAAAGCCATCTTGATACTAATGATCCACATTTCACAACTTTCACATCTCCTGAAGGAATGTGCGGGGCGGGAAGTGGTGGTAGTAGAAAATGTTAAAGCGCCATTAGCCCCTGTCCAATACACATATTTCCTCCTCGATTTCCACACCTTCCTCCGACTACAAAATGATTCCTGTTTTACATCACTTAGTGGTACGTAGTGACTTAAGCATATCTATACGGACTAATAATCTTTTATATAAAAGCCAAGTTGAGATTTTGAGTGATCAAGACGATAGCTTTATAACCTAATTATTTTAGATATTATGATAATTAATACCTCCTAGATTAAGGACTCATAATAGATAAAAAAAAAAAACAGTGTTCAGACTTTGACTAGGATAACATTTGTAAATTATTGACATTTCAACAGCATGGGAATACTTTTCCAGTTATCTTCTATCTCTTTGTCAACTTTTCTTCTATTATTTAGTTATGTTTTATTATCCTTTGCATTACTGTTTTAAGGATAGCTATACTATAATTCAATTGCGGGTTTATCTTTGCAATAACCAATGAGTACATTTCGTTCTGACCAGCGTTGGATGATTTCAACAAATTGAGAGTCAGACCTTCAGATTTAAGTGACTAAACATTTCAGGTCATATGAGGTCTTATAACCTTAGAACCATGGCATGTGTGTTAAACCGCGTATCTATGAATGCCAGGTAAGATATGAATATATTATGTCGACAAGAATAAAATCCATACGGTCTCATAAGAAAAGTCTACCTTTTTTTTGTCACAGAAATCAACGTCATTATTACAGCCAATATCAAAGTTATTCACCTCAGTATGACTACAAAATATGACTCGGAATAACCATATGGTGGAATTTTATAAATAAAAGATATTTGATCTATCTCGCCTCAAACTAGAGAAAAAATCTAAAATTTTTTTTTACAGAAATTAACGTCATTATTACAGTCAATATTAAAGTTATTCACCTCAATATGACTACAAAATATTACTCGGAATAACCATATGGTAGAAATTTATAAATAAAAAGATATTTGATCTATCTCACCTCAAATTAAAGGAAAAGTATAACTTTTTTTCTTAGAAATCAACGCCATTATTACAGCCAGTATTAAAGTTATTCACCTCAATATGATAACAAAATATGACTCGGAATAACCATATGGTTGAATTTTATAAATAAAGAGATATTTGATCTATTTCGCCTCAAATTAGAGGAAAAGTCTAATTATTTTTTCACAGAAATCAACGTCATTATTACAGCCAATATTAAAGTTATGCACCTCAATATGATTACAAAATATTACTCGGAATAACCATATGGTGGAATTTTATAAACAAAAAGATATTTGATCTATTTCGCCTCAAATTAGAGAAAAAGTCTAACTATTTTTTCACAGAAATCAACGTAATTACAGCCAATATTAAAGTTATTCACCTCAATATGATTACAAAATATTACTCGGAATAACCATATGGTGGAAATTGATAAATAAAAAGATATTTGATCTATCTCGCCTCAAATTAGAGGAGTTAATGATCATAAACGCGACGACCATGAGCACCTAAAGACCACGACGTCTTTAGTCCTGTTTAGCTTTTATGGTCTTAAGTTATCTGCCCATCAGTCCCTCTTCGCCCTCCCTCTTTCTGCTCTGTCATTAATAAAGGCCTCAATATTAATTAATGCAGAGGCATCGCCATACTCAAAAAAGGATGAGGGTGGGGGGGGGAGGAGACACAGGAGAAAAAGACCAGGGTGGCTGGGGAGGTTCCCGGGGGTCAAAGACAGCGTTGACATCACTTCATTCTATGAATCTTTTGTGAACGAAGGTTATTTCATAGGCCGATAGGTATTCTCGAACCATTTACTTCCCTCCATCAACGGAAAGCGTCATACAAGTTTAAACGAACAATTAATAAAAAAAAAATGGCGTGAAAGATATCAAACATCATTCTGAATCATACGTCGATAACCAAAGGAATGTAGACAATCCATTGTACTTCTGAGATTAATCACCCGTATTACTAAATGAGTGTGAATTTACGGCTCGAGGTCTTCTCATCTTTAATTACAAGGGTCCGGAGCAGAAGAGGCAATTTTTCACTCACGCCACACATGAATATGGGGCATTTTTCAAAAAGTCCCGGCGGCACGAAATGAAGAGAAAGCCAAGGGTTCTGTGGTTCTAAAGATGACGTGATTCAAAGGATCATGCTCATGGGTTGTAGGGTACGTGTATGGGTTTAGATGAGTTCAGAGGAGCTGGCGGGAACGAGGAAATTACGCTTAATGGGTTTCAAAGGATGGTGGTTTATTTCCAGATTTTGTTCTTGCTTGAAATTTGTGATTTTAGTCATTTGATGGGAAGATTTAGAACAAACTAGGTTTTATCGACCGAGAACCCGGTTTTGCCCCAAGAGTACTCCACAGCTGAAGGAGATTATCTTCTTCGTTGTAGCCAAAGAATTAACCTAATTTCCGTGTGTTGAAAACATTAAAGTGTGATGAAATAGATGATTTTAATATAGTTAAATCCTTTTTATTAACTATTCAACTGACGGATGGGATTATTTTTTGTTAAGTATGTGCCATTAGGACCAATGCCTCTTAAGTGTTGTGAGGATATCACATGAAACGGAATAGTCAAAGTTGTCCCTTATAGTGTACATACAGTATTATCATCTGGAGGCATTTTTTTTATATTTTTGTCGATATTTTAGGCCTACAGACAAAGACTAGTAATATATGAAAGCGTAGAAAAAAAACGATAATTATAAGAAATCCAGTGCTAAATCATAAGCCACGTATACAAGCCATGACTACATATTCTGTTTAACATTTAGGATAAATGGTTGCATAGTATATATGCGGATGTTGCTTTGGTTAATAACAGACACATATATCTTGTTCTGGTGTGTAGTATATAAGTTATGGTGTGCACTGTGTAAGTTCTTAGATGAGGCAAGAGGAGTGATGTAGAGTGAGAGATGTTGGACATGGAGTAGTGGGCACAGGATGGGAGTATGAGAAATGCTAGATGAAGTGTTAGACCCTATTCACATTAGTGATTTCAACCTCCTCAGTTTCAACCGCGGCGGTCAGTGTACTGTAGGTGAATGAAAACGTTCACAAACATCCGCGCAGTTTTTCTTTGACTCTGTGGTACCACTGCGGTTTCCATGCGGTTCAAACCGCTAGTGTGAACAGGGTTTTAAGGATTAGGGGTGTAAGTTATGAGTTGTAGTGAGGAGAGCCTTGAGTGAGGGTGAGGCATGAGAGGCGTAAAATAGGAATTGTAGGGTAAAGAGGTGAGTTGTGGGAGTGGGAGTGAGGATATGTGGACTGCGGATATGTGGAATGAGAATTGTGGATATGTGGATCGTGGGCTAGAAGGTATAAGTTCCTGGGTGTTTGGTATAGGCTGTTGGAAAGGGTGGTGAGGTAAACGCCAAAAGACCGTAAGAGTTTTATTACTAACGTTTCGTTCTTAAGAGGACTTACTCAGAGTTCTCACTCATACATACTACGAGGAAGTCATCTTAAGGAAGAAACGTTAGTAATAAAACTCCTACGGTCTTTTGGCGTTTACCTCACCACCCTTTCCACTCATTCTATCATACATATTTTAACATAGGTTGTTGGGTTCTGGGAATAGGTTTTGGGTTATAAGATTGGGTTTAAGATGTGTGTTGAATGGTAAGAGTGAGTGGTGACAGATGAAAATTTCAAACAGTAGATTGTAGAAATGCTGTGTTGGGGAGAGTGTGTGAAACAGATGAAAATAATTACGAGTGAAACCTACTATGTAGAACCTTTATCTACTGTGCTTTGGTCGATTGCAAGCCGATTCATCTGGTAGGGAAGTTACCTTAATTGAAATGCTTAACAATGTTGACAACATATTCGATAGCGACAAAGAGCAGTTCAGATATATCATGATACACTCCACTCCAGTTGAATACGAGAATCAAGTATCTATTTAATTTACACGCCATGGCTATGGGGAACCTATTACACTTGGTGCAACCTGAGAATTTTGTTATGATATTCCTTTGTTATGCTATTAACGTAACCTACGGACATTGACAGAAGTTTCACTTCTGTGTCAATACAACAAATCGTGTCGACAGAGTTATTTTTCACTCCAAGCACGTTTTTCCTACAAATTGTGGCACTTTGGTTTTTAAACAATATCACTTGATTTCTATAGATTTTATGTCTGTCTTCAGGTGATTTTTTTTTAGCAGTGTGTCCCCTGACATTAACACTTCACGGTTAAGACTGATTGTGATGAATTTTTAGCGATATCAATCAGAGTTGCTTTAATTCAGTTACAATTGACTGGAGACTTTATTCAGCTACGAGAAATCCTCCGTCGCTTGAGGTTACCCTTCTTACCCTTCTTATTAGCCGTCTGGTAGGATTATCTCCTGTTAGCCAATGGTCCTCGTTTCCTAATTTCTCTCAATCTTTATCTCTGTAGACTTCATTTTGTATGTCTGTAAGATCTCATTGAATCGTCAAAGCTTCCTTAGCTCCTTCCATCCATCTTTTTCTAGGCTTGCCCACCGGTCTTTTACCTTCCGGCCGCATATGAAGTGCAGCCCTGGGCAGTGTCTCATCCTCCATCCTCCGCACATGTCCAAACCATCTCAGGCGATTTTCTTTTATATATTCTAGTTACCACTCTCCCAAATACAACGATTATCCGATATGTCACCTCTACAATACTAATGCATTTTCTTTCCACCTTCAATAAAAACACGTAGAAATCAGCATAATGTATATTAACCAGTTTGAGTCAGGGTATTTCTTAATAGATCGTCCGTTTTCCTTTAAGACAAATGATTTTCATAGATATAGATTGCATTTGATTTTAATACAAGTCCTAGAAATCCAGTGTTAAATACTTTAAAACTGAGGTCATGCATATAACAGTTAAGTAAAAACGTGAACATTTCACATACATTAAAAGGATGATGACGTGTATTTTCGACTCAGGTAGTAGATGTGTGACTCAAGACGTACTTGAATTCTAGTGACTGTTCAAGTAAGACATTACAACCAATTTGTCTCTCCGACATCAACGTCGAGACTGTAGAAACTCACACCAGACTTAATGGCCACCTTTTGAGTCGATAGCCTAAAAAAAAAAAAAAAAAAAAAAAAAAATCCGATCCAGAGATCACTCGTGCAAGCCTAAATCAAGGACCATAAAGACATGTTCTAGCCTCAAAACCCAGGACTTCAATCTTCCGGCTCTTCAAAGGCGCGACACATATCTACCATTTAGTATCATAGGAAAGAATGTGGCACCATTTCACAGAGTTTATCTGTCTTTTGAATGTAAGTATAGGCCGGTTTCCCTCTAGAGATGATGGTATGTTGGACACTCAGATGAAACAAAACAAGTAAATACAAATGTCAGGTGAATTTGGCTATTACTAAACAACTTGTTGCACGTACATCTAACCTCACTGATAAAAAAAAATGCTTCTGAATTTATGTTGTACTGTAAAATATCTGAGCTCAGGTAAATGAAATAACCTAAATTACCTCAGATTTAGACTTAGAATTCACAATACGTCAATCAAATTTAAATATATGAAGCTGTTTATCGACTTAGTAAGGATAACATAAAATAAATAGATGAATAAATAAGTAAATAAATGAATAAATAAATAGATAAATAAATAGATAAATGTGTGAATAAGTAAACAAATAAATAAATAAACAAACAAATAAATAGATAAATAAATAAATAAATAAGTAAATAAATAGATAAATAAATAAATAAATAAATAAATATATAAATATATAAATAAATAAATAAATAAATAAATAAATAGATAAACAAATAAATAGAAATCTTAGCCACCAAGTAAATTAGACAAACAGAACTAATTATTTGTTAAAAAACTAGTTCAGCCAAAGTAAATCATTAAGATAAACCATTTATCAATACGAAAACCCACCAGGGCGAATTAGAAGATGTTTCAATTTATAATATTGCTAACATGTTAACTACTATCAATGCCTCCACATCCCTATTTCTTCACCAACCTTCCTCCTCTCCCTCTCTCCCCTGTCCTTCTGTGCGATTTACCATGGTCTTGGATCACGTGTTGGGCTTGTGACCGACAGCTATTTCCATTCCAGAAGAGAGCTCAGAGCTCGTATATGACCGATCGAAGGGTAATGCTGTGACCTTACACGCACACTCACACCCAACTCCCATCCCACGAGAATTGGAGTAACACCCCGCAGCGTAGCGATACTGAAATTATTTCAGCCCTGGACGGAATTCGAACCCGGACCTCCGTAGTGTCAGCCGGGAACTCTAACCATTGAACGACGAGGAGTGTGTGTGCGCGTTTGTGTACCTGTTAGAGCTGATGACTACATGAATAAAAATCTTAAATCTTATTTTCTTTTTTCAAACCATGGCAAAACTATTAAATCCGTGAACATATTGTTTTCCAATAAGTTATGCTAAAGCAAACTGAATTCCTTTGATGTATTTAAAAAAATAGGAAAATCTGAAGATATTTTGTTTTATGATATCGTGAGAGCATATTACAGTTTATCCGTTCCGCATATAGTGTCTTTCTATCTACACTTAATATCAGTTATAATATTTGCCTTTTAACTAATTACTTTGATAATGAATACAAAAGACAGGCTTATATATGTATGAAATTACAAATAGAAATTTGGTGCTATATGCGTTTCTTAGATGCTTGTTGCCTATAACCTTTCTGGTGGTACTGCTAAGTAAATTCATTCTACTCAGTTCTATACTTTTGATGTCTAAAATACATTAATGATAGCAACATTCCAACCTACAATGAGAGGCAGACGTCATAATGATATTTTACAATTCCCTATGATCAGTGATTATTCAGATCAATTCATTGACATCCTGTTGACGAAACTACATGATAAACTTTGCCTGAAGCTATCAGCGAACTAAACAGTTTAATTATTAGATAATGGAATAAAGATATAGTGATAAACGAAGAACTTTACAAATAAGTAAATAAATAAGCAATATACAAATAAGTAAAATTTCACTTCAAGAACTCAAAATACGCGACGTTATCGGAATGTACAATGCAAGGTGCTTTGCAGACATAAAAATATTGTCGTATTCTCCAATCTAATTATCTTTGTATAAAATTCATTCCTAATTATTTGTTTTCAAACGGGGGCCTTGGCCTTGCCTGGAATGGGGCTCGAAGCTCATGCAATGACTGAAAAACAGCAAAGTGAGGAATTAAACTT
>NC_134785.1:18129205-18139205 GCF_046742065.1 Oratosquilla oratoria
GGGCAGCATCCTCTCTGGCATTTACTTGCATATTGCCTTTACAACATTCTATAATCTTTCAATCTCCTCTTCTCCTTCCATGACAGTCTGGTTATCTGTCTCTTTTTCTTCTCTTCCAGCCTCCTATCTCTCCCTTCACTTTTCTCTCAATCTCTCTTTCTCGTATTCTTTCCTTTCTCTTTCTGTTCCTTTCATCCTCTCTTTTTCTTCACTTTTTCCTCTCTTTTAGTCTCTTATCTCTCCCTTCCCTTTTTCTCTCAATCTCTCTCTCTCGTATTCTTTCCTTTCTCTTTCTTTTCCTTTCATCCTCTCTTTTTTCTCACCTTCTCTTTTCTCCTAAACTAGCCTCGTTATCTCTTTTACAATACCCGTTCCTTTATCTCCTTCTTTCACTTATCATTACAATCTTCCGTTTCCTCCTCTTTCTCTTTTTTTCTCCTTTCTCCCCCTCCTCTCTCTTGCTAACCTTTCCTCTTTTCCCTCCAACTCTTTTCCAGATCTCTCTTTCCACATTCTACCGTTGTCCACCATTACTAGACCCATTAACTCCATTTTTTTTTCATTTCTCCCATGTCCTTCTACTCTCATATTTACTCTCCCTTCCCTCTCCTTTGTCCCTTTCCCCTGTCCTTTTTGTCTTTTCTCTTCCTTCTTCACTTCTCCCTTCCCTCTCCCTCTCTCATTCTCCTCTTCCTCTCTGTCTCTACTTTTTCGACACTTTTTCTCCGTCCTTCTTCGTCTTTTCTTGTCCTTGTTCACTTCTCCCTTCCCTCTCCCTCTCTCCTTCTCCTCTTCCTCTCTTCCTCTATTTTTTCGACACTTTTTCTCCGTTCTTCTTTGTCTTTTCTTTTCCTTCTTCACTTCTTCCTTCCCTCTCCCTCTCTCCTTCTCCTCTTCCTCTCTGTCTCTACTTTTTCGGCACTTTTTCTCCGTCCTTCTTCGTCTTTTCTCTTCCTTCTTTACTTCTTCCTTCCCTCCTCCTCTCTTCTTCTCCTCTTCCTCTCTTCCTCTACTTTCCGACACTTTTTCTTCATTACGAATTCCTCCTCTTCCTCTCGTTGTTCTATCTCTTCTTCCCATCTTCTTGTCTCACTCCTACTCTCTTGTACATTTTTCGATCTCTTTTTTTTTCATACAATCATTCTCTCTTTTCTACTTCTCCTCTCCCACTCCCCCTCCCCTCTCTCATTTTCCTACCACATTTCTTAATCTCCTCCTCCTCCTCTTCATTATTTCCACCTCATTCTCCTTTTCCAAATGTTTATCTGATTCTACTTACATTCATCACAATCTCTTTCTTCCCATCTCCCTCATTTATCTTTCTTTTACATTCTCTCCATCTACCTTTCCGTTTACCTATCCCCCTCCCCATGTTTTTCTCCCTCCTCCCCTTCTTCTTCTCCTTCTCTCATTCCTCTCTTTCTCCCTCTTTCCCTTTATTTCCCCCCTTTCTTTCCCCTAATCTTTTCCCTCTCCTTTCTCACCTCTCATTCTCCACTCCCTTTCCTTCTTTCCCTCAAACTTTCCTATTCCTACCTTCCCTCTCTTAATCTCCCTTTGTACCTCTTCCTCACTTTCTTCCCTATTTTCTTTCAATCTCATTTCAATTTTCTCCCATCACCAAACCCTTTCTTTCTTCCTTGACATCTTCTTTTTTGTCATCTCCCCTCCCCTCTTATATTTCAATCCTTATATATTTATTTCTTCCTATCATCTCTTCTCATTTCCCTCCTTCTTCATCTCTCTCGTTCTCTCTTATTCTTCTCCTGCCTTTTGCTCACCTTCCTTCCCCTTATGTATTTCTCTTCATATTTTATCTCTCTTCCTATTCCTCTTTATTCAATAATCTTATTTCCTCTTTACTTCTTTCTCTTCCTCTCTCCCCCCTGCATACCACTTCCCTTCACTCCTACTTGTCTCTCTTCTGACCCTGTCTTTCTCCTCCTCTCTATCTCTTTTCCTCTTGGTTCTCTCCTTTTCCTTTTCTCTCTCTCTCCTCCTCCCTGTCTCTTTCCTCTTCCCTGTCCCTCTTCTCCTCCCTGTCTCTTTCTTCTTCCCTGTCTCCCCACTTTCTGTTTCTCTCCTGCCTCTCTATCTCTCCTCTCCTCCTATTTATCTTACTCTTTTTCTCTGTCTCTCTCCTGTCCTTGTCTCTCTCCTCCCTCTCTCTTTTTTACCTCTTTACCTCTGCTTTCTCTGTTTTCCTTATTCTTCTTTTCCTTTTTCCTATTCCTCTTATACCTCTACATATATATCCTCTTTTTTATTCTCTCCGTTCTCTGTTCCCCTCTCTCTTTCACTCTCTCTTTCACTTTCCCTCACCCAGACTTTCCCTCGCTTATATCTTGCCCTCTTTCTTATATTCCATTTCTTTCCTTCCTTTCTACTTAATTGTCATTTCATTTCTTTTTTCTTTTCGCCCATTTCTTTACCACTCTCTTATTTCTCTCTTCCTTACTTTCCCTACTTCTCTTTTTCACTCTCTTTTAACTTAAATCTCTTACCTCCTACCTCCAATTGTCTCTTTCCATCTCAGTGCTATTAGGTGAACTATAAATACCTTTAACTAACAAAAGCAATATATACAAGATTACACAGGAGGGTGGCCTAACATTACCACAAGGATAGAGTCGCTGGTGAACTCCAGTCTACAACAATAATAACAACAACTCTCATTGTCTCACCCTCTCCCTTCCTTTACCACTTACCCCTCTGTCTGTGTCCGTCTGCGTCTGTCTGCTTGTCTATTTGTCTGTCTGTTTGTCACTCTGTCTGTCTGTCTGTCTGTGTCCGTCTGCGTCTGTCTGCTTGTCTATTTGTCTGTCTGTCACTGTCTGTCTGTCTGTCTGTCTGTGTCTGTCTGTCTGTCTGTCTGTCTGTCTGTCTGTCTGTCTGTCTGTCTGTCTGTCTGTCTGTCTGTCTGTCTGTCTGCCTGCCTGTCTGTCTGCCTGTCTGTGTTTCTCTCTTTAAGGCTATTTATCATCTCTTACCTTTCATCCCTCCCTTTACTCTGGAAATATATATGTTTTTATTCCATATAGCAACACTTTGAAAATATATATTTTTTATTCCATATAGCAACACTCTGGAAATATATGTTTTTATTCCATATAGCAACACATAAGCTACAAAATTCTTCTCTACTACTTCTTACTACGCCTTCCTTTCTTGTCCACTTATTCTACCTTTTTCTTTCACTCTCTTCTTCACACCTCTCTAACCCCTCTCTCTTTTTTATCTCTTTACTATTTCTCTTCTCGCATATATCTCTCTCCATTTTTCTTCCTTCCTCTCTATCTCTTCCGTTTCCTCTTTTCTTGTTCGCTTATTCTACTTTTTGTCTCTCTTTCTTCTTCACACCTCTCTAACCCCTTTCTCTTTTCTATCTTTTTACTATTTCTCTTCTCCTATACTCTCTCTTTCCATTTTTCTTTCTTCCTCTCTATCTCTTCCATTTCCTCTTTTCTTGTTCACTCATTCTACTTTTTTTCTCTTTCTCTTCTTCACACCTCTCTAACCCCTCTCTCTTTTTTATCTCTTTACTCTTTCTCTTCTCCCATATCTCTCTTTCCATTTTTCTTTCTTCCTCTCTATATCTTCCATTTCCTCTTTCCTTGTTCACTCATTTGACTTTTTCTCTCTCTCTCTGTTCTTCACACCTCTCTAACCCCTCTCTCTTTTTATCTTTTTACTCTTTCTCTTCTCCCATATTTCTCTTTTCATTTTTCTTTCTTCCTCTCTATCTCTTCCATTACCTCTTTTCCTTTATTTGTCTTATTCTTCCATTTCCTCTTTTCCTTTATTTGTCTTATTCTTCATTTTCCACAAAACCTTTTCTACCCTTTCTCTCTTAACCTCCTTCTCTCCGTCTCGCCTGGTCCCCCTCCCTTGCATCCATCCCAAATCCCATTTCCCGTCTCCCATCTATCTATTCCCCGGCACAGCCGTGTTAGCATTCATTATGAGGAACACGGTCTGCTAGCCCTGATGTATTGAATAACATCACATCACAAGGGAGTCGAAACTATTTTTCATCCTGCGTCATCCTACGGGTAAAGAGGGGGTGTGGGTTGGAGACTCGTTTCGCAACGCCATTGTAACGCCGGTGTAACGGTGACGGGAAATGAGGTACGCCAGGCGGTTAGGTTGGAGAGAGAGAGAGAGAGAGAGAGAGAGGGCCGGGCTGTGGCCCGGGGATCGGGGGGGGGGGAGGACTCTAGGGGCAGGTTGAAAGGTTACGCCGTCAACGGATACAGCGAGAGGAGAGCGTATTCATAGTCGTGACGTCGGCTGAGGAAACGGGGGGGGGGGTCTTGTGAAGTTGAAATGCAAAGACGAAGGTTGAGGGAAGCGGGGAGTTGGCAAGTGGATGTGGAAGGAATGACAGTGTGAAGAGTTTTGAAACGGTACAAAAGCTGAGAGTGATATGGATCAGTCTTGCGACCCGTTCACAACAAATACGACATTTCCAGATTTTATTTTGGGTAATATCAAAAGACTCAGCTTAAGCAAGTAAGAACATAATGAACGAAGGTGTGGGTAAAGTGTGAACAAGGATAGGAAAGGGGAACGGGAAAGGGCAGGGGGGACGGGGGAGGAAGAGAGGGAGATGGTAGGGAAGAAGGGGAGGAAGGGAGTAGCGAAGGAAAGTAAGGGATACTGTGAGGAGGTGAAAACCCGAGGAATACTAGCCCATTTGGTACGATGACCTTACACGTACAATATCTGCAGACTTCATCACCGAGCCGAAAGTGTCAGGTCACGAATCAAGAAAGGCGATAATCTGGCAAGACATGGAAGGAATGAACTTCATTAATTGAATATGATATAGAGCTAAGTGACTGGAGAGGGAAAGGGAGTGAATGCTACAGTAAGGGAAATGTAGAGGGGGCGAAGACGAGCTTAAAAAAAAAAAAAAAAAGCACTGAAGATGTATATGATTTCAAGAGAAGAACGTGAGGATGAAACCCATACAGAAAGTTGCTTCGTCGATAGTATTACATTAGTGAAAGTGCTAACAAGCAAACAAACAATGAAAACAAATAAACAAACACAGACATACAAACAGTTAAACAAACTTATACAAAGAAGTAATTAATTTTCTAAGAGCACAAAGTGATCAAAACGAACGTTTTGAAATGGATACATTTAATGAGTTTTAGAAAAAAATACAACAAAAACAATGGTTGTGTAAGGATGATAATGTGATGCATGGAAGGGAGTGGGTGGGGGACAGGGGTGAGGGAGTATGTGTGAATGATATTTTGACACATCCCGAATGAATTTCTCCCCGTCTTCTCTTTTTCTGCATAAGGGGACGTAGAGGGGGGAGGCGATTAATTGAAGCGGCCTTGCTGTGGATGTGCTGTGTCTTGCTACATTGCTTCTGGCCCAGGGGAGTGGGCGAGATGCAGGGATGACCCGTCATCCAGGAGGAGCCATGAAAAGAGGGAGGAAGGGGTAGTGAATGGAAGTGCAGTATGTGGGGATGAAATGGCTGAGAGTGGATTTATGCCTTTGAATTTGGCTACCTTCCTTGTTAGGGGGAAAAAGTCGTTGGCATATGTATATACAACAATGAGATGCAAGCAAAATTTCAATATAAAGAGTAATTTGTATTTTCTACTGCATTTTTGGTTTTAATATTTTTCTGAAATCTATTTCATAGTTAGAAATGAAATAATCTATAATTCTTTTTGATACATGTAGAACTTCGAGCTATATACTGGTAGAAAATCAAAAGACGTATCAACTCTCAATCGATAATTCAAATTACGATTGTTTATATGTCGTTACATATACTTCCCTGTTATTCTATTTTTTCTTCATTTTCTTATATAGTTTCTCTTTGGACCCACCATATTACTCAAGAAAGAAAATACAAATCAGATATATTCACTTGTCAATTGCAAACAACTACGAAAACACACCATGAAACTACATGAAACACGTCTGACCAAGTGATTCCAACAGACAGCGCTACGAGTACAAGTTGCCAGCTAGTGTTTAATTTACACACTCATCTACAGCGGTCACATCTTTTCTAACATTTGAACTAACGCGCTCATTCCGGAGGGAACGCGAGACGAATATCTAGGTAATGTAAATGATATATTCATAACGGAGCCACACGAAATGCATACTAATCAAGTCTGCGACGCTGACGATGGCGTCAAAATAGACGGTCTGGCAATTACCGAAAGCCAGCTGCAATACTTATTAGGTGCCAGCGACTGGGCTTATAATCACGCTTCTCGATTACCAAACCCCCAAACCGTCCTTCTTGCCACTTCTTAAACTACAACAACTACGATAACAACAACAAATGATATTGCAGCTACAACATGGAGAAAGTTCGAGTCTTTCAGCTATCAATACTACAGCAACACTAAAGCTGTCGATAATAAGTTAAAACAATAACAACTAATTTTACTATAATAAATTCAGTTTTAACAACTACAACAACTACGATAACAACAAAAAATGATATTGTAACTACAACAAATAAAAAGTTCGATTCTTTCAGCTATAAGTACTACAGCAACACTAAAGCTGTCGATAATACAGTTAAAACAACAGCAACTAATTTTACTATCATGAACTCAGTTTCAACATTTACAACAATTATAATTACAAGAACTAAAAATACTACAAATATAACAACTATAGAGGCTTCTGGAGCTACTACAACTAATACAAGCACTACAACTAAAACTAAAATAGCTGCTATGTCTACTACAATTACTAAAACTACTACAGCTCCTATAAATATTATAACTAAAACAACGGCAAATCTTGCATCAAATATATCTGCTTTTGCGATTATAGTCTCAAAACAATTAGAGTTACAGTTAATAGAACAACAATATCAGCGGGAACTAGTATAACAATTTTGATATGCCATACTAAAGCGTCACTTTAGGCTAGGTCATATGACAGTGAGGCTCACTGGAAGCGGGGAAACAGGGAGAGGAAGAGGGAGAGGAAGAGGAAGAGGAAGAGGAAGAGGAGGAGGAAGAGGAGGAGGAAGAGGAATAGGAAGAGGAAGAGGGAGAGGAAGAGGAAGAGGAAGGGAGAGGGAGAGGGAGAGGGAGAGGGAGATGGAGAGAGAGAGAGAGAGAGAGAGAGAGAGAGAGAGAGAGAGAGAGAGAGAGAGAGAGAGAGAGAGAGAGAGAGAGAGAGAGAGAGAGAGAGAGAGAGAGAGAGAGAGAGAGAGAGAGAGAGAGAGAGAGAGAGAGAGAGAGAGAGAGAGACGGAGGGAGAGAGAGGAGAGAGAGGAGAGAGAGAGAGAGAGAGAGAGAGAGAGAGAGAGAGAGAGAGAGAGAGAGAGAGAGAGAGAGAGAGAGAGAGAGAGAGAGAGAGAGAGAGAGAGAAGCAGTCAGACAAGAGGCAGACAGAGAGAAAGCGACTGGTACTGTCAACTACGCAGTAAGTAAACGCCTAGAGAGGTTAAGTGGAGAGCATCTCTCTCGTCTTGTTTCCTACGGGAGGAAATAGCTCAGTTATCGTGTCTAAAACGGGCGAACTGTTCAACATATTGTAAACATATCCGTACACTTGATAGTTTTCGTTTTGGACAGGGCCAAACGATTTAATTCAAGAGTGAAGCAAGTACAGTACAAAGGAGGGAATCAATAAACAAATGTCTCTACCAACTTACCATTCATTAGTAGTGAGTCAGAACCGAAGAAAATAGCTAAGTAAATTAACAGACAAATTCGTTTCTGTCAAAGCTAGATCTATTAAATATGCCTGTGTTTCAAGGCTCAGAAAAAAAAAGTATTTTAGTGATTTTTTTTCTTCTAATGATAGCTACTTGCTCTAACAGCTGTGAGATGATCTGTTCAATCCATAACCAGTCCCCTCAACAGCCAAATGATTATAAATATTCTACATATTTTTTTTAATAGTTATAATTACAAAGGATTACAAAGGCGGAGCATGCCGACAGGAGACCTTTTGGTCCATATCTAGGTCGGATGCGAAAAAAAAATCATAATAATAATAAATGAATAAAAACTATAATAATGTAAATAACAAATAAAATACATAAATAAATGCATAGGTATAGTTGTATAATAAGCAAACAGGTAAACAGAAAATAATAAATTGACATATAACTAATAATATATGTATCTTATACATTTTCTTTGCTTGCTGATAGGCTATTGAAAAATCGTCTTCACAGATAAAGAGTTAATTCTTTCTCGATTAACTTTCAACTAACGCTTAAAACTTATTTTTTTATACTAGCTTGTGCCAGGAATCCGCCACAGCAAAAAGATTAAAACAGATCTTATTGTTTTTTTTTTCAACTCTTGAATCACTGTTTACATTACCCGGCATGTTGAGTAAAGCAATTTGACAAGAGACAGCGTAACACAATGAAGCAACAGGGGATTCTCGCCCTTGAACTATATTTGTAGCTCATTTTTCATTGTTTTTTCTCCCTGAATTTGACATAGCTTAGTAAAGTTATAGTAGACCTAAGTAAAGCATTTTAACAAGAGACAGCGTAATACAATGAAGTAACAGGGAATCTTAGCCCTTGAACTGTATTTGTAGCTTATTTTTCTTTTCTTTTTTCTCCTTGAATTTGACATAGCTTAGTGAAGTTATAGTAGACCTCACACGTAGGTAGACCCAGTTTGAAGCCACTGGCCTCTCGCAATTGTATATAGCAGAAAGTTAGTTGTTTTTCCCCACACTATACCCTGGGCTATAAACGGGTAAACTGCTGTTAACATTGTAATAGTCTTTTTCGTCTTCCCTTTCCCTTCCTTCCCTACGTTCTTACGTTCTCGTCATCCTTTATTGACACTTGCCTTTCTAATGTTTTTATTTTTTATCTGACTCTATTCTTACTTTAAGTTTTTCACATGAAATCTCTTTTCTTTCGTTTGTATTCTCGTTTAGCTATTCCTCCTCCTCCTCCTCCCCTCCTCTCAACCTTTTCATCTATCCAGACTTTTATGTTTAGTATTTTTAGAACATCTCTCCTCTCTTTACCATTCTATTCTCTTTGTTTCTTATCCTTTCTAACATCTTTCAAGATTTATTTGATCCACACTAAGGTTCTTACTCATTGAAATTCTTTCTTGCGTTACGTACCGTCTTTAATTCTTAATTCTACAACTCTTTTTAATAATACTCTGCACTTCATTAATTATTTCTAAAGCTCTACTTTTCATTAACCTTTATGATTTTCCTTTGTCATTTATCTTTATTTTTATTATTTCTTTACGTTCCTCTCCTAAATATTTTCTTAACATTAAATTGAATTGTATTAAACTCGAATATGTACTCTTCTTTGGTTCAAAAGAAATTCTTATCTTTATCATTGTTTGCGTCCTTGCCTTTGTTTTCGTATGCATCCCTGTCCTCTTCCTTTCCATACCATCATCTTCTTTGTTTCCTCCTTCCCAACCCCCTAAATCTTTAGTCCTTCCATTTCAATTTATCTTTACTCAACTTTAAAGCGATTACCTACCCTTCACCAACTCCTTTCGGTCCTCTTCCTGCATCTCCATGTTCCTCCTTCCACTGAAGCTCTTAGAGAGACAAGGATTCGTGTCACATTGAAGGCACCCACGCCAAGGAGGTTTCCAGCTCGGTTTGGACTGAAACAACTTCAGGAGCGATTCGGAGAACAACGAAATCTTTTCAAAAGTGGTTTGGTAATATGAAGACGCCAAGAAAACTGAACAGAGAGAATTCGAGTTCAAAAAAGGGCTAAGACTAGCTACTCCACCATTTAAAGAAGTAACAAAAAGAAATACATGCAGAGAAGTTAAAATTAAGAAATATAGATATACGTATATAGGCAAATAAATAGTTAGATTGATAAATAAATCATAGATAGAAATAGATAGATAGATAGATAGATAGATAGATAGATACATACATACATACATACATACATATAGATAAATAGATAGATAAATAGATAGATAGATAGATAGGTAGATAGATAGATAAATAGATAGATAGGTAGATAAAA
>NC_134785.1:18149205-18176705 GCF_046742065.1 Oratosquilla oratoria
ACAAGTTTGTCATTGGCATGAGAGACGAAAACCCATCCAAGCAATATGAATGCCGTGTCTATCTAATCAATCACCTTGTCCCTCCATTGTCCTTTCAGACACTTAGTCAATCAGTCAGGAAAGCAATCAATAAACAAACAAATCTCCAAGTCCATAAGTCAAGAAGGTGACCAGTCCGTAGTTTATCATTGCTTTACGTTATTTTCGCTCCGTCTTTGATAGTTTCTTTTCTGATTTTATGTACGCATATACAATGGTCTTATTCCTTCTCGTATAGGGAGTAGATAAATAAATGCATATTATATAAATCAAGGTGTCTCTAGTCCCCTTATTCTTCCCAATTTAGCCGTCGTGTATGATAGATAGAGAGACGGTGACATTATTACTGTTCCCTTAATAATTCATATTGTCCCATTTTTCATCATTTGGTAAGGAACTTACTACCACATAGAAAATAAGATGACACCATGCAGACTTTGTACAAAGAAGGCTTAAATATTTAGATAAGCAATGTTTGTTACTTCCATTCATAAAGATATTAAAAACATATTGCATTTTGATTTTTTACTAATTCATAACATATTCAATTTGTTTAGATGCAGAAGAATTCTCAACAGATTATTATAGTTTACATACGTATCTATTCTTTGATATGTACAGAGAAAATTATTTCCTCTAAGTATTTATGAGTTGCCGGAGTTTGTATTATTATACATATTCAAAGATCGCTCACAAAAAAAAGATGCATCATTTCTACTCCTAGTTTCTTGATGAGGTGCCACTATTTCTAGTTATAACGATACTTAATCATTTGGTGATAGTGAAATGTTTAATATTATTTATATCTTCATAGGATTGAACATTAAATTTGTTTTATTCAGTTGAAATAAAGACTTATTTGATCACAGGTCAAATGTTCACGAACTTGATCAATGTGAAAGAACTGTGTTCAAATTATCTTAACATTTATATTTTTGAGCTATACATATTTATGGTATGATATGTTGGGATTAACATCACAAATCTCCCAAACGACTGTGCTTTAAATGAACACAAATTTGGAAAAAAGATATTCTCTCAATGAAAATATCATCACCAGAAATAAAAAGAAGTCGGTGCAGTTAAACTGCTAATTCCATTTTTTCTCTAAACTTATACTCACTATTTTCTATCTCACGTTTTATATCGTATAAAAATGCGTGCCTGTGCACAAGTGTGTGCATTTGTGTGTATGCGTGTGCGTGTGTGTGTGTGTGTGTGTGTGTGTGTGTGTGTGTGTGTGTGTGTGTGTGTGTGTGTGTGTGTGTGTGTGTGTGTGTGTGTGTGTGTGTGTGTGTGTGTGTGTGTGTGTGTGTGTGTGTGTGTGTGTGTGTGTGTGTGTGTGTGTGCGTTTGTGTGTGTGTGTGCTTGTGTGTGTGTGTGTGTGGTGTGTGTGTGTATGTTTTCGTGTGTTGGTGTGTGTGTGTGTGTGTGTGTGTGTGTGTGTGTGTGTGTGTGTGTGTGTGTGTGTGTGTGTGTATGTGTGTGTGTGTGTGCATGTGTGTGTTTTGTATCCGTGTGTACTTGCGTGCTTGCGTGTGTGTATGCGCGTATTTGTACGTGCGTGTTAACCTGCGTGTATATAATAATGCGTGCCTCCGTGTCATCTCGAGGATTAACAAATCATGTAAAAAAAATCTTGTAAAGATACGTCATGTTCATACGTTTGAAAGAACTATTTTTTTTTTATTATTAACTGATTCAATGATTTATTTGGTCGTACAGGTTCATATATATACCTATTAATACTATATCAAGGGAAAATACAGATGAAAATGAAAGGTACACAAACAATCACACGTTTAAAATACAAGAAATTTTATCTTATTTGTGCATTAATCTCGACATTCAAAAATGACTAAAAAATATTTTTGTATTGACACTAAGCAACGGGTAATGATAAACATTCTTGACGTTTAAGCTCGAAGCTTCATCAGACGAGTGCACATAGCCTTCGGGTAAAGCTGGAGACAACCTATAACCTACCAACAGACAAATTGCAGGCAATTCTTCATTGCCTGCCACTACAGTGTACAGCAGATAGACATATGGGATCCGATTTCTTCTCTTATAGGTACTGTCAGATAGTCATGGTAGAACTATATAATATTATCAGTTACTATTGTCGTGTACTTGTACCTACCATATATTGATGTACCTTTTGTGAAAACAGCCGTATATGTACTGTTAGATAGAACTATATCAAATTAGAAATTACTATTGTCGTGTACTTGTATCCACCATATATGGATGTGCCCTTTATAAAAAAAAAAAGCTTATGGAAGTCCAATTTTTTTTCCTAATAGAGTTATGTAGAACCACTTGTGTTTGGCTACCTCCCTTGTAAGGGGAAAAAAGCCTTTGGTATATGTATGTATGTACATGCATTGTCCCGTATATCTATCGGATGACCACTGGAATTGAACTATTAGCTAACCGGTTTTGTAACTGCTGTCTCGCAAACGGACCTTAAGCCACAAAAAATCTTAGTAATATTCGATTTTTTTTTTTATAATATCAATGAAATAATATTTTATTAATTTTTTCACTGAAACACATTCGTGAGTTTTTTTTTTTTTAGCTATATACTTTTATTGTCTCTTGTTAGAAGAGTTTATGACCTTTTCCGTTTTATATATTGTCTCGTGATAAGATGTCTAGATCCTACAGGCGAATCGAGCAGCAAAATAGGAGTAGGTATTTTTATGAAAAAAAAAAAAAAATCTTACTACAAAATACTTTTCACTAGTAGTAGAGCAACCAGCCTTCTCATTGCATTGATATTGATATACCTCATGTATCACGGGAGAGAATGATATAATTCTACTACATGAGAAAGCTAAACCTCCTTTCTCATCACAAATGACTAAATCGTCTTCTGAAGAAGTCCTGGAAACATGACAACATTCTTTCTTACATTTTGACTTTCTAAAAGAAAAAAAGTTACCAAACTGGAAACAACCAAACCATTTGAATCAGATGAGAAGTTCGGCTATATTATATAAAGGCAACAATAGCCATGAAGGAATGAAGAAGAACGTCAAAGAAATCAAAGTAAAACATTTCGAAAATCATAAGAAGTATGCCTATACATCTCTTCAAGGATATTCACATTTTAATTGCTAAAAAAAAAGGGACAAACAGAGAAATAATGTATTTTAGTAATTGTGAACCGAAGATCAAGTTTTAACATCTGTGTTTGATGTTTCCTCGACACAATAATAATATTTTGTAAAACTTTCTTCATGTAATCTACAAACATTTGGACCTAATATTGAAAAATAAATCATATCAGGAGATATACATGTAGGTGTGGAGTAGATTATTGAACATTTTCCGGTGTAATGACAATGAAGAGTTACATATCAATGCTTTGACTCTTGGAAAGGCTACTTGTGAACGGAAAATGTATAACCTCATAAGTAGCTCTTATTTAGATCAACGAATATTGTTTACCTTCATAGAGTAATGAATATAATTCAGATAAAACAATAAAAATTCTTAAAAAACCATAATTACTCATGTCATAATGTCCTTCTAAAAATTTCAAAGACAAACTTAAGAATTGAAGTAGTAGATCTTATTTAGATTAACTTTAGATATTGTTTACCATGACAGAGTAATGAATATAATTCAGATAAAGCAATTAATATTCTTACATACACATACATATACCAAGGCTTTTTCCCCCTTCCAAGGGAGGTAGCCACAAAGGGAAAGGCATAAAAACACTCCCACCCATTTCATCCCTAAATACACTCCACACCCCTCCCACCCTTCCTCTCATCTGAGCACCTCCTGGATGACGGGTCATCCCTGAACCCTGCCCACCGCCCTGGGTCAGAATCAGTGTCGCAAGACACAGTACATCCACAGCAAGGCCGCTTCATTTAATCGGCGACCGCCCCGCTCCGTCCCCCTTTGCATATAAGGAGAGGACGGGGAGAAATCCCTTCGGGCTGCGTCAAAATTTACTCACACATACTACCCCCCCCCCCCCCGTCTGGGGTATTGGCTGCTTGTTATTGTGGCAAAGTAGCATGCAGTCGATACTTTAGGGTCTATATGGGGCGCCCCTACGGACCAGAGCCACACATCATTTTGTCTATGATAGAAGAAATTCTGTTCATAGAGAAATGATGACACTTTTATACTACGACTGTCCCTCCGTTATGCTGTCCCCCAACCCCTTGTTGCTGTCCTGTACCATTTCTCTGAGTATTCTCTTTCTGATTGGGGGAATTCCCTGTGGTGGGGGAAAAGAATACTGCCACCAAGTTTTCCCACTTGGATCGTAAGAGGCGAGAAGAAAGGGACGGGGAGAGGGACTAGGCATCCTTCTCCCTGTAGCCCCACGGGGCACACATCCTAAAGACAAAAAACAATAAATATTCTTAACAAACCATAATTACTCATGCCACAATGTCTTCCTAAAAATTTCAAAGAAAATCTTAAGAACTAAAATACAGCAACAGACGTACAATCTTGAAGAAGTATATATAAACAAAAGAAAAATAGATAAACACAAGATAATTGAAAAATAAATCAGAACAAGAAACAAATAAATAATTGAAAAAAATACAAACACATTCTTAGTACATCTGCTTTGTTTGTTTCTACTTTTAACATCACTTCGAATAAATGAAAGTGAAGGAGGAACAGCGAGTGGTGACGAGACCAATCTGATAAAGTACACAAAGCGCATAACACTGATTGAACAAAGGGGCGACTTCGCCTTCTCCTGCTCTACCTGGTTGAAGACGAAGAAGACAAAAAGGAGTCAAACTCCTTCCTCGCTCCGTCCGTTTAATTGTGATCAGGTGTGCAAACAATACGAAGTAAATATTTGAACAAATACATTAAAAAACAGATATTCGTCGAGGAGAAGAGTTAGGACAATTAAAAATATGCATAAACTTGGAAATATCTAAACAAGCATGCTTCATAAAGAACCATATATACACATCCTACTTTCACACTAGATCAATTATATGCTTGTGCGTGCGTACACTCATACAGTCACACATTCACACGTGTGTATGTGTGTGTATGAGTGCGTGTGTGTGTGTGTGTGTGTGTGTGTGTGTGTGTGTGTGTGTGTGTGTGTGTGTGTGTGTGTGTGTGTGTGTGTGTGTGTGTGTGTGTGTGTGTGTGTGTGTGTTTACCTAGATGTTTTACCTAGTCTCCTTCCTCATTTCCTTCCATTTTTCTCAATAATCTCTCCCTTTTTCCTATTTCTTTACCTTTCCACTACACCACGAGCTTTCCCTATTCCCTACTAATACAATAAAGGTACTCCCTTGTCGTTGAGATCGACGAAACATGAAGTTTTCCTGGAGTTCCAAAATTCGCTGTCACTTCGACCGACGTGTGTGTGTGTGTGTGTGTGTGTGTGTGTGTGTGTGTGTGTGTGTGTGTGTGTGTGTGTGTGTGTGTGTGTGTGTGTGTGCATGTGTGTGTATGCGTGTGCGTGTGTAGAAATTGAACTAGAACACAGAAAAAATCATCCTCTGCTTGTTTGCATGAATGGGTGTGTATGCGTGCTCCTACTATACTTGTATGCGTGTGGTTATTGAACTGTTGATGCGTGTGAAGCAAATGACAGTCATGCAGGATATGCAAACTTCCACGAACTTATATTTGATATTAGGAAAGGATCATTCACGCATGTCACATGATGCCTTAATACTTCTCTGGGAACTATATAGACCTTGAGACTAATATATTGTCTTTTAAATTACATGAGGATTCCATCTTTTAGTGCTATAGTATTAGTAACTGCTAGTCTGGAAATGTTTAATTACACACGTTATTCCTTTAATTATATTTATTTTGATACTGTGGTATAGCTCGTTTTACCTTGCTATTCTTTTTTTCAAATATATACAGTAAAAGTCTATTTGAACAGAATGAAACTATTTATGCATGTGATATGTCTTGAGACGAAAAAGGAAGAAAAATAGAAGACAGTAGTGGTAGGTCACTGCTAGATGATATATGTATAGAAATATAAATTTAAATATAAATTTAAGAAGTTGAAGGAGAAAAAAAATGAAGAAAATATTGAGAAGTGTAATGTTTAGTAACCAAACTGCAAATATATGTTGTAACTGTATGTTGTGCAGAAGGAAAATGCTATTGAACTACCTTAAAAGAGTAAATATTAATTGTACTTTCTTTATTATTATCAGTACTATTAAATTTCCATGGCAGGATTCTTCCTAACTTGGGTATTCTATCTTACAAAGACTACGAATGAGGATAGACAGAAACAATTAAAAAAAATGAAGAGTGTCGTTAGAAAAGAAAAAATAAAGATAGTAATAATAATAGAAAAAAAAAGGTTAAGAATTACTCCTAACATGGAGAGTTTCCTATCATTGAAGCTTTCTTACTCATTACATGTTATTTCGATCACTTGTGCTATGTTTCGTCAAAGAACAAGAGAACTACGTTCAAAGACAAAAGATCTCAGAATCCAAGCGCGAAGTATTTTGAAAACGGACATGATATCTGGACACTAATGTACCTATTCCTCCAAGCAGTCTCATATATGTTAAATGTCTCTGGTAACATAAAAAGGTGTCTGGATACCCACGCTTTTATCTTTGACCCCATCACCCATCTTTATCTCTCGTAGAGACTTGATTCTCCAACTGTACATAAAATGTAATCTACTCGATACTCTTCCTCCTCACCCTCACACACACCCCGGTTGTGCCCAGGTGCCAGGACCTAAACCAGTTCTTAATATTCCCATTTGGCCAATTAAGATGAAGACAGTGTGGAACTAAACAGTGTCATCCAGCCCCTCCCTCTAATTATCCCTCTTCGCCTTGCACATATTAATCTGCCATCGCTCTCTTCGACTCGTGGCCATAGAACACGTAATTGGTTGGAAGGGCGGCCGGGATAGTATGAGAGAAGAGGACCCGGAGAACTCAGAAATGAGGGGACTGGGCCGGGTTGCGTGGAGTATGGTGAGGGGAAAAAAAGACAGTGGAGAGAAGTTACGTGTAAATGTGATCCTAAATCTGAGATACAAACCCTTCTTCGACCAATTAATGTGACAATTTGAAGAAACCTATTGTATAAATTCAGTCTGAATTAATTATCTGATGGACTGTCAATCGACTTAGTACTAAATTAAGAGAAGCATAAAGTATGGACATATATCTACTGCGATGATTTATGTGAAGATTGGGAAAAGGAAAGGTAAACGCGTGTTATCAATCTATTAGAGAAGTCAAGTCAATATAAGAAAGAAGTGGAAATAGACAAATGTCATACATGAGAGCAGAAAAATAGAAATAGAAAGGGATGGAGGACCACGAAGATGGTATTGAAATGAGGCCAAAGAGCATACAAAGCCTCCGACCGGGGAAGACGTTTCAGAAGGAAGGTTAATTTACATGGATCTAAATCGGGTGAGAATAATTAAGAAGGTCATTATCTTAATTTACGCTTCCTTTATACGAGTTCAAAAATGGTCCAAGTGAAAGGTGTGGAAGAAAATTAAATTTGTCAGACAAACTTTTAATGGAAATTCGTGAACCACGATCCAGACAATTAAGTCTTACTAAGGACCTGACGCATATAACATGCATGTATACAACACGAGTGTTACTCCACCATAGACCAATTACAATATCAAAACAATGATCTAAAGCACGTGTTCTTATATCTTAACACTACATTAGAGCTGTCTTATCCTTCACTTCAGGGACATCTATCTTGTTAATTATACGTCACTCGAGGAAATCATCCATCATATCAGAGACCACTTGAAAACGAACCTATCGAGCGGCCGTTTTGAGAATCAATTTTCAAATTAGGGTTCTCAAGCATTATACAACTGTGTATACGCAGTGCTTAAAAATACATTGTTTAATAATAGTGTTTTGTTGTATATTTTATATGCTAATTTGACAACTAGTTAACAAATTACGTAATTGAAAATTATGAATAGTCTAGTCCAAATTCTTTAACAATATTATAATATGAATAGAAGACGTTATTCATTTTGAAAAACTCAAGTATAATTTTTTGATTCTCTAGTAATATAGGAAAAGTGAATATTCCATTTATTCCTAAAAAATAAAAACAAACAAACAAAAATATAGGAGGGTAAAGATAGAGGTTCACATTTCCTTTCCTACCTTAGATTACTTATATTACATGTTTGTTTTTAAGAATATTTTAACATACAAAGCTAATGATATATAGAAAATGCATTTTGAACAGATTCAGTCGTTTTTGTAGTATCAAATATTGCAGGTTCCATACAATTTGCAGCCAGCTTTGATACTACTCTCCCTGTCCCAACGAGCGACAAGGACAGACAGGTAGTCAGAGAAAGACAAATTCAGACAGGCACACAGACATACAGAAAGACAGCCAGAGAAACAAGACAGAGGGCATTCAGGCAGAACTGACAGACACGCCCAAAACCAAAACAAAACAAAAAAGTTAAAAATACGCACACACAAACACGTACGTGAGTCCTAACCTCGTTTTTACAATTAAAGGAGACTTGCCAACCTCATTAATATAAATGTAATAACAAGCTCTCATATTTTACCGTGATTCACAATTGACTGTGGTTGGTAAGTATGCATTAACTAAAAACAAGAAATGGACTCTTTTTTTTTCTTTTATTCTTGATGATTTGTTCTCTTTTTTTTATTAAGCAATGGCAACTTTTAGTTAAGTTTTCATGACAGTTGAACAATAAATTCACTATTAATAGGCACGCACGTGCCCTTGCATAAACGCCCACGCGCGTGCGCGTATGTATATATATATATATATATATATATATATATATATATATATATGATATTTATGTATATATATAATATGTATATATACATATATATACATATGCATATATGTATATACGTGCATATACACATATGTATATACATACATGTGTGTGATTATGTGTGTGTATGTTTGTTTGTTTGTGTGTGTGTGTGTGTGTGTGTGTGTGTGTGTGTGTGTGTGTGTGTGTGTGTGTGTGTGTGTGTGTGTGTGTGTGTGTGTGTGTATGTGTGTGTCTGTATGTGTGTGTCTGTGTATGTGTGTGTCTGTGTATGTGTGTGTCTGTGTATGTGTGTGTATGTGTGTGTCTGTGTGTGCATATTATATATATATATATATATATATATATATATATATATTATATATATATATGTATACATGTGTGTGTGTGTGTGTGTGTGTGTGTGTGTGTGTGTGTGTGTGTGTGTGTGTGTGTGTGTGTGTGTGTGTGTGTGTGTGTGTGTGTGTGTGTGCCCATGTGAGAAAAATAGATTAGGAGAGAGAGAGAGAGAGAGAGAGAGAGAGAGAGAGAGAGAGAGAGAGAGAGAGAGAGAGAGAGAGAGAGAGAGAGAGAGAGAGAGAGAGAGAGAGAGAGAGAGAGAAAGAGAGAATACGTCTGCCGTGTATGTCTTTGTGTTTGTGTTTTTTTGTCAGTAAACTCGTACAGAAATAAAAAAAAACACACTTTAGCGCACGTGTGTGCCTCTAGTATCAATCTTGCAATTACATGACCATTTGTATACATCTAATTTTTCACTTCATTCCTGCTAGAACAAAGCAGCTTTAGTTGTTTTTTTTTGTTTAGCACAAATTTTACTCCCTCTCAAACACCAGATGCTGTTGTGTTTTTCTTCATGTTTCATTTTATTAGAGATTATTTTTGAATAGTGCTTTTTGCAGATTCAACTACATTTTCTTGTATACTTTACTTTATAGTTGGATCTAGTAATGCATATTCAGATGAATTATCTAAACCTCATTGTTACGAGTATTTTGTTGAAATAGCCTAGATATCTAAGTTAGCCCTTCTTCTTCATGATATATTCTAACCTGTCTTCTTGGCTCTAATTCTAACTACCCCACTGCATATGGTCCTAAATGTTTTGTTCTTTAAGAAATTTTCATCATAGTCACCAGAATTCGCAAAAACCATGGAACACATTTCATCTAAGGTTAAAACGATAATCTCTTGACCTGTGATGATTCAGATAGTGACATTTATGTTCATAGTTTTCAGTTGACATTTGATGTTACCTATTTCAAATCACTGATGTGAGGTGACATAATTAATTGGTTCGATTATGGCAAATATGAGATAGTGTTATTGAGAGTATAATATGTTACCGATGTTGAAGTGGCCCAAGAGGTGAACTGTTGAGATTTTATTATGATTATATTTTTTTCGAATAATACTGACGTAACTAATAGGCTAAAGTCATCTCCTTGTGTCCTCATTGCATTATATGTTTCGAATAAATGTCCCTTGGGCATCGATTCTACTGTACTTGGACAACAATATTTCTTGGCTAATAACACTTTTTTACCAACAGTGTTAATATTCCAACAGAGGGCTTGGCTGATGTTGCTCCTTGTCCAATGGTATTATTTGGCTAACACTGCCTCTTGGGTGAAAATGCTTTTTGGTCAACAGTTCTCCTTGACCAACAATTCTCATTGGTCACCAAATCTCAATTGCCAACAAAAATTTCTGGCACACAAAGATCGTTGACCAAGGAAGATCCTTCACCACATCTTCCAATTATTCTTCACTGTTCAAGTGGCCCTTACAACCACTATCTTCTTTTCTTAAAGACACTTCTCCCCTCCGAGGTCCTCAGTGCCACGACCGAGTCTACGCTTATCTATTCCTCATCCCCACCCCCCTCACAGAACTAATTCATCAAGTAAACGTTTTTTATAGCTCATGTCCTAAGCTCGTGCCCGCTTTCAACCAATTTAGACAACATTGACCTGGTCAAAATTAACCAAAGAACACTTGAATGGCTGTCTGTCTGGCGTGATAAGCTATGATGATACACCTAAGTTATTTTATTTAAACTCCAAACAGTTTTAGTCAGGAAGAAAATGAAACCTCTAATTTCGTCAAAGGGTTAGGGCAAGAAGGAACTGTACCAGAACCTTTCTCCTTCAAGAGAAATTTACTCAGGTTTCTTTTATATTACTAGACCCAATTTTAACCCAACGACCTCCTCTTTTACCACGCTCAGGCTCCAGCTACGACCCAAGCTTCGACCCAGTCCTCGTTTATCTAAATCAAAACTATCTCCTTTCCTCAACCCTATATTTTTCACTTTACCTTTCCAAAACAGATCGTGAATCCGTTTCCCTCCACCTCATCAGACCGTGACTCCGTTTCCCTCCTCCACCTTGTCTTGACCCTCCCCTTCCATCATTTTCCGTTCTTGTCCGCTTCCACTTACGTCTTTTATCTTGTAATATGATTATCATTTCGTACTCGACTTTTTTTTCTTCTCTTTCTCTTCCTCACTCGTTAACCGAAGCAGTCATGTAGCGCAATTAATTATTTCTTTTATATTTGTTTATTTACTATCAACATTATACTTTGTTCTCTTGGGGCTGCACCACGGGCTGAAATGGAATCTTCGATCAAGAACCCTCAAGGTCCTTGCCAGTCATCCCCTGAACAATTTTCATGTTATCCTGAAGAGAATCAATAAAGTATTCAATCATGATGATTAAATTAAGAATACAACAACAAAGGCTTCAAGAAAAAAAAGTCCGTGACCTCACCCAACATATACGTTCTTTGTCAAGTGTGCTCTTTCTAAGGCTTTTGTGACCCACATACGCTTTCCTCCTTCCGAGTTTCAGATGTGCGTGACTTGGTGAATACGCTCGTTCTACGCGCGTCCTTGCGCGTGTACGACGCTGTTTATGCTCATGCGTGCGTGCGTGCGTGCGTGCATACGAGCGTGCATGTGAGACTGCTTGCCTGCCTGCCCGCTTGCCTACTTGCCTGCCCGTCTGTCAGCCCTGCTTGTTTGCTTGTCTACCTGCCAGTTACCCACCATTTACATCTCTCTCTCTCTCTCTATCTATATCTATCTATTTACCTATCTATCTACCTATCTGTCTATCTATATATCTATCTACTCTTCCTTTTTCCATCCTTCTCCCTCGTTACCACTCTACCTCCGTCGCACCCACTCACCCACTCACTCTCTCTCTCTCTCTCTCTCTCTCTCTTCTTTCTCTTGTTATAGATTTGCACTGACCAATATGTTACGTGTCACTTCGTTAAATTTCTTTATTTTGTCTCTCTTAGTGTTCTTAACTCTCAGCGTCGCGACTGTCGTCAACCGGGTCGTGAGCATTGTCGATGTTGTCGTGCGTGTTGTTCAGGGCTCCATAATTTGGGCAGACTATATTCTTCAGCTCTTGAAACAAAAGTGTCTCAGGTCTTACAAAGCTCCTATACATATTTGTGGCTCAGTCTTGCTGTCACCATCCTCATGTCGACCTCTACGTTTCTTGTCCATCGCTGGCTTGCCTCCTTACTTCTTCGTCCAAAGTCCTAAGCAACCCTTTACCCCCTTTGTGCTCTATTGAGAGAGTGAGTGAGTGAGTGAGTGAGTGAGTGAGTGAGTGGGAGGGTGCGACAAAAGTAGAGTGGTAGGGAGGGAGAAGGATGGAAAAAGGAAGGGTAGATAGATAGATAGTTAGATAGACAAACAAGCCCCCCCCTCCCCCCGATCTTCCACCTCTTCTTCGCCGTCTCGTCGAAAATCTTGGATGAATTTGTAGTACTGTACCCAAACAAGGTTTCCTCTACATCACCGTCGTCACTGTCGAACAACGCTATTGCCTCTCCCTCCTACGTCATGGTCGTCTCCGTCGACAGTCTCCTCTGACTCTCTGTGTCCTTGGAGCCCTACGAGGTCTCCCTTCCCTTCGTCGTCGCCCTCGGCCGTTTTAGATGGCTCCTCTACTTGCCTCCTCTTCCGTTCCTCCCCGTGCGTCGGGACGGGCTTCGCTCGAGTGAATTCATAGGGAGATATTCCTTTGACAAATTTGATCGCAACAGAATTTTCTCTCATCAGTCTCTGAGGTACAGCTTGTTCCCTACAGCTCATTAAATGTTTGTTGGTATGGTTTGTTAGGCGGAGTGATGGTAGAATTGTCGAAGATTGCTCGTTTGTTGTTTTTTTCTATTAAGTCTTTTTTTTCATTAAGAGAATGACTTGGGATAGGAGATTTTTGGGAGCAAGACTGTCTTTTCTTTTAACCTTTCAACAGTATCATTTGTCAAAATCTGTAATTTTTCTTGTGTCTTTGAACCTTTTGTTGATCTTTTATAAGGCAGAGATTGTCATGGAATGAAAACAAGACTTATAGACATTCTTCACCCAATGAATTGACATGTTCCTTACAAATACTGTAAACAAAATAAGAAAATGAATTATCAGTAATTCTTATCATATGACCTATTTGTATGCAAAATATCATAAATGTACATCGGTAGAGAAAGAAAAAAATGACTAATAGGTCGTCAAAGGTTTTATATGGTAAAGTAATTCATTATCTGTCTTTTACTAAGGTCGTTATAATTATATTGACTATCATGCTTAAAGCGATACTTTTTTCATTACATGAGCATAACAATCTGGCAATTTTTCAGCCTCTTCTCGTGGTAATCCTATTTCTTTTTTCTTTTTTTCAGACGTTGAAGCTATTCCAACTTCAAATATATCTTCTTACACTTAAAATCCTTTTAAGGATCGTTGAGACGATATGGCCCCTTATAACAACCCTCACTAAAATGATGTTTCTTATGCGACTTTGTTTTAAGCCACACGATTTTCTTCAGCTGAGAACAGTACTCTATGTTGAAGAATTGAAGGTTTCCTCAACTCATTTGCTACAATAACATTATTATGATACTTTACCCAAATTAACAACAAATATTTTTTCCATTTTTTATAAAGTTTGAAAATATATAAATGCTTAGTGCTTGTTATGACAAGCAATATATCTTCTTGTGTTTCATCTAACAGCTGAGTGGGTAAAGTAGGTAAAAGTAAACGAGTTATACGATTAATGTGAATAGGAAAAAGACCAAGACAGTAAAAGGATGAAGAAAGAAATCTGACTAATACATATGAAGGGGCAATGACAGAATTATAACGAAACAATAGGAAACTAGTTCAGTTGTTATTATGATCCTTTAGTGTGAGATTCAATAACAGGAGAGCAATAATTATTTTTTATCAGAAGTCACATAATTTACCAACTATGGTTAATCCCCATACTTTAAGCATACGATATGTTTAATGTTTTATTTCAACATAACACATTACACATTGTATGATAAATGATTTTTCATTAAAACCCATGTCCTCTTCTCATTAAGTAGGTTTGACATCTTTATTCCATAATACTAACACAACTTTTTTATAGAAAAGTACATTTCATAGGAATTAACTGAAACACGGAATAGCCAGCAACAAAAAAAGACATATCTATCGTCAGTGGGCCTTCTCAACATTTCGTGGACGGCCGCAGGGATCTCAAGCTTTTCGTAACAGTACTCGGCTGACAGCTCGGGACATAAATCCCTCTAACCGTAATATATGCCCCCAAAACATAAGAACTTGTTACCAGGCTGACCAAGATTGATTTGAATGGCTTTCTGGGTACTGGGAATGATAGGCTAAATATCTGTATTGGAGGACCCGATACAAACTGATGTTAATAACCTTCACCAATGCAAACAAAACACTTAATAGCGGTTGCTTTACATAATATATTTTGTCTATATGGTATATATATATATATATATATATATATGTTGAGACATTCTGACAGGTTGATGTAAGCGGAATAGGAAACACAGGAGTCTTAGTCTTGAGTTTATTCCTGACTAGTTTCGCAGGTATGCTTTTTCAAAGGAATATGTGTACAAACGGGCTGTGGGCATTATATACATGGGGTGGACCTCACCACCTCTCCGAGTTGCCATAGTTGGTGGCGAATGTGAACATCACATTGTGGCTCATGTAACAATGAAGACATTTTTACAATTAAATATGATAACAATAGAAAATGTAACAATAGTAATGATAACGATGAAGATAAATATTTAATTAATAATATTAACAATAATAACAAAAATGATAGTAGCAATACAGGAAATAATAACAATAAAATAAAAGTAATAATAATAAAACAATAATAAAAAATAAAAATAAAAATGATAATACTAATAACCAAGAAATAAAAATTATATATGATTAGAATGAGAATGAGAATGAGAATGAGAATTAGAATTAGAGGTAGGAGTAGAAGTAGACGTAGAAATAGAAGTAAACGCAACCATAACCGTATCTTTATATACAAACGCTAACTTAAGCGCAAGCGTAAATATAGGCGTAAAAAAAAAATTACCGCAACCACAAAGAAATATAAAAGTAATTTTTCACGTTCACATACTCACACACATACATACACACACACACAAACATACATACACACACACACACACACACACACACACACACACACACACACACACACACACACACACACACACACACACACACACACACACACACACACGCACACACACATGAATCCACATAACAGTTCGTTTGAAAGTGAGGCTTGCTTCTTTTCAGGTAATATTATATTTCACACCAGAAACTTTCATTGATGTTGCTCAGGTGAGGATCGATAATGAAGGTGACCAAAGAGTATTAAGTAAATATTAGGCATTAGAGGAGACTATGAATATTTTGTACTGTCTAACGTAGACTAATCTGTTCAACCTCGGTATACTTTTTACATTTAATATCTAAAATCCGTCCGATTACTAATCTAAGCCTTTCCTCTTCCTTTTCCTGTCTTGGTCTTTTTTCCTATACACAGTAGTCGTGTAACTCATTTAATTTTCCCTACTTTACTCACTCAGCTGTTAGATGGAACACAAGAAGATATTTTGTTTTACCGTAACAGGCACTCTATATTTCCAACCTTTATAGAGAAAAACGTTGAAGAAATATTTATCATATATATACACACACACATATATATATGTGAATATATATATATATATATATATATATATATATATATATATATATATATATATATATATATTTTTTTTTTTTTTTTTTTCTTTTTGTACCCACTCTCGCCCTTGTATTTGTGTGAGGTAATCAGGACGTCAGAAAGTCTTTTCATGGAAGGATATTTGACTGAAAAACACCTAACTGAAATGGATAAAAATATATAGGAATAAAATCCAACAGGGCTATGTTTGATACAATGAGTTGTATCTCAAAGAATGTATTTGGATATATACTTATGCTATAATATCTGTACATATTCAGGTAAAAACCGATGTTACTATCAAAGCAAATTTTATTCAAATAAGAAATACAAACCAACTCAACATAGAGAAACAATAAAGAAACGAGGCAAAGGAAGAAGGGCATCTTTAGGACACGACTAAAAATTTGATGTCAGCCAGTAAAGGAGAGAAACTTCGAATATAGTTCGACACTATAGAGGGAGGACGTGCCGCTGGAAGGCGCAGCCTCTGGAGAAGGAAAGAACTTCGAGTTAAATCGAAGTAGAGAAATAGCTAAAGAGGCGGAAAAGGTCACAGCGTGGAAAAAAAGGGGGAAAAGGAAGGAAAAGGTCACCAAGAAGGAGAGACTGAGGGCAAGATAAAAAGTACATTAGATGTACGACTCAGAGTAAAGAGGAGGAAAGAGAGGGTGAGGAGGCTGGGGAGTGTGTACAAAGCTGGCGCGCGCGAGAACAGCCTCCTTAGTGTAGTAAAGAAAGAAACAAAATTTCGGGGTACAGTTCTGGGAGGGTCTTTGGGGAGGGGGGGGGGGTGAGAGCAAAGGACGTGTCTGGAGAATCGGTAAACACGTCCCGGAAGTAATGGACAAAGCTGGAAAAGTCATTCGACTTAGAGTAGCCGGTGTAATTTCCGATACAGAAAAACATTTTCTTCTCCTTGCAGGAAAATCAATCCCATGTGTGAAAAGGGAAGAGTAGAGGGTAAGGAAGGAGGCGAGGAGGGAGTTTGCAGGAAAAGGCAAGGCTGGGCGAAGGGGGGGGGGAGGAAGAACCCAATAGGAGGACCAAGTCTATCATGAAAATCTCAATGACGCCTTTCCTTTTAAATTTACAACGATTAACGGATTCAAAATAACTTCAGCTAAGTCAAGAACCTTTACCTCACTTAAGTAGCTTGTAATGGTGTCTGAACAAAATTTTAAGCCTAAGAGAGACAACAAGTTTCTCTCTCTGACAAAAAAGATTTTTTTTTAACTGAACTTCTAAGATTTTGATAAATCTATACTATTTTGTCTAAGTCACTGAAGTTAATTTCTTCTCAAGGTTTTGTTTTTCGTATACAACTGACGATTTCATAAGGCTGTAAGAAACCTCATCTCCTCAAAAGTCCTGACCCCTTCAATTCTCAACTGTTGTTCAGAACTCATTTTGACTGACGCCAAGTGATTCTATTCAGCCTCTACATCGACCCACCTTTCCTCAGGGGCCAGGTCATCCGGCGACCCATTCATCTCCGAGCTGACCACTTAAACCGATACGTCTACCCCAGTATCCCACAATAAGTTAGCCTGGACTACAATACCCCATCACTAACCGAGATCCTGATAGCAAATCGAGAGCTTCACATTCCGGCAGGGGGAGGTGGAGGACGGCCAGCCAATAGGACCATGGATCAAGGTGGTGATAGGAGACGGGCTGAAGAACCGTTGCAACGAGATGGTGATAGTGGACGGGAAGTAGGATCGTAACACAAGGTGCCGGGGGGAGGCGGGTTGGAACACTGTAACACGAAGTGCTGATAGTGATAGATTCAGGGGAGTGATAGGAGAGGAGCAATAGGCTCATTACTTTATAGCTACACGTACTTTCTTCATGATTCCATTACAAAGAAACAAGAATAAAAAAGTACTACAAAATTATTACATGTCTTTCTTTGACAGTATACTTTTATAGTTTATAGTTCCGTGCATATTTTGTCTTTAGATTTAGTCCTTAGGCAGTACCATAGTTAAAAGAGTACTGCTAATACTAATTGACCTAAAGTTGTACACTTGGGAAGAATCCTCCTATATACATGACACAAGGTACCCATCAGTAAGAGACAATAAAGGCAACAAAAGGTTCTGATAGGAAACAATGATGATCTGATTTGATTGATATGTTGGTAGAAAATAAGAAAATTTATGACATGAAGTGGTAAAGGGATTTTGGTATGAGGCGATGTCGAGCAATATGTAGTAATTCGACTCGATCCTGCAATATATAACCTAAAGCTAAAAACCACCAAAGTCACGGGAAGAAAAATACTTAAGTATACATACTAACGTGGAGAGAGTTTTAATGAAAATATTTACACCTGTTCACTACTATTTGAATAAGATACAAGTGCGTAGGTTCAAATAGTAAAAGCCTGGACATAAGGCCTCTTATATTGATTGCAACATATTTCACTTTACATTCTTGATATTGCTTAATATCTGACGCCTCAGTACATATATACCTATACTCTTATTCTTTCTTAAAATTACTAAATAATATTCACTAAGAGGGGTATTCTATCACTCAATATGAATTCTATAATTGTACAGCTTACAAGAAAACAACAAATGAATAAATAACTAAATGAAAAAATAATGTTTGAATAAACACATAAATAGAAAACTAAATAAATGAATAACTAGATATATGAATAAATAGATAAAGAAGCAATTAATAGATAAATAATCAAGTAAATATGAAAAGAATAAGAAATAAGTATATAAATATATTATAAAGTAAATGAAAATGATAAATAAGCAAATAAATAAATAAACAACTCACACAAAACAATAGATAACTAGAATGACATAAACGAATATATGAATATGCAAAGAAATAGATAAACATATACAAAAAATTAAACGAATGAATAAATAAATTAATACAATGATTGAAAACTTAATATCAAATGAATGCATAAATATAAATATAAACATTTGAATTATAAATATATTATCAAATAAACAAGAAAATCAAGCTCTAGAATAACAAGTAAAGAAATGAATGAACAATTGATTAGATAAATAGATAATAAAGATAAATAACTACATGAATAAGCAACTAAATAAAATTATAAATAAATAACCAAGTAGATAAATAAGGAAACTGGTAAATGAATAAGGAAAAATTTAATAAGAAATAAAAGAGACAATAAGAAAAAATGTAAATAAATAAAAAAGAAGTGAAAATAAAAAGGTCAAGTCATCAACCAATAATAATATAAAAATAAATACATAAAGAAGATGTACATTCATTTCATATTAATAAGAATAATAGGTTACTAGATAAAAGAAAACAAATGAATAATAAATAAAGAAATATGTAAGTATATATATTATATGTATATATATATATATACATATATACAGTATATATATATATATATATATATATATATATATATACATATATACAGTATACGGTATATATTATATATATATATATATATATATATATATATGTATGTATATATATACATATATATATATATATGTATATATATACATATATATATATATATACACATATATATGTATATATATTTATATATATGTATATATATACATACATATATCATATATATATATGCATACATACATATATACATATATATATATATATATATATATATATATGTGTGTGTGTGTGTGTGTGTGTGTGTGTGTGTGTGTGTGTGTGTGTGTGTGTGTGTGTGTGTGTGTGTGTGTTTGTGTGTGTGTATGTGTGTGTGTGTGTGTGTGTGTGTGTGTGTGTGTGTGTGTATGTGTGTGTGTGTGTGTGTGTGTGTGTGTGTGTGTGTGTGTGTGTGTGTGTGTGTGTGTGTGTGTGTGTGTGTGTGTGTGTGTGTGTGTGTGTGTGTGTGTGTGTCTGAGTGTGTGTGTGTGTGTGTGGCTAAAAGTAAGGTGATGAGATGCACAAGGTTAGAGAATGGCAGAAAAATTGGAAGTGAGTATTAAAGAAGAGAGACTGGAGAAAATGGATAACTTTAAATACTTGAGAGGGGGGCAAATATGTTGGAAAATGAAGAAGTTGAAGTGGAGGTAGAATGTAGACAGAGAAATAAGTGCATGCCTTGGGAGACTAAAAAGTGTAATGAAATATAGACATTAGGGAATAGATGCTAAGAGGACAGTGTACGAAGGGGTGATTGTGCCGACAGTACTACTCATATATGGGGCAGAAATATGGAACATAGGTGAGGAAGAGAGGAAGAATTTAAATGTGTTTGAGATGAAATGCCTGAGAGGTTTGAAGGGGTTACTAGGCTGGATAGAGTAGGATACGAGGAGGTGAGGGGGAGAGCGGCGGTGGAAAAGGGGTTGGAAGATAGTGCTGGAGAAAAGGTCATAGGATGTTTTGGACACATGGAAAGAAGGATCGAAGAAAGATTAGTAAAAGAGGTGTGGAATGCAGAGGTGGAAGGAGTGAACATGAGGGGGCAATCAAGGATGAGATGGATGGACGGGGTTAAAAGGGAGTTGGGAAAGAGGAGGATGTCTGTTGATCAAAGAAGTGAGAAGACAGAAGATAGAGGTGAATGGAGAATGGTTGTGTATGGATGATGATGTGATCCATTGAAGGGAGTGAGTGGGGGAGGGGGGAGGGAGTATATGTGAATGATATTATGACGCAGTCCGAAGGATTTTCTCCCCGTCTTCTCCTTTTCTGTACTTGGGGATTTAAAGGGGGTGTCGCCGATTAAATAAAGCAGCCTTACTGTGGAGGCGCTCTATCTTACTGCATTGCTTCTGACCTAAGGCAGTGGGCGAGATGTAGGGACGTGCCGTCGTCCAGGAGGAGGCAAGAAAACAAATAACGAAAGTACGGAATTGATGAAGCATAACTATCTACACTGTTTTCAGAAAATACATATCACAACAGTTAAGGCATTATACAAATAAAGTACGTATAGAACATTAAATGAGGTAATGATCAATTGCCATCATTCTTTTTATGAACATTCTCGATCAAATATGTCAAAATATATATCATGTCCAACAGATTAAAAATCAATGGATCATACCACCTGGCTGAAAGTGTTCGGGAATGGCACTCTCCCACGAAAAGTTCAGAAGGGCTGTGAAATCAAAGAATGAGTGATGGCATTGATCAGAAGAACGAAATAAATGAAAGGCGGGATAGATGACAGAGAAAAATTGAAGCTTAAGAACGAAAAAGGCAATGAATGGTTTTGCAGTCAGAATAGAAAGAAAAAGAAGATTCAACTCCCGAAGGAATAGGAGAAAAAAATATCACGTAGGCGTATTGCAGTTTTGGAACTCCTCTGAACATGAAAATGAAAATGAAAATATTTATTTCACTAATAATTTAACATGTAAATACACTTCAACATATCGTTTCAACGAAGAGCAAACATAAGAATCCTGTAAAGTAACATTTTACAAACACGTCTCTTAATATCTCATTACACATTTTTCTAGTTAAATATTCTACAGAATTATGCATATGTTAATGTACATGAGTGCATAATTTTGTTTGTTTTATACTCATTATTGTAACATGAGTACAAAAAATAGTTATATAGAAATAAATACAAAATAAAAACAGAAATCTACTCAAAATATTTGTCAATATATCACGTGTTGTATATTGACGGGTGAGATGCAGGGGTGACCCGTCATCCAAGAGGTGCCAAGATAATAGGGAGGGAAGAGGGTGGAGGAGAGTGGAGTATGTTAGGGATGGAATGAGTGGGAGTTGTTTTTATGCCTTTGGTTTTTTTTATAGTACCTCCCCTATATAGGGGGAAAAAGCCTTTGGTATATGTATGTATATATTGTTTGTCGGGGGAAACTCAAATCATGAGGATGCATTTACATGTGATCAAAGGCGACAGCTTTGCCCAATGTATTTGGATTATCAAAAGAAATTTCAAACATCGATATCTTTTTTTTAATCAAATGCAGGTCCGTCATACAATATATGATCAAAATAAATCTGTAATTCAACACAATTATTTTTAACTTATATGTATATTTATAATAGAAATAATCAGAGGATTTGTTTAATTCACGATTTATACCCCTATTTAAACCATGCATCAAACATTTAAATATATATGATCATGTGATATGGTTTAGGGTCACAAACTACCCCCTATCAGGAGGCTAGGACGATGCTACTTTCAGAGGGCTTTGTAGCGTGGAATAAACCATACCCTCGGTACAGCTTCGCCGGTGGCAGGGTTCGAGCCGCCATCCCCTGGACCCTCGCCGCAAGTAAAGACGCCCTAACCCGTTCGGCCAGCGGGCTACCATATGTAATCATACTTTTTTTTTTTCTCTTTTTTTATTATACTGGGTAATCTAGTAACATGGGCATCCTAATTTTCTATTGGCTAAATACATGGCTTCAAAGACAGGATCAAAGGAAAGCCCAGAGAGAAAGAAATCGACGCTGCTGCCTCGCGCGCCATCCCCTCGGGCCAAGGAAGGCAACACAAGTAGCTGTATCATTCTTGTATGTCAAACGAGGTCGTTGATCCAGAGAGCGTCTCGTCCGGTCATCCTTGGTCAGCCCCACGCTCAGGCATCTCTCATATAGGAGTTTCTTCTTCCCCCGGCACGGCACAGGTCAGAAACTTCGAAATTATTCTTAGCTTCCTGCCTTTTTTTCTTTCTTCTTCCTTCTTCGTCTTTTGTCTCCTTCAACTCATTCCATTTCCTTCCCCTTTCATCTCTCTCTCTCTCTCTCTCTCTCTCTCTCTCTCTCTCTCTCTCTCTCTCTCTCTCTCTCTATGTTCCCACTTGCGGCTCTCCCTCTCTCCCTCCCTCCCTCCCTCACTCACTTCTCTTCACTCTATTTCCTCTGTTCTCTCACTTCCAGTCACCCACATCTCCTTCTTTTCCTTATGTGTATGTGTTATATATTATATGTGTGGATATGTATTTATGTATGTATGTGTGTGTTTGTGTATGTTTGTCTGTGTGTGTGTGTGTGTGTGTGTGTGTGTGTGTGTGTGTGTGTGTGTGTGTGTGTGTGTGTGTGTGTGTGTGCGTGCGTGCGTGTGCATGTGTGTATGTATATATGTGTGTGTCTGCGTACATCTATACATGTAATTGAGCGTGATACATGTGTGTCAGTTTGATATAAGTGTCATATTACATGTACGGTGTCTACCTGCATGCGTGCGTGCGTGCATGCGATCGTATGTGCGTAAGTGTTCATATGCGAACAACGTGCGTGTGTGGTAATATAACAACAAACAACCAGAACAACTGAAGCACACTAGCGTGTTTCAGTGCGATAGGTTAAGTTCGATAGACCGTGGCGACAAACAGGAAGTTATGTGGGCAGAAGCATTTAGTAGTTCCTGTATTGGCAACTGAGAGGCATGGATGCTTCTCAAACGACCTACAATATTGAAGGTAATAGCGAGCTCTGCAGGGCGAGGACCCAGGAGAGGATAACGAAGAGGGAAGAGAACGAGGGAAGAAAAGGACAAGACATGTACAACGGAATATTGAACGACAATATGTAAAAATGTGTAAAAACGTGGAAGAATAAGAAAAATACGAACATCGAGTTCATGTGTAAAGGTAATTATTTGCATAAACAATAGAATTGGATTCACTGGATCCTGCACTCAAAATATCAAAACAGGGGCAAAGGATGTCTGGAGAGAAAAGTTGTCTGACTTCAAGGACGGATGGTATTGACGCAAAATAGATAGACAAATAAACAAACAAACAAACAAATAAATAAATAGATAAATAAATAAATAAATAAAAATTCTGATAGGAAGACAAGATGGCGACCCTTTTGGATTGGTGAAGTAGAGTCCCTTATAGATTTTTTTTATTGCTACCTCTGGATGATTTAATGGGTGTAAACAGGAAACCTTATATAAGAATTCTAAAATCTATTTTCATTTCCATTTACTATTTCTCTACGGGTATGGAACAACCAGAATGGCGTTTTCAAGGTGGGCTTTACCTCGTTGGTGACACCCCGTTATTTTGATTAAAGTATTTCATGTTTAATCAGAATATCCAGACTATGTCATCATAGTGTTGTTAAAGTTGAATTACATTTACTGGTAATTTCCAAGAGAAAATCTATGAGCAAGGCGAAAACGGCCTCTGCTCCTTGTGTAACGTCGAGCTCGATAGAGCTTTATCAAGTACATGGACACAGTCAATAAGTTCTAACGAGCGTAACATCGTTCCAGGAATAAAAGCTTCTCACTCGTTCACTAAATATGTTAAAATGACCGGAAGGTGGTGTTTAATCATTTGCAGGTTTCACAGAAAACTAAAAAAAAAAAAAAAGTTTGCTAGGAGTACCTTGTCTAAGACGTCATAGTATATGTGATTGAAGAATGTACATAGTTCACAGGAGAAGTAATTACGGTCAAAGGTTTTCCCCATTATTCATGGAAAAAATCGTGACTTAGATTTTGGGAAAATGAGTATTTTCGCGGGAACGTAACATGAGCAACTTGTATGGGAAATACCTGACTTTTATTCTCACCAAGTTGAAATTATTTATATATTACAAAGAAATACTTTTCCCTTGCAACCTTTGTAAACATTGTTAATTAATACACACATTTTAAAACTTATAACCCACTGTCGGTGGAAAAAGATAAAAAGTGAGATGATTGTTCCTGTATATTTCGACCACTCTCTGTGGTCCTCTTCAGCAGAAGAGGACCACAGAGAGTGGTCGAAATATACAGGAAAAACCATCTCATTTTTTATCTTTTTCCACCGACAGTGGGTTCTAAGTTTTAAATTTTACCAATGTGTTACGACATTAGTGCAATCTAATACACACATGTTAATGGACACTGGTGTAAGCTTCATGAGGACGTATTTCAACGATTATAAAAACGGAACATTATTAATTACTTTTATTAAAAAAATTCTTGATGACAGTCTTTTGAATTCTAAGAGGAACATGAAGCCTAGTTTCATACGAGACAAGAATTTATCAAGACAGATCATCCCAGTCAGCAAAATAGGGCCGAGATAGAAGGCTGAAGTCTGGCACAAAACAGAAAGTTTATAAACAAAAATTCAAAATTCAAGGAAGAGTACACCGGTTCAAAGTTTCCTTCTACAACGAATAATAATATTTCTAAATAGGAAAAGTAGATTTTTTCTATAGCGACTGTTGAGAAAAAGAGCACAGCAATAAAACTCTATGTAGAGCAAAGTAATATCACCCGTCAAGTGACACATGAGCATCAGTACTATCAGGTGATAACCATTTTCAATAAAACACACCTGTAAAAAAAAAAACAATCTTGAATAAAAAGAAAATTAAAAGTACTTCTAAATTCAAAATAAAGCCATGAAGTGATAAATCTAATTCATAGGTGGAATAAGAAAAAAAATAGAATTAGAAAATAAAGAGTATGTTTTGTTACCTATAAACCTATTGTATCCTGTATATGATACAAAACTACTTCTCAAAGCATACTATAGAGAAATTAAATTAAATCGAATGAAACTTCACAAACATCAAAAGAATATAACATGATGCTCCGTGTTCTTATCAGCTTGTTATTACCAGTAATTACCATATAAATTATTCAGTGAAATTAGATTTGCATATGTAGATATTGCAGGAGTTGGGCTAGAATTGTATGCATTGGGCACAAATTATGCTGAAATGAAATAGTGCAATCTGGAAATTCCACTTCGGTCTCGGTCTTCCGAATTGCCCGTCCACATCAATCACGTCCAGGTGCTTGGAATTGAAGGAACGATTGGAGGAAAAAGAACAAGAAAATCCTCATCGGCACCGTCACAGTAACTCAAGCTGACTTGGCTGTTATTGAAAAGAAATGATATGTGCGTATGTCGCTGCATACCCAGGGAGGGTCTGAGGCCGCAGCCGACTACAGACCTCTACCTACGCCACCTGTGGAGGGTTTGTTAAAAAATGAAATAAGAACAAAAATCAAAACCAAAAAATATTTTATAGTACAATTGTTCTCAACCTGGCGTCCGTGACCCTTTGGGAGGTCATAGAGGTTCACTATTGTGGCCACAAGAAGGAAACTAGTGGTTTTTAGTGGATACCCAGCGATTAACTTTAGTGATGAAGTGGTTTCAAGGATGCTGAAGAACAGCAGGACATTAGTATGGTGTACATGAGGAAACGTGTTGAGAACCACTGATATAGTATGTTGTATATATGTAGTAGTATGTAGTTTGATCTGCCTATTTCTATGCATGTTTACGTTTTAGTATTTCTATTTTCTATTTGACCTCATTACAAATCGAAATGCCTTATGTTTGTATGCTTTGTCACTGTATTCCTTTGTAATTCATTAACAGTCAGACCAAAAGGATTGATAAAGCAGACTTAACTTAGGAAATACTTTCTCAATAAAATTAAATAGTATAGTGGGAATGCAACTCTCAAGAGAGAATTATGGTAGCAAAACTATAAACGAAAAGATTTTCAATGGACAGTAAAGTACTGGCTATATTAAGTTTACAGGTCTATTACTGTCACCCTTCCTCTCACTCTTTAATACTCTTTTCCTATTCCCTCACAATCTTCACAATTCCTCTCCCTATCTCCTCCTGTGTCCTTCTCTCTCTCACTGTCTTCCACAAATTTCTTCTTATCAACCTCTCTACCTCCTTTGCTCTTACTGTCTATTTTTTATCTCTATTTCAGTGTCTATAATTAATATCTCATCTTCCAATACTCTCTTTCTCTCTCCCTCTCTTTATATTCTCAAACATTCTTTATTACTTTCTCTTAATTTTTTCCCATTTTCAGACTCTCTCTCTCTCTTTCTCTAATACACACAACCACACACACACGCAAGCAAATACAGACATACACACACACACGCACACACACGCAAGCACACACACACACACACACACACACACAAACATGCCCACACTTCCAGGAGCCTCGTCAATTACCGGAATAATAAAAACAATAAAGCAAAAGAAAAACTCATGTCGCTAAGACGACGTTGATATATGCAAAAGCGATAACACCACAAGATCCATGAAATATGTTTTAGATCTGCAGCAACATAAACATATTATCAAAATAGTACTGTATATCTACGAATACATTTATATCGATTATATGTATAGGTATAACGCAGCTATAATGTTTAGAGTTATTTAGTCTGAATTATAAAACTGACGAACGACGCACATACAACAAATATGTGGTAATATGTTGAACAAAAATACATGCAAATTGAACTATCAATAAAAGTCTGCGTGGGTGGATGAGGATAGGTGTTTGTATGTATGTGTCTGCGTACGTCTGTGCATGAGTAGGTGCGTGCGCGCCTTTGTGTGTGTGTGTGTGTGTGTGTGTGTATGTGTGTGTGTGTGTGTGTGTGTGTATGTATGCGTATGTTTGTGTGTGGATGCTTATATGTATGTATATATATTACAAAGGATTACAAAGGCGGAGCATGCCGACAGGAGACCTTTTGATCCATATCTAGGTCGGATGCGAAAAAAAAATCATATTAATAATAAAATAATAAATAAAAACTATGATAATGTAAATAA
>NC_134785.1:18186705-18196705 GCF_046742065.1 Oratosquilla oratoria
TTACATTTTGAGTGAGTGTGTTCTTGGGTGAAAAAATCCTTATGTGTGTGTATGTATATCTATATTGAAATACATATATATTTATACATGTGTGCTTTATGTGTGTGCTTTGTATATTTTGCGTGGGGGGCATTGTGGATGCGTGTGTGTTCGCGTATATTTTTGTGTGAGTGTACTTGTCTGTGTGTATCCAAACTACACATACTACCAGTCACTCAAATTTTGTGCATTCGTGTACGTATGTGTGTGTGTGTGTGTGTGTGTGTGTATGTATATATATATATATATACATATATATGTATATATATATATACATATATATATGTATATATATATATACTTATATACATATATATATATATATATATATATATATATATATGTATGTATGTGTGTGTGTGTGTGTGTGTGTGTGTGTGTGTGTGTGTGTGTGTGTGTCTGTGTGTGTGTCTGTGTGAGTGCGTGTGTCTGTGTGTGTGTGTGTGCGCGTGCGTATCTTTTATGCTAGAGAAACGTCAGAGTAGCTAGTAAATGAATGGAAGTAAATTTGTAGTTTTTATCACAGCCAAAACAAGCCCCATATACACTGTCATGAGGATTAAATTTTAAAAACTAATAAGAAGAACAAATTAAGGTTATAAAAATTATCATAACAGTTGAATCTAAAAGGAAATTAATAAAAACTCTTAGGAATACCTCCGCATGAAAAAGCTGATAGCTTAGATAACTTAGATAAAAATTGTGATAGGAAAAATTCAAAGTACATAGTTTGAACTAGTAAAAAAATGTAAGCAGGATAGAAAAAAGATAATTGCGTATAAACTGAACGATAATGGTTTAAAGAAAGTGCCACGAAGTAGTAATGAGGCATTGCACAAATATATGTCATTTGTTTCTCTTTGAGGCGAAGAAACAGGATGTGAGAACGACAAGGGACCAAAATTTGGCAAAAGGACCTGGTAAACCAATTTCCACAGAAGGCAAGAAGCGAAAGAGGTGAAGGAAATATCGAAAATCCATTAAACGCAAAGGACGAGCAAGTGGCGGAATTGATAACACTGGAATTTGAAGGCGTGAGAGGGGAGCGTAGGTCTGACCTGCGAGAAAATTGGGAAAAGGAGCTGTGAACGCCAGACAATGCCCTGAAGGTCGTCAAATCACCAGGGGTGATCGAACTGACCATACAGATGCTGATGAAGCGAGGACTTGCATGGAAGACTGCAGGAGATTTCAAAAAATAAAGCGAATGCAACTAAGATCCAAGTATATACAGGGACTGAAGAACCATTCAATTGGACAGAATGTCTCACGATAAAGATTATATAGAGCAAAGTATGTACATTAAATATGTGAACACAATACACCATCCATTTTCGTATATATATGCACTTATACTTTACGTTTGCTCTTGCGTTAGATATTAAGAATAACACTACCGTGTTCCAGTGCCTGACGCAAAAGAAAAATAAATAGGAGTCAAATTTATTCTTCTATACTTTCTCCTTCAAATGGGTCAAGGCATGCTTTGGTAAAATTACCCCTATTTAGAAGGGAGAAAAAACTACTGATGTATATAAATAAAAAGATATGTACGTATATATATGTATATATATATATATATATATATATATATATATATATATATATATATATATATATATATATACATACTTTTTTTTTTTTTACTATTTCTTCTTACCTTTCTTCCTTTTTTCTTCCATCCTCTCTATCTTTGTTCCTTTCCTTACTTCTTTCTATATTTCTTTTGAGCACTCCACATAAGATGCATGGCAAGTCTCGAGAATAAGGAAATCACCGTCGAAGCAACAGATTATCACCAAGTGTACTAATAAAGGTCAAAGGGGGACAGAACCTTTTGATTCTTGCTTTCCACTAGTTGTCAATCACTACTAAGCCTATCATGGTAGAAAAAAACTCTTCACTAATCAAGTGTACAAGTGTCTGTGCGCGTTATCCCGCTGAAGCACGCGTGTTCATTAATATGTGCTTACGCTCACGTGTTAACACGTATTTGCGTAAGCGTTTGTATATTCGTCCACACGTGTATGCGCGCTTGTTGTTGCGTGTGCATTTGCGACTGGATATTCACACGCACACTGATATACGCATATGGGCCATTTTATATCTGATTTTCTAAAATTTCTTATAATAATTACATATAGTGTGAGTGTATATACGACTATGGGGTAAGCTAAAATTAGTAAAGGATTCTAGAAGACATACCCTAATTTGCCTATTTCTTAGCTAATACGCCTATTTTCTTATCTACATGTGTACATAAAAAAATTTACATAAAGATGTAATGTGTGGCACAACTACTTTTTGAAAATAGAATTTCTTGTATATTATTTTTTTCTTTCATCCATTTCCCGTTCAACAATAAAATGTCCATCAAACTCATACACACTCGTTATCCCTGTAAACCTCCCTCGCCACCTCTTTCCATTTTCTTTTGTCCTTCACGTCGATCTCCTCCCCGTCCTCCTCGTCCTCATTCCCGTCGTCCTTCTCGTTTTCTTCGTCCTCCTAATTATGTTCCTCTCCTATCATCATCCTCCTCTTCTTCTTCCTCCTCCTCTTCCTTTTCTCCCCCTCCTACTCCTCCTTCTCCTCCTTATTCTCCTTCTCCTTCTCCTCCTTCTCCTCCTCCTTCTTCTCCTCCTCCTTCTTCTCCTCCTCCTCCTTCTTCTCCTCCTCCTCTTCCTCCTCTTCCTACTCCATCTTTTTGATTTCCTTCCCCTCGGTCATCGACGCCCGGGCCCCGTCCCCGGACCCCCAAGAAGGAAGTGTGTGACGTGAATGGACAAGAGTCGTGTCGCTTGTGCCGCTGAGCCTGGCTGCTACAGACCCGACTCGACACAAAGGACTCCTTGGCTGAAACAATGGTCTCCGACTCTCAATTGGACTCTACTGTTGGAAGGAGGGTAGGACTATAAAGGACCAGGGGTCTTTCTATAGGGTATCAGAAACATCTGATTGTGTATGGGTTTCTGCTTCATTATTCGTTTGTTTTTTGTTGAGGGGCCGAGGAGCTAAATATTGATTATTTGCTTTGTCTTGGGTGTTGCAGAGTCAAGGAATTGTTTAGTGTGTTGCCTCCCTCCTGTGACGTGTGATGTGTAAAGGATCATACAGCATCTGAGCTTTCTGTGAAATGGGAATCTTGTGGTAGTCAGCGGAGAATGGTTTCTGTCCTCATCTAGAGATTTATAACATCCCCATCAACACAAACGAACGCAAATGGATGGGTGAATGAGAGGACGTGTGAGCCCGAGACTTACTGACTGTGTGTGTGTGTGTGTGTGTGTGTGTGTGTGTGTGTGTGTGTGTGTGTGTGTGTGTGTGTGTGTGTGTGTGTGTGTGTATGTGTGTGTGTGTGCGTGTGTGTGTATGCGTGTCTGTCTGTGTCTGTCTATGTGATTCACCATGGTCTTAGATTACGTGCTGGACTCGTGATCGACAGCTGCCCCCCCCACCACCACCGAAGACAGCTCAGAGCTCATATATGACCAGTCTATGGGTAATGCCGTGACCTTACACGCACACACACACCCAACTCCCCGCCCAGGAGAGCTGGAGTAACAACTCGTAGCGCAATGATACTGAAATTATTTCAGTCCTGGACGGGATTCGTACACGGACCTCTGTAGTGGCAGCCAGGAACTGTAACTACTGTGATTTAAAAAAAAAAGTACTTGTGCCACTGTGTGTGTTGGTATGAGTGTAATTGTGGTGTGGGATGGAAGTGAGTGGGTGTAAGGGAGGTTTGGTGGTTCATTGTGTTTTTCTTCATGTATATGTGATGGGTTTTTATGTATGTTTGCACCCGCATGAAACTTTACAATGTGGTTCCAAAAATTGTGGCGCACTGTTAGATGTCCATCTTTGACATAATGTTCAATGAATTAGTACCACGTAGGTTTTCAACTAGTATTGAACGATCATCTGATCAAACTTCTGAAGTTCCTGGTGACCGGAGACTCTATACAAAGAGTTTATGACAACATTTAGCTTGGGAAGACCGAAAGGTATTATAATCTCGTATTTCAACCGTGCAGAGACATAGCTGAAAATTTTCAAGCCATCACGGAACAAACGTAATTAAGGGTAGCAATCGGAACTATTTACGCAGCTAGCAACAACTTAATTAGAGTGAAGTCAGACAATCTTGTTCGTAAACTCTGGGTGTTTAAAGAAAACGTGATACCCAATGCGTAGCCTATGGAGTCCTCCGGGGTCCCCTCTTGGCTCTTAGTGAAGTGTCAGAGTTGTGTCAATGAGAACATAAGGAAATATTACATCTTTGCACAAAGCTGGAAATCCTTTTTTGTTCTTGGTGTCATAACCATTATCCTTCTGATGGGATTTATATTGCCCTTCAGTGGCAAAGAGGGTTTACAGAACCTTTAGATGTCAGTAGTTCACTAAATTATTTTTCTACGATAGAGAGTCAAAGTGAGACTAAATCTGGCTGTAGTAAGCAAGCCAGGTCAGAACTAAGGTTAGAGTAAAAAAAGCGGAACAGCAAAATTCGTTGTAAATAAAGAAGATTTCCAGGATATCAAATACAGTAGATCTTATGCATAACGTTTTATCATGCACCACAAAGATTTTTTTTTTTTTATAGCTACTCTCCATTTAAAGAATTGTGACCAAACACGCCTTGGCTTCATAAAAAACAAGAAGAGAGTAATGCAAAAAAGATATGCTTATAAGAAATTCTATCGTTCTGTCTCGGATGGTAATCGTCAAAATCATTAAACATTCCAAAGGTATTTAAATGCAACAGCCAAAAGAAATATATATATATATATATATATATATATATATATATATATATATATATATATATATATATATATATATACATATTCAGATAAAATGATGATAAATATAAAGAAAATAAGATTATCTTATTATTATCTTTAATCAAATTGACCCACATATTTCTACCAATTGTCAACTCGTGCTTTCAAATAAAGGATGCGTGATATTTCAAACAGTTATTCTAACTGTATTCGTAAACAAAACACTTCAAAACAAAGCTTTGCCAGACTCGAGTGTTACGTTGGGCAAAAATATACTCACTTCTATAAATATAAAGAAAGAAATAGTTGAAAAATGTATAGAAAAACCTATCAACAAAATTCCACGACCCAGCATTTGGCATCAAATTAATGAAGGAAAAAAATTCAATCATTAGATATTATAAAAAAATATATATATTGACCTGCTGTGTACTAATAGAATTAAAATTAGCAGAAGTTACACCTAAATGATAATAATGATAACAAAAAGAGTGAAAAGCAAATGCCACAGAATTGTAGGCTAATATATCTGTCCTCAACTATTGGAAAAATTATGAAAACAATTTGAATGACGCCATAGAACGCTACTATGAAAGAAGCTGTCTGATAAATGATAGCTAGCACGGCTTCAGACGTAAATCCCATTATGCGAGTAACCCTCTAACATATCTCGATATAATAATTTCAAAACACGATACCTGAAGTGGAGTAGATTTACTGTATAAGGGATATGAAAAAGGCTTTACATACTGCCCTGCACGAGAAGCTAGTACCTAACCTTACTGTATTTGAAATAAGAGGTAACTTGTTATGCTTATTGAAAACCTGTTTGAGAAGGGAGATGTTCTAAATGGTAAAATATCTTATTAGATAAGATGGTATGAATGGAGTTCCTCAGGGTTCTGTTCTTGGAGCACTTCTGTTTATTATATATGTCATGGACATTGGCTGCATTCTTAAATCTTCTGTTCCCAGATTTTCTGATAAATCTGATTTGTATGGGATAGCAAAACGTTTCTTGAACCAATTGGATATCCAAGGAGAGTTAGAAAAAATTAAGGAATAACCTTAAAAGTGGCTTAACAATTTTATCACAAATAGGCGTAAAGTTAGGCACATACAATATGTAAAAATAACCCCTGGTAAGACTACATAAAAATTATTTTTTCATATTAACATTAACGACTTTAATAGATGTAAACATTGTGTTTTTGCTTCAGAGAAAGAAAAAGGATACTGAAATTAGAATGCGATCTTCTAAATAAAAAATCCGATTATCATCAACCATTGTAAAGGCCACTGGTCCACCCAGTTTTGATAGTCTTAGGTAGACTGGAAATAATAAAGTGACGGGCCATACAATTCATGTGACATCTAAGAAACAAATTATACAAAAACAGATCAAAACATTTAAACCTAGTCTCTAAAAACAGAGGAGACTCAAGGGTAATTTAACCTAATAAAAAAAAATGAAAATATCTCTATGCTATATACTAACTGAAGAAATGGCCTCAAGCTTTCAGAATGTAGTCTAGAGGTAGACAGAAATAATTTCAACAACTCCATCTTAAGTGAATGGAATAAGATTCCAATTGAGACAATTGAATGTAACAAATCAAAGTTATAAAAATCACTTGAATAATCATCCACTTTTATTGAATGTTTGTTGGTTAATCTTATTCAGGGTACATCACGGTTACTCGTAGTAGCCAAAAGAAATAAAGAAATGTGTGTTATTTTGTAAATGTTAAAGCAAGATGCGTGATTATGGTATGATTAAGGTGAAAAACATAAGAAAATAACACGCTAGTACTACAATTAATAGAAAAAATATGTAATTGGACGTCTCCTTTAATTCGATGAATACTAACTTCGTTTTAGATTCCTAAAGTACTTAATATCTAGCCAGTAAACTATTTGCAATACATAAGATTTTCTTATAGTTTATATCTAGTGGCTATAGTACACTTTGTGAGGTTTCATATGAGACTCAATAAAAGGTTATGCAAAAATAGTTATGTTTCTGTCGTAATGTTGTGGCCCATCAAAGAATTTTACACGTTTTTATTTTGCCAGAACTTTATACTATGGGTTAAGTCAATCAATTTTGCTCTGGATAGAATAATAAAAATTTAATGAAAAAGTTTATCTCTCTCATTTTGAGTCATTGAACGAATCGCTAAAAAAAAAAAAAAAAAAAAAATTAAGGTGGTAGAAACATACGGGTTGAATAAAAAACGAGTCTTGACCTTTGTTCATTTTCTTAGTTTGATATCTTTTAAGTTATTGGTCATTATTTTTTCCTTAAAGTTTGTATTCTGACGACGATAACCAGTGTTTCTCTCCTAGGGAATAATTTTGCGCCAAAGATTTGACGTCATACTTTGGAAAGGAGAGATATTTGCATTTGAAAGTGATCAACTTCTCTTGTGAGTAGCTTGTTTGGAAAGAAAATTAGAAAACAACAACAACAACAACAACAACAACAACAACAACAACAACAACAACAACAACAACAACAACAACAACAACAACAACAACAACAAAAACAACAACAACAACAAATATCCTATCAAATGTAAAAAACACGGCATTTCTGAAAGATCATACGTTCTTCTGCATACTATTATTAGTATTCAAATAAAAAACAAGACTACACCTTTATGAAATGTCTCACAGTGCAGAAGCTGCATGTAAATCAAATGTCATTTCACCTCATTTATGTGCCTCAAGGTCTTGTCATTAAGTCTGAGATAAAATGCCAATTTCCTGTCGAAGAGCGGATGTAACTGCAAGGGCCTCTAGACATTTGTCCTTGAGTGCACATTTAGTTACACTATGAAAGAGAATTGAAGAGCTTTACCCTAATGTCGAAAGCCTCGTTTTACTTTGAGGCTGTTGGGTTCTAAGTGTACTGATTCCCAACAAAGAGAACAGGAGTTTAAAGTGGAGTGTCATCCAAAAACACCTGGGAAGGAACTATCTCCTCAATCTAGCAAAATATATTTTGGGAGTGATCAAAACACACCTACACACGACCATACGATATAAAAATAAAACATAATAATAATGGATAAAGAATAATAGGATTTGGAATAATAAATAGATAATAGGTGTAATGAAAAAAAATTGATAAAAAAGTATAAGGTTATTTTTATACATAATCGTATCATAAATAATCAATGATTACAAAATGTCATCCAAAAACACATGGGAAGGAACTATTTCCTCACTCTAGCAAAGTATATTTTGGGAGTGATCAAAACACGCCTACACACGACCATACGATATAAAAATAAAACATATAATGTTATAAAGAAATATAAGACTGATTCTTTTTATACATAATCGTATCATAAATAATCAATGATTATAAATGCCATTCAAAAACATCTGGGAAGGAACTATTTCCTCACTCTAGCAAAATATATTTTGGGAGTGATCAAAACACGCCTACACACGACCATACGATATAAAAATAAAACATATAATGATAATGTTTAAAGAATAATAGGATTAGGAATAATAAATATATAATAGGTGTAATAAAAAAAACTGTAATAAAGAAATATAAGATAGATTCTTTTTATACATAATCGTATCATAAATAATCAATGATTATAAATGCTCGTTTTTCGTTTCTGAAATGAAACTTCATCAAGAACCAAAAAACATTTAGGGTAACCTTAAGAAAGACACAGAAGATTAGACTACTTCAAGATAAAAAAATTATAATAATAAAAAGCAAGATCAAGGCAATGCCTGAGAGAGGAGAAAATAATTACTCATATATCAAGTTATTACTGGCTTTGAGTTCAAACCGCAAAAATCAAGACAAGTCGGACTTACCTTTGGGTACCAGAGAGGAAGTAGTTCAAGATCTAATATGTATCAAAAGAATACACGGCCGAGGATTAGATAACCTTGATCGATGAATTAGAAAAAAATAACACACAAACCTAAACCAAATTCAATCAAAATTATGTAAACAAGACTTTAGCTACTCAGAATTTAATCTAATGCTATAAACTGTACTTCGATTTAAATCAGTTTCTTTCGTACAACCAAAATTGTACTAGTCCGAAAGGAACAACAGTACACACTTATGTATGTATGCACAACCCGCGCGTGCAAGCAAAGAAAAGGTGAGAGAGAGAGAGGGGAGTGAGTGAGAAAGAGAGAGAAAGAGAGAGAGAGAGAGAGAGAGAGAGAGAGAGAGAGAGAGAGAGAGAGAGAGAGAGAGAGAGAGAGAGAGAGAGAGAGAGAGAGAGAGACAGAGAGAGAGAGAGAGAGAGAGAGAGACAGAGAGAGAGAGAGAGAGACAGAGAGAGAGAGAGAGAGAGAGAGAGAGAGAGAGAGAGAGAGAGAGAGAGAGAGAGAGAGACAGAGACAGAGACAGAGACAGAGAGAGAGAGAGAGAGAGAGAGAGAGAGAGAGAGAGAGAGAGAGAGAGAGAGAGAGAGGGAGGGAGGGAGAGACAGAGAGAGAGAGAGAGAGAGAGAGAGAGAGAGAGAGAGAGAGAGAGAGAGAGAGAGAGAGAGAGAGAGAGAGAGAGAGAGAGAGAGAGAGAGAGAGAGAGAGAGAGAGAGGAGATAGAGTGTGTGTGTGTGTGTATTCACTTGGTCTTTGGATCACGTGTTGGACTCGTGATCGACAGCTATTCCCCTCCTGGAAGAGAGCTCAGAGCTCGTAAGTGTGATCTATGGGTAATGCTATGACCTTGCACACACACACAGAGTAACACAGCGCTGCGATACTGATATTATTTCAGCCCCGGGCGAGGGTCGAACCCGGACCTCCGTAGTGGCAGGCCAGAGCTCTAACCACAGCGTGTGTGTGTGTGTGTGTGTGTGTGTGTGTGTGTGTGTGTGTGTGTGTGTGTGTGTGTGTGTGTGTGTGTGTGTGTGTGTGTGTGTGTGTGTGTGTGTGTGCGTAAGTGTGTGTGTGTGTGTGTGTGTGTGTGTGTGTGTGTGTGTGTGTGTGTGTGTGTGTGTGTGTGTGTGTGTGTGTGTGTGCGTGCGCGCGTGAGCGTGTGTGTGTGTGTATATACGGGGAGAGCCAAAAATAGAAAGAGAATCTGAGAGAAAACAAGTAAGAGAAGGAACAAGGGCGATGGAGATGGCGAAAGCGAGAGCGGGCTGGAGTCAGCTTAGTCGCTAGTTTGCTGTTTA
>NC_134785.1:18204205-18211705 GCF_046742065.1 Oratosquilla oratoria
GCTGGATTGGCAAAAAAAAAGTAGCCCGTTTTGGTTTTTGTTGACTATCAAATGCCTGAAGAGTTGAGAAACTCTGTGTGCAAGAATATGTGATTACAGGATATATGAATAAGTATATAATGAGTACAAATGCTGAGGAACTGACAAATTGGTCGTTTAGGAGAAGCTACATGAAACTTTATGCCAAATTCCTTTTGAATTAGACAATATAATTTTCTATTTTACCCTTCTTTCCCAATGTATGTGGAAAGTATATTGCAATCCTTGAATTAATTTAATATAAAAAAATAACGTTATGTTAGCTTTACTGAATAGTCTGAACTAAATAGGTGAAGGTTCCAGTAGAGATAGAGGACCGTGGACAAGAAAACCCGAAACAGCAACAGACCATTGAGCCTCCACTCGACCGTGAATGAAGGCGTCTTACTGAAAGAGGGGGAACCTGTGATGTCGAAATGAAGGCTCAGTTGTTGCTTCACTGAAAGAGCAAAAAAACAGTACAAGCGCTTTTGAATCAAACAATAGTGTGCGGTGGTCCCTTAGAGAGAGCTTAGAGGTTATGAAATGTGTTCTGAGGAACACATTAGGATGTACTGCGGGTAAGAGACGTATTCCGGATAAGAGGGTGTCTTCATTTTTTTTTCGCTCACAAAATTAGGAAGCTGACTGATAGGACTGATAATAAAATACTGGGATGTTTTGACCATACAGAAACAACAAGCTAGGGAAGATTAGCAAAGTTTTAATGAAAGGCAGAGGTGGACAGAGTGAACATAAAGGGAAGACCGATAATGTGATGGATGAATGGGGCAAAGAGGCCTTGTCCGTTTAGGAGGGAATGTCTGTTGAGCAGGGGAAGGAGAGGGCAGGAGACAGACGTGAATCTAGAATGGCTGTGAATGTACAAAATTGTCGCTGCCCGAAAGGATTTCTTGTTTTCTAAAGTTTTGCACGACGGGACGAAAAGGGATGGTTGCCATGTAATAAGGCAATGGGGCCCTACTGTGGTTGTGTAGTGTTTTGTTTCATTGCTTCTAAACCTGACAGTAGAGTGGGGTCAGTGATGACCCTTCATCTACAAGGAGAAGGGATGGATATAAGAGATTGATTGATTGATTGATTAAAGGTTGTCAGGCGTGGATATAAGAGAAAGTGTTTTGGTATACAGATATAGAAAAATAATTCCAAAGTAATTGCTACTAGACAATTCGAGAATGTAGTCCTTTTTCAATGCTTCAGTCATGTTGGATGTTTTACAGATTCTCTTGTCTCATAAAAGAACTTTAATTGGTCGAAGAACAAATCACACATGAAAGGGAACTATTTCACTTAGCTCTCCCTCATGCAAAACATGTTTTATATATCTGAAAAGAGTGTAGTGCACAATCGTTTCATCATGACAAAAACCTGATGACCCTTGACGCCAAAGGTTGAAGACTGATGAGATAGATGACGATAACGCAACTAAAATAGAGTTCATAACAACAGCAACAACTTAGTGAAGGATGTATAACAATGCTGTATAAAACTATCTTATACGTACCACATCAATTACAAAGATCCTACTGAAATTAAGTTATGGATAACAGCGTGATAGCCCTAAGCCAATCGATAAGAAATTAATCGAATCATCAACGGTGTTCAAATAAATCTATATAACCAGATTAAAAAAATGACTTATGTAGAATCTGTGTTGTGGAGAGCTTTATAGAGAAATATTAAAAAATTACTAGTCAAAATTAAAGTTCTTGCGATACTCAGCCCAAAAGGGTATTTTGGGACCGCACACTACTTTGTCTTTGTTTCAAACGTTATCAAACTTCTAACAATCCCATCAATGAGTCTGAGCGCTTTGAAATTCTTCTTTCATCATTGATGATCTTTGTAAAAAAAAAAAAAAAAAAAAAAAAAAAAATGTCAGTGAAATCAGCATGCAATTAAAATCATTTCACATGAATAATATCTATTGAAAATATCATCTTTTTATATATCCCTTTCATTTATACCTGTGAAGTTTAGTAGTCCCAATTAAATGGAACAAAGACAAAGGCAAAATGCTTTTGACGTCGGCTGTAAACATTTCATGTACCTATGTTGCGCTATGATATCTGATCATAAAGGATTATAAAAATCATAATTACTCTAACTTCTCTTCCCTCTAAATATGTTATTATACCTAATAGTAATTTCCATATCTTTTTAATTTTCATTAGGTTGACTTAAGTGCTTAGTTTCAGCTTTATAATTCAAACAAAGATTACACCATATATTTTCTATCAATCTAATTTAAACAAGGACAAATTAATATATAATCATAAACAAACTCGAGTATGTATGTACACACACACGCACGTTTCTAGTCACACGGCAATAAACACGCGGAAATGTACAGACATGTCTACACACGATAAAACACACGCATGCAGAATTAAGAAAATAAAATAAAAATAAAACGAGTTAAAGAAATCTACAAACATACAGAGAGGCTAAAAGAACGGTACAGATGGAGGTGTAGACAAATGGACACCCACACATAAAGGCAGCTAGCCATACTAGAAATGATAACTAGGAGAGTACATAACGGGACTCTACGCTGCAACTTTCCTGTTTACTGCAATTGGGTAAGTACTTACATGATCACTCGAATACACACACACACATACACACACACACACACACACATATATATATATATTGTACATGTTTGATTCCATTATCATTACATTTGTGAATTCGTTACTGTATGTTCTTGAGGAAGATGTAGCAAGGGGCTGGGAAAAAATTCGCATAATGATGTGAATACGATAAGGAGCATATGTTAGATGACTAATAGCTATAAACAAATACATCACTTTTACCCACTATGTTAAGAATGTTATTCAGTGACAACAGTTACTATAAGGAATACAATAGAAATGCGAGACTCGAATTAAGAAGTAGAAATAGACAAAATCCGCACTCTTCTAGTAAAGTTACAATCGTGGATGAAAGCTTCAGACTGGAGTAAAGTCACAGGAGGACAATGACACAGAGAAGTCCTCAGCAATACTCATAGGGTAACAACTGTAATAATACCCACTAAGACGTCGAATAAGACAATGAATTACTTAATCAACATGCTTAGTTTCATGCAACCTTGGAGGAACAAGTATTTGATTGCACATGATATAATGGTGGACACATACACGGAAGCAAGAAGACACACACACACAAAAGGAGAAGACATAGGCACACAGGCAAATACCAACATACATACAAACACACACAGACACACACGCACACACACACACACACACATATATATATGTATATACAGTATATATATATATATATATATATATATATATGCATGAGAAATCACATAAACTCGTGATTCTAAATATGCGGAAAAACCACCAAGGAAAAAGAAAAACTGATGACCAAGCGCTTTCGTCTATTCAGACATCCTCAGGGTACATAGAAAAGAAAAAGTACACAAGAATATATACAAAGAGTATGAGGTCAGGGAGGGAACCAGGAGAGGTTGCGAGGATCTAATGTCAACCTGACCCGTTCGCGGTAGCGGACGTTTGGGCTACTACTTTTTTCACAATAAAATTGTCTAATTTATACATACCATGACTTAAATTTAAGTTATTGACAAATGTATCTTTGATCAGACTGGATTCTATTATATTTCTCGTCAAATATGACTTATCTTTAACAATTTCTTTAGCACCCTCCCAATTTATACAATGATTAAAATCCCTTAGGTGAATAAATAAGGCATTAGAAATTTGCCCACTCTTGAAATGAAATGCTATATTGGTCAGACTGGAAAAGAATTAAAAGTAAGGTTAAAACAACATCAGTATAGCGTCAAGAGTGGGCAAATTTCTAATGCCTTATTTATTCACCTAAGGGATTTTAATCATTGTATAAATTGGGAGGGTGCTAAAGAAATTGTTAAAGATAAGTCATATTTGACGAGAAATATAATAGAATCCAGTCTGATCAAAGATACATTTGTCAATAACTTAAATTTAAGTCATGGTATGTATAAATTAGACAATTTTATTGTGAAAAAAGTAGTAGCCCAAACGTCCGCTACCGCGAACGGGTCAGGTTGACATTAGATCCTCGCTACCTCTCCTGGTTCCTTCCCTGACCTCATACTCTTTGTATATATTCTTGTGTACTTTTTCTTTTCTATGTACATAGCTGACTACACTCGTCCGGTGCTGTGTCCGCTATGAAGAAAAGAAGCATCTTTGATGACTCGGAGGACGAGGAAGCAGCAGATGGGCTACCGAAGACAAAGATCAGCAAAGGTCATGTACCTTCAGATATTGATCTGTGCTTTATGGACCCCGAGGATCGAGATAGTAATGACAATGGAAGGAGCACTTCAGACGGCGCATGCGCAGGCATCACCGAGGCAAGCAGCAGCAGAGGGAGCACCACTGAGGCAGACGGTAGCGTTTCCCCTAATAGCAGCGGCAACGGAGACGACGGATGGACAGTGGTCGGCGCCGCCAAAAAGCAACGCGCCCCTCGAACGACGGGTCTTCCAAAGTTCAAACTCGGGGAGACCAACAGCCACACCAGCCAGTATCAGGCCATACTATCCCTCCAGCGAGCCAACCCCGGACTAAGCATGACCATCAGGCCAAATCTGAAAGGGGAGTATGTACTCACCCCCAAGGACGACGATAGCACGTCTAGGATGCGCACCCTCGCACAGGGTCCCACTCCTAAGCTGGTGCTTCTGGACCCCAGCGACAAGCGCACCAAGGGTATCCTCCAACGCTTTCCATTGGATATGCCCCTGGAAGCGGTGGGAGACCACCCCAGCGTCCTCAGGGCGGAACGGCTCCGCAATACGCGGGACAAAGTTTCAACCCGCCAGGTTCTGGTAGAACTTGAGGGGCCCCTACCGGAAAAACTCGACCTGGGGCCATGGGGAAAGTACGTCCTAAGGCCCTACGACCGAGAGCCGATACGGTGCTACAAGTGCCAACGATATAACCACCTGCAGAGTTGCTGCCCCAACACCACGAGATGCGGAGTATGCAGCTTAGCACACGCAACGGAAGTGTGCATAGAGAAGCACAAGGAGAACCAGGCCACCACGGCTCGGTGCCCCAACTGTCAAAAAAAGCACCACGCATGGCATCCTCGCTGTCCAGAACGCATCCGACGGCTCCCTGGTGGCAGACAAAACCCTCAAGGCGAAGCGCGGAACGCACCACCCCCCTCCCAGCAGCAGCAGCCTCTGTTCGTGCCCGCTCCCCCACCATCACGCCCAGCCTGGGGTCAAGCACCCACCCCCCGCCAAGAACTGGAAGAGCAGCCTCCCCCTCCCCCAACACAAACCCAGCCCTCAACTAGGCCCCAAGCAGAGATCCACAACGCCCGGCGCAAGAGACGTCGACGACGAAAGAAGAAGACACCAGAAACTCCAGCACCCCCAGCTAGGAGAACCGCCCCGGCAACCCTCGCCACATCCACTACCGCAGTCCCTCCAGCCAAACTCCCGGCCGGAGACAAACCAGCGACCGGAGTCAGGCCCATTGCCACCCGCTACCCACCGCTTGAGGGGATGCTCATGGCAGCTGCAGCAGTCTTCAGACGCCTGCTACAACAGCCAAACACTGTTCCAGGCAGAGATGAAGACCTGGCCTCTCTTCTCATTCGAGAAGTAATGGCGGCCACTTTCGAGGGCACATTACCCACCCCGCACCAGCCTGCCAGGACACCCACCAACAGCGTCTCCCCCCACCACCAAGATGGAGCAGAGTAATGCGCACATGAGAAATTCTCCAGCACCACACGACCTCGGCAGCCTGAAGGTGCTCCAGTGGAACATGCAGGGAATACGCAACAAGAAGCACCAACTCCTCCAAACAATCATGGAGGAGGGCATGGATATCGTGCTTCTACAGGAAACATTAGCACCCGGTGACTTCGAATGGAGAATAGGGGGCTACACGGTCCACTCACTCCCGCTTGACAGAGGCATAGGACACCGTGGTTGCATGGTGCTGGTGAAGAATAACCTACCACACCGCAGGGTTGCGCGACCCGTACACTGTGGTGAGGGTGTGGAGGTGATGGCTGTGGAGCTCCTCCTTCCCGACCTGCCACTCCTCATCTATAACATCTACAGGAGCCCCGGGAAACTGTTGGAGGTCGATGAGATACTGTCACTAGCTACCCACAACAATATCTTAGTAGCTGGAGACTTCAACGCCCATCATCCACTGCTTCACTCCCCCTCTCCGACTAACCCGACCGGCCGCCAACTGGCAACCACGTTGGAAGAGGTCCAGGACATCTCCCTTCTAAATACTGGGGAACCCACTCACGTCCGGGGAGGCAGACTGGATCTCACCCTGGTGTCAACCAATCTAGTTTCCGGAAGTAGCTGGCGTGTGCATCCTACTCTCACCAGCGACCACTACGCCGTCATCACCACTCTAAGGGCCGCACTCCCACTACCACCGCTCCAACCACCTCGATGGGACCTGCGGAGGGCGGACTGGAAGAAGTTCCAGGCCGCCCTGGATGACTGGTGGAAAGCGTGCGACCCGCCGGAGGACCTAGACCAGCGAGAAACAGAATTCACTACAGCAATCGAAAGAGCAGCAGAAGCAGCCATCCCCAGACGACATCCAGGGCATCGATGGCGTCGGAACTGGTGGTTCTACAATGAGGAAGTCCGGGAGCAGAATCACCTGGTCAACATTCATCGGAAGCTGTACCGCAAGCGACCCACTTCAACTAACCTACAATTGTTGAAGGAAGTGGTTACACACGCTCGACAAGTCTCAAGCCGGGTACGGGAGGCCAAATGGCTGGAGTGGTGTGCCAGCTTTTCCCAGCACACCAGCTTGGCAGACTTGTGGGCCAAACTGAGGACGGCTTCCGGGAAGCGCGCCCCTCGTCCTGCCTCACACCCAGAGCCACAACAGGAAGCAGAACGACTAGCGGATATGTTCGCCACACGGTGCGCCAACTCCCAGCTCCCCGCACAGATGCAGAACCTCCAGCAGCAGCTCAGGCCAGCACGAGAGCAGGCCGTCGGTACGGCGCGAGCAACACCTGACGTCACCGATGTACCTTTCACGCCACAAGAACTGGCCCGGGCCAAGAAAGGTAGAGATACGGCTACGGGAGCGGATGGCGTGACCTATTCTATGCTAGCTCACGCGGGGCCTGCCGGGGAGGCAGCACTACTGGCCCTGATGAACCATTCGTGGCTGGTAGGACGTCTCCCAACCACCTGGAAACGAGCGGACATCCAGCCCATCCCTAAGCCCAGGGAGCCCTCCAAGCCACGTCCCATCTCCTTGCTGAGCTGCACGGCCAAGACAGCGGAGCGCATGGTACTCACCCGACTCATGTGGCGTCTGGGCCCCCTCCACCCACACATCTTCGGATTCTCCAAGGGCGTAGGGACGGCCGACAGCATCATGACTCTCCTGAGTCACATAGACAACCGCCCTGCCGTGGCCGTTT
>NC_134785.1:18216705-18221705 GCF_046742065.1 Oratosquilla oratoria
TACTCTTGATCGACAGCTATTTCCTTTCCGAAAGAGAGCTCAGAGCTCGTATGACCGATCTATGGGTAATGCTGTGACCTTACACGCACACACACACACCCAACTCCCCGCCCACGAGAGTTGGAGTAACGACTCGAAGCGCAGCGATACTGAAATTATTTTAGCCCTGGGCATGATTCGAACCCGGACCGCTGTATCAACAATCAGGGACTCTACCAACCGCGCCACCAAGTCGCGCGCGCGCGCGCGCGCGGGTGTGTGTGTGTGTGTGTGTGTGTGTGTGTGTGTGTGTGATAAGGTAAACATAAAAAACTGTTGGAATTATGTTGATAGCATGTCGTTCTATTGCGACTTCCTCGAAGTGTGGACAATCATTTAATTGTTACGTCTGTAGCCTATACTTCCATCTTGTTCCGTTCCTCCCCAATCAACGTTGTTCCTCTCACACTTCTGCCCAGTTTGGTGGAGAATCATACCGCTCGCTAGCCTTGCTAACTTGATGAAATTATCTCTGTGGTTACTACAAGGGTATGAAGTGATGTATAATGACTCAACTATTCTTCTTTCCTTTATATATATATATATATATATATATATATATATATATATATATGTATATATATATGTATATAGTTGTCTATTGAGCACATCTGTTTTTTCCCCATCTGGTGGGTGGCCAAAGTTGTCAATTTGGACCACTAATGAGTTTGAAGGCCGGTGGGCTCTGACATTATTTTTGTGCTCATATGTCCGTTTATTGATCCCTCTACCAGTTTCTCCGTAATAACCAAGGGGACAGCTTTTACACGGTATTTTATAAATCAAGCTGTTCTTTTCCGTTTCAACTTTGTTAATGTTTATGTTTCTCACAATCTCGCCTATCTTAGACCTGTACTGTAAGCAGTTTTCAAACCTGTCCTGGTGGGAAACTGTCCCATTTGGCTCGAGAGTTTAGAGTCGGGGACGGACAAAAACTCCCTGCTGTCACTATTTTCTTGTTTTCTCTGTTTCTTATTTTAAATGTCTTTTCCTTTAGTCTGTGTATTAAACCTTTAAACTCCGATGACAAGATGTCTTGTCATTTGGTCAAATAAAGAAAAAATCATAAAACACCAAAATGTTTGATCAAACACCAGAAAAATATGACGTGAATCCTCGCGCGGTCAAGCTGCATCAGATCATATTCGGATGTACTGGCCGGCGCGAGGCCTACCATATCCAGTTTTTCGTATCTACACCACAAGCGGCTGACATGAGTTGAATGGGTTAACCCTTATGAATAGCATAGTTTTTTGAAAGCATCAAATAAGTAGTGAATTTCCTCCAAGAGGAATTCCTCACTGCATATTCAGCATGCTCTTAAGAAGAAACCTATGATCATTCCACACTTGAATTTATAGTAGTACACTCTTGAATTTGTAGTAGTGCACGACGGTGTTTTTGTTAGTGCTTTTCCTGTGGAGGCATAATTTCAGTTTCCGTAACAAGTTTCTTTAAGACAAGCAGGTTGTGAGCCTACCCATCCGAGCTGGATTATACCGCCCGGCACTCGGTCGTTGGACGTATATTCAGTAGAAGCAGGGACATCACGAGTAGGTAGTAAGCCAACTATTAGGAAGCAGAGGCTAGGCCAACTTAATTCTAGCTTAGACTATGTATTGCGCTTGCATTCTCTTCGTCTGGAGGGTCATAGCGTAAGCAGTGAAGTAAGCTTTTCCTGTGGATTCAGAATGAAGTCTTAATCCCTTTTCTCCGTATCACCGTGTCCAGGAAAGCCAATCCATTGTTTTCTTCGGGATCCACTGTGAACTGAACGTCCTGTTCTATCCAGTTTAACCTATTCAGCTTCACGTTAAGGTCAGTTTCTCTGTGGGGGACGACAAGTACGTCATTCTCGTACCGTACCCAGGTGGTACCCTGGCCCATTATGGTTATAATATGATCTCTTTCTAACACCTTCATATATAATAAGGCCAAGACATCAAGACATCATGACATTGAAAAAAAATCGTTATTGAAGATGAAGGGGCCAAATTTCCCACATATGGATACTAAAAAATATCTTTCTTACCTAAAGGTTAATCCTTGTCTCTTTGAAAGAAAGAAAGAGAGAGAGAAAGAGAAAGAGAGAGAGAGAGAGAGAGAGAGAGAGAGAGAGAGAAACAAGAAAAGGGTTGGACAATGCTGACAGCGGAGGGTTTTTGTTTGTCCTCAACTCTAACCTCTCGACCCAAATGGGACAATTTATCACCTGGACAACTTTGAGAAGATTAGGGTGGGAATAGAGGAGTAATTGGTAAAGAACAGCGTAAATTTAAGACAAGTAAGGGTTGAGTGGATCAGATTTTTTGTGGTAAGGCAGATATGTGAGAAAGCTTTAGGAATAGGTAAAAAAAAAAAAAAAAAATTGGGCCTTAATGGATTCGGAAAAGGCTCATGACAGGGTAGACAGGAAGGCACTGTGGGAGGTATTGCGGATATATGGGATAGGAGGAAAGCTGTTAGGAGGATCAAGAGTTTTTACGAGAGTACTGTAGTAGAGCCTGTGTTAGAATTAGAAATGGAGAGAGTGAGTGGTTTGAGGTAAAGGTGGGACTTCGCCAGGGATGTGTTATGTCGCCTTGATTGTTCAGTTTATATATGGCTGGGGTGGTGCGAGAGGTAAATGCAAAAGTAATGGACCGGGGATTGGAATCGTTTAAAGAAAATGGAGAAAAGTGGTAGATAAGCCAGTTGTTGTTTGCTGATGACACTGCAGTTATGGCAGGATCAGAGATGGTATTAAGGAAGTTAATGACGGAGTTTGGGACGGTGTGTGAAAGAAAAAGTTAAATATAAATGTGAGTAAAAGTAAGGTAATGAGATATACAAAGGGAGAATGTGGCAGCAAATTGGAAGTGAATATTAAGGGAGAGAGACTGGAGGTGGAAAGCTTTAGATACTTCGGTGCGAATGTGGTAAGAAAGAGAGGAATTGAGGTGGATGTAGAATATTGATTGAGAGAAGCAAGTAAATCCCTTTGGGAATTAAAAAGTGTAATGAGAAACAGACATTTAGGAATGGATGCTAAGAAGTGATTGTATGGACAAGTGATTGTGCCGACAGCACTATATGGGGTAGAAACATAGAACATAAGAGAGGAAGCGAGGAAGAGTTTAAATATGTTTGAGGAGAAATGTTTGAGAAGTATGATAGGTGTTACTGTAGTCTGGATAGTGAGAAACGAGGAGGTGAGGAGGAGAGCGGGGGTGGAAAGGAAGTCTTGGAATGGTTTGGACACATGGAATGAATTAGTGAAGAAATATTATTAAAAGAGGTGTGGAAGGCAGAGGTGGAGAGAGTGAATATGGAGGAGGGGGGGGCGATCAAGGATGAGATGGATGGATGGGGTAAAAGGGGCCTTGGGAAAGAGGGGATGTCTGCTGAGGAAGGAAAGAAGAGAACAGATGATAGGGGTGAGTGGAGAATGGATGTGTATGGAAGATGCTGTGATACATGGAAAGGAGTGGGTGGGAGATGGGGGCGTGTGAGTGTATATATAAATAATATTTTGACACAGCCCGAAAGGATTTCTCCCTGTCTTCTCTTTTTCTGCGTGAGGGGACGGAGAGGGGGGGGGGGTCGCCATTAAAATTATATGCTCTATTGAAGTTGACAGTTGTTCAATATTATTCAATTTGTAGTTGATTTTCTTGATCTTGCACCACAATGTTACGATCTTCATAAGTTGGTGTGATCAGTAGAGTTTCAAAGTCAATAACATTGTTCAAGTATGAGACCTTTAGGCTTTTAGAATTTGGTTTGACTGACCTCATCACATGAGGCTGTATCAAGATTGTGAGATTATGTTCCATGGAGTGCTGACTGTCTTTTACTCCGTACATTACTATTTAGGTTTATTTTGCTAAACATATATCAAATGTCTATATCAACTTCCTCTTCACAACACAACTGTACCATATGTAAATGAAATTCATTAGACCACACCACCCATGTAAACATACAGTATGTGTGCTGAGAAGATGCCCTGGTCTCCGGTACACTAGTTGAGTCCAAAGTACTGTAGTGAGGCACAGTGAACCTGGCTTAACACAGTCACCTTTTTCACCAACGTTACACATCATAATGACGTCTCCCGTCTTCCTCATCTACTCAAAATAACTCATGAAGCAGATGAGTATAACGTGTCCTCGGGGAGCAGTATCCCTTTCCATTTACAATCTCTCTTCATTCTTCTCTACTCAATAGACAAAGAAGTGTATCCAAAACCCCTTTCACCTCAAATATCCATTTCGTTCTCGGTCTTCCTCTTAAGGTCACCCCATCCACGTCAGCTTTCTATACTTTCTTTATCGGTTTTCCTCATTTATTCTTAATACATACCAACGCCAGCTAAGCTTTTTATCTTATATCCTGTCCGACAGCTCCTATCATTGCTCTTTGCATCACCCACTGATCATTTACATCGCCTACAATTTTTAAACACGTTATCTAAGAAATATTAAGCCGCTTACTTTATGCTTCTTATATATTCTATTTTTTCATACATCTCCATAAGTAAAACCACTCCTGAAGACGACCTATTCTTTTTACTCATCCCAAAATACTTGGTTTTTTTATAAAAAAAAAAAAAAAAATCCACCCAGAAATTTACTCGTTTCCTGTACCATATAATTTAACTCCACATTTACTTCTGCCTTCACCGACACAACCGATCCCGAATACTTAAAACTCTCTATTGACCCAAGTACACCACACATATCAATCACATTCAACCTACCACCGTTATTCCTTGTGAACTGAATCCTTTTAGTTTTGCCCACGTTTACTCAAATATTTCTACACTCGTTTACTTGTTCAAACCTAATCACCAGCTGCTTCAAACTCTCCTCAGAATCAACTACAAGCTGCTACAGTGAGATTATTTCCTGTCCTCCCAATTCTCACCCTTCCCCGTCACCTTTTTTACCACAACATCCAGTTTAAACTATTAAGTATGT
>NC_134785.1:18224205-18239205 GCF_046742065.1 Oratosquilla oratoria
ACATACATTACATACACACATACATGCATACATATTTACATACATACATACATATGTATATGTATATATAGATTATATATATATATATATACATACATGAATTCATTCATACATACATACATACACACACACATATGTACATATATATATATATATATATATATACATACATATATGTATATATATGCTGGTACATTGTGACAATATATATATATCACACAGAAACCTATAGTTGGAGGTGAATATCAACTTGGGAGTTCGCTAACTTTTATATTTCGACTGCCAACTACAACCCACCTTAGGAAAATTATGCTACCCAGTGCGAGTGGACTTCCTAAAAACTGTAAAAAATAAGCTACTATCGTTCCTTTTAACAGAAATATTGCTAAAAAGAGACAGGCTTATAAGAAATATAAGTGCTCGGGTGCATCTAATGACTATGAAACTTATGTATCAATACAGAGAGATTTAAAAAAGACAATAAGAAAAAGAAAACGACAATACGAAATGAACATCGCTGAGAAATCCAAAGAGAATCCCAAAGAATTCTATAGTTACATTAGAGATAAAAAGGTTGTTAGGAATCACATTGGTCCACTATTATCTGCTGACGGTCAACTTGAATATTCAAATGAAGGAATGTGTAATCTCTTAAACAATTATTTTAGCTCGGTATTCGTAAACGAAACACCTCAAAGTGAATTCCAAACTGAAACCTGTGAAAAGTCTGGGGTAAACTTACTCACTACGGTAAATATAACAAAAGAACAAATTAAAAGGTGTATAGACAAACTCAAAGTTAATAAAACACCAGGGCCTGACGGTTGGCATCCAAGAATCTTAAAGGAAATGAAAAATGAGATTGTTGTTCCATTAGAAATTATTTTCAAGAAATCCATCATATCCGGAGATGTCCCAAGAGAATGGAAGCTAGCTAACGTTACTCCCATATTCAAAAAAGGTGACAAAAAGAAACCAAATAACTATAGGCCTATTAGTTTGACTTCGATCGTAGGAAAAATAATGGAAACTATCATCAGAGATGCTATCGAATATCATTTAGAAAGTAACCGTTTGATAAATGATAGCCAACATGGTTTCAGACGGAAACGTTCTTGCGTGACTAACTTACTCGAATTCTACAACACAGTTGTCTCGAATTATGACAAAAGAAACAATATAGATTTAGTATATCTAGACTTTGCAAAAGCTTTTGATACCGTCCCACACGAAAGACTACTTACTAAATTAGCTTTGCATGGAATAAGTGGTAGCCTATTAGGTTGGACTAGTAATTGGTTGAAAGGTCGAAAACAGAGAGTTGTTTTAAATGGAAAAACTTCTGGATGGAAAAGTGTTGCAAGTGGAGTTCCTCAGGGTTCCGTTCTTGGGCCACTTCTATTCATAGTATATATAAATGATATAGACCATGGACTAAAATCTACTGTTTCCAAATTTGCTGATGATACAAAACTGTGCGGAGTGGCAAATGATCACTCAAACCAATTAGATATTCAAGAAGATTTAGATAAATTACAGCAATGGTCTGAAAAGTGGCTAATGAAATTTAACACAAGTAAATGCAAGGTAATGCACATAGGTAAAAATAACAGCAAGTACGATTACAAGTTATTTGGAAATTCGTTAACAAAAGTGGATAGTGAAAAAGATCTCGGCGTAATTATCAGTAACGACCTCAAATCATCCAAGCAGTGTATTTCAGCCTCTGAGAAAGCAAATAAGATTCTGGGATTGATTGCGCGATCTTTTGATTTCAAAAGTCCATCACTCATTAACAAGCTATATAAATCGTTAGTTCGTCCACATTTGGAATATGCTGTTTCCGTATGGTCACCGAATCTCATTAAAGACATTGACAGACTGGAAAAAATACAACGGCGAGCCACAAAACTGATTCCAAATATCAAAAATAAATCATACGAAAATCGACTTAAGCACATGAATCTGTTTTCCCTAAAAAAGCGTAGACTCAGAGGTGACTTGATACAGGTCTTTAAGATTTTAAAGGGAATTGACAATATCAAAAGTGACCAAATTTTCACATTGAATGAGAATCAGACAAGAAACAATGGTCTCAAACTGTCCGGAAATAGATTCAATTTGGAAGTAGGTAGAAACAACTTTGCCAACCGTGTAGTTAATGAATGGAATAAACTTCCTGCACAGGTAGTACAATGTAGTTCAGTTCGAAGCTTTAAGAATCATTTAGATAAATACCTAAGTAAGATGCTGTAATTATTATAATTTATGTTATATTATTTGTTTTTGTTTTGTTATAATTTGTCTGTCTGATTTTCATTTATTATTAGTTATATGTCAATTTATTATCAATTACGATTTACCTGTTTGTTTGTTATTCAACTATACCAATGCATTTATTTATGTATTTTAATTGTTATTTACATTGTTATAGTTTTAATTTATTATTAATATGATTTTTTTTTTCTTTTTTTTTTGCATCCGACCTAGATATGGATCAAAAGGTCTCCTGTCGGCATGCTTTGCCTTTGTAATCCTTTGTAATATCTAAAAATGGCATCTGATGACCTTCCTCGCATGCAATAATGGGGACAAATTGGTTCAACTTACTATGGAACACCTCAAAGGCACTCCACCTATCATCCCAGGCTGAGAAAATGTCATCGATACACCAGAACCAAATCATCTCAGGTGGTTTGATGGTGGGTACCAAGGTACTTTAATAATTTTCCTTTTTTTGGGGGGGGGGGCAAAACAGGTGACAGGTTGGAGCCCATTCTTCAACCTTATTTATGCCACTCGCCTGTTTTGGCCATCTTATACATGAAATATTTTGAATGTATCTTATTATATATTAATGTGTATTATATATATATATATATATATATATATATATATATATATATTGTATATATATATATATATTGTATATATATATATATATATATATATATATATATTGTATATATATATATTGTATATATAGATATATAGATTGTATATATAGCTATAATTATATATACATATATATATATACATATATGCTTATATATATATATACATATATATATATATATATATGTGTGTGTGTGTGTGTGTGTGTGTGTGTGTGTGTGTGCGTGTTTGTGTGTGTGTGTGTGTGTGTGTGTGTGTGTGCTTTTGCAGTTGTCTGCATTTATTTACATATAGTACATTTAAAGTTTCACACACTTAATAAACATGACATAACCATGATTTCTTTCACCAAAGAAACATAAGTTAAGATTTACATGTTATAAATATAATACACGTACAAAATTACACCTAACTGTACATACGTATGTATAGTATAGCTATGGATCGACCTGCGATTTATGTTTGCGGAAAGAACCCTGGGTTAATATTGACGATAAAGAGAATGGCCGCCTTAGCGTAATATACGTAGGGCACAACAGCTCCCTCAAACAATTTTGCCGCATTTTTAAATTGAGATAACTTACATGTGGAACTAATATATATGTAAATTGTATCTTCTCCCATCACATCCATCATTCTCTTAACCCGCAGTTGATAAATGAACATACTAAGCCCTGGCGTAATGTATCACTCAATAAGGTGAAAAATAATGTAGTCCTGAGGTAGGATGCAATACTAGACTACGTTTAAAATTTGTCCTTTTTTTATTGGGAAGTGATACTACCCTTCTAGTCAAGAAAAATCGCCATGATTTCTTCATGAGTATGTATTCAAAATATATTTATCCATGTTGTTTCTTTTACATATTTCGTATATTTCTATTTATATTAAAACCAGATATTATTTATCAAAAAGCTTCCTGGATGTTTGGGAGTGATTTCGACATACGCACCTGCGCATGCATACATATGTACATTATATATATATATATATATATATATATATATATATATATATATATATATATATCTAATATAAAAAAAATTAATGGTTGCTTACGCCGTCCGGTGGTAATTCGGTCACACCTTCGCGTTTGGTGGTAAATCGGTTACACCGCCAACTACGGTGAAGAAGAAGAACTCGAAGAAGAAGAAGAACTCGAAGAAATCGAAGAAGAAGAAGAGGAAGAACTCGAAGAAGAAGAAGAAGAAGAAGAAGAAGAAGAAGAAGAAGAAGAAGAAGAAGAAGAAGAAGAAGAAGAAGAAGAAGAAGAAGAAGAAGAAGAAGAAGAAGAAGAAGAAGAAGAAGAACTCGAAGAAGAGGAAGAAGAAGAACTCGAAGAACTCGAAGAAGAAGAACAAGTAGAACTCGAAGAAGAAATCGAAAAACTCGAAGAAGAAGAACTCGAAGAACTCGAAGAACTCGAAAAAGAAGAACTCGAAGAACTCGAAAAAGAAGAACTCGAAGAACTCGAAAGAGAAGAACTCGAAGAAGAACTCGAAGAAGAAGAACTCGAAGAAGAAGGAGAACTCGAAGAAGAAGGAGAACTCGAAGAAGAACTCGAAGAACTCGAAGAAGAACTCGAAGAACTCGAAGAAGAACTCGAAGAAGAACTCGAAGAAGAACTCGAAGAAGAACTCGAAGAACTCGAAGAACTCGAAGAAGAACTCGAAGAACTCGAAAAAGAACTCGAAGAAGAACTCGAAGAAGAACTCGAAGAAGAACTCGAAGAAGAACTCTTTATTTTCCAAAAAAGGGGCGTAGCCCAGGGCGCGCAGCGCCCGCGCCTAAGGCGCAGCGCCGCAGGCCAAGGCCCCCGGCGTAGCTGGGCCGGCGCAGCCGGTGGGCTTGTATGAGAAAAAATACAATGAAATCAAATCAGAATTATATAGAAGTGTTTCAGACAAATTACTACAAATGATGTACAATAAGTGGTCTATGGTTGTAATAAGTAAGAGATTTACAGAGTTCCAAAAAATAAATGATAATCTTAATAACGAAAATTTTTGTTTATTATTTAAAAAATCAGCAGACGCAGTGGTTGGCAAAAGACCCTGAGAGTTGTATTTCCAGATGAAGGTCAGGAAGTTAACGTGATCTGAAGAAGACCGCAGAAGAGTTCTCTATAGTGTTTGTTCTATAGGACCCCCATTTGGAGGTACCAGCCGTTGGTACATACATACATATACCTAAGGCTTTTTCCCCCTTATAAGAAAGGTAGCCAAAAAATGTAATAAAAAACACTCCCACCCATTCCATCCCTAACATGCTCCACTCCCCTCCACCCTCTTAAATTGGCACCTCCTGGATGACGGGTCATCCCTGCATCTTATCCACTGCCCTAGGTCAGAAGCAGTGTCGTAAGATACAGCACATCCATAGCCATCGTTGATAACATAGGTAATATAAATCATGCCCTAAGTGTTCACGTTTTGGAGAACTATGGTTGTAAATTTTCACACTTGAGGGGAACTCTTCTATATTCTCTCTGGTATTCATCACTAATCTATGTTTTTTTGCTTTATTACCTGCAAATGAAACATTTTTTTTTTACCACGATGATACTATAGTTTCGTAGCATCTTTTTTACACATAGAGGAATTACTGTCACATAAATAATGGACATGATTCCTTTTTAGAATATATTGGAGGTCATTCAATATTTCCAATCATCATCAACATCAAACTAATCATCATCATTATTATTATTTTCTTGTTGTTACCGTTGTTGTTTTATTACTATCATTGTTGTTGTTGTTGTTGTTAATGCCATTATTATCATTACTATATTTTTTTTACTGTTATTATTGTTATTATAATCATTCTTATTATTATCAATATTATTACTTTTGTTATCATCACTTTTGTAGATTTTTTGCAAAATAAATCTCTGCACGTTTGATACTTGACATGCATTTTTCCTTCATTTTTGACCATGGGTGTCCCCTAGACTTAAACTCGGAGACAATCTAACAATAATGGAAGCCAAGGACAGTGTATATTGGCTTACTTGGAGGAAAACGCTTCCCGCAACGTAGCTTAATGGACAAATTAGTATTCAAGGCCCTTATTCCTGAATACAAGGACATCCACTCAGAAGAAATAAACGATGGGATCCATTCACGAAATTCCTAAATAAAATGTGAAACAAAGTTTGGGATTCGTAGCCAAGCAAAATATGAAACGGACCCGAAACGTTTACAGCAAGTTAAATCTGACATTTTTCTTCAAGATTATGAAATAGGTTTTGTTATATCTAAAGTATATTTTGCACACACAAGTCATGCACCTGCTATGTTAGCCTATCAGTCTTATAAGATTTTATATTACAATAAAAAAAAGTCAACAGTAATAAAGAACAAATGATTACTTTGTTCCAACTCAAATTATATTTAAATTTGGTGTACATATATATTCATTCTCTTTAGCCTGAACATGCACGAACATATACATGCAAACACACACACATAAATAATCAAGCTATATGTATACACACACACACACACGCACACACACACACACACAATGTATATATATATATATATATATATATATATATATATATATATATATATATATTTATATATATATATATATATATATATATATATATATATATATATATATATATATATATATATATATCACCTTGCCTTACCGGGGTGCCGTATGGACTTAGACATTGGCCACCATGGAGCTCTATTCCTGTCTACACATGGCTCTTCTTAACAAGATGGCATTTGTCATTTCTTCTCCTACAGACGTCCTTAATCGGTCTACATATTTAATGCGTGGTCTTCCTCTTACCCTCGTTCCTTCTATTTTTCCTGTTAGGCACGTATGTTCTAAATATTGTTTTCTCATGACGTGTCCTACAAAGTGTGACTGTCTTTTCCTGTTGTTCATATTTCCTTCTGTGTTTCCATTTGTTTGCAGTATTTCTTCGTTTGTTTAAAATTCTGTCCATGAAATTTTCAGTTTCCTTCTCGAAGTCCACATTTCTACTGCTTTTATCCTGTCCTGCATTTGTTTACTAATTGTCCAAGTTTCACATCCATATAATAATACTGACCAAGTGTAACATTTTACATTTTTTTTTGTTCTCGTGTTAATGTCATTGTTGGTTACTAAGTGTTCAATTTTGTTGAAATAATTTTTGATTATGGCTATCCTCCTCTTTATCTCTTAGTCGCTTTTCCCATCCCAAGTTAACTTGCTTCCTAGATAATAAAAATGGTCCACCTCTGTCAATTTTTTTCCTTCTACTTGAATTCTTATCTTTGGGCATTCTTGTTTTTTCGTCATTACCATTATCTCTGTTTTCTTTTTATTCACTTTTAGACCTCTGTTTCTACTTACAGTATATATATATATATATATATATATATACATATATATATATTATATATATGTACATATACAGTATATATATATATATGCTGGGACATTGTGACAAGTTGATGAAGGTGGAAAAAGATGTCACGGGGCTAGTTCCGATTTTTTTTTCTAGTTTATTCCTGACCGGTTTCGCCCTATGCCTCTTCTGAGGACCTAAACCCGTGAATTCTTTTTCCACCTTCATCAACATATATATATATATATATATATATATATATATATATATATATATTTCTGGGGCACAGGTACTCGCAAAGACAATTTCGCTTGAAGTCAACTGCGCTGATAGATTTGACTCTCCTCAAATGAAGGTTCTTCAATTTAAAAGATGATTCCTTTTCTTCATGGTTCGGATTATGAATGAAATCATCCATAGTGCTAAGGAAAAGATACGCGCTGATTGTTATTCATGAGAAAGTAACAGTGTGAAACTGTTGAACAATGACACCGAATACTTCATTAATTTCACCTCACCAGGAGGGGACTTCAAGGTAAATTAAGAAAGTCTACTAATTGTGGAGGCGGGAGAAGAGTGAAGCAAGCGGCTGAGTGTAAGCCTTATATAGGTGGTCTAAGGCTCAGGCTGGTCGGCTCAGGTGGAGTGCTGATTGCTGATTGGTCGCCGGGTTCTTCCTCTGATCCTGGCCTATATATATTACAAAGGCGGAGCATGCCGATAGGAGACCTTTTGGTTCATATCTAGATCGGATGCGAAAAAAATCATAATGATAAATTAAAAAATGAATGAATAAAAACTATAATAATGTAAATAATAGATAAAATACATAAACAAATGCATAAGAATATTTAAATAATAAACAAACAGGTAAATAGTAAATAATAATAAATCAACATATAACTAATAATAAATGAAAATCTAGCAAATAATAGTAAACAAACGGAGAAATGATAACAAAACAAATAATACAAAAACATTATTGTCATTACAGCATCTTGTTTAGGTGTTTATGTAGATGATTCTTAAAGCTTCGAACTGAACTACATTGCACTGCCTCTGCAGGAAGTTTATTCCATTAATTAACTACACGGTTAGCAAAGTTGTTTCTATTCACTTCCAAATGAAATATATTTCCGGACAGTTTGAGACCATTGTTTCTTGTCTGATTCTCATTCAGTGTGAAAAAATTTTCAGTTTTGATGTCAATTCCCTTTAGAATCTTAAAGACCTGTATGAAGTCACCTCTTAGTCTACCTTTTTTAGGGAAAACAGATTCATATGTTTTTGCCGATATTTGTATTATTTATTTTTTATATTTGAAATAAGTTTTTGTGGCTCGCATTTGTATTTTTTCCAATCTGTCAATGTCTTTAATGAGATTCGGTTACCATACGGCAACAGCATATTCCAAATGTGGACGAACTAACGATTTATATAGCTTATAAATTAAATGTATATATATATATGTATATATATATATATATATGTATATATATATATATATATGTATATATATATATGTATATACATGTTTATATATATGTGTGTATATATATATACATTATATATATATAGCCTATATATGTATATATATATATATATATATATATTTTATATATATATATATATATATATATATATATATATATATATATATATGTGTGTGTGTGTGTGTGTGTGTGTGTGTGTGTGTGTGTGTGTGTGTGTGTGTGTGTGTGTGTGTGTGTGTGTTTATATGTTTATATATATATATATATATATATATATATGTATATATAACGTGTGAAACTACGCCAAGTAGCTGAACAGCCGCTGCCAATGCGAATCGCACCATCGGGTGTACAATGACGTTTTAGTCTATCCTGGCCGTTAGAAGAAATGTTCTTAAACATACCCTGGCAATTTTCCAACGACAACACGCATGGCACAGTATGTAATCTTAGTTTTATTGATTCTCTTTTATTCATGAAAGCCATCCGACAAGATTGTGAAGGTGCGAGAAATGGATTACATACTTATACCATGCGAGTTGTTATTGCGGTATTGTCCAGTCAATATCCGGAATATTCCATATTACTATAACAGTAATGTCAATTCCTTGTGTAACTAGTTTTACAGCCAATAGTTCGAGTCCTAACGGGCCTTTATGGATTTGGTTAAGGCTTATGACAAAGTAGATAGGAGGACACTTTGGGAGGTATTACAGATATAAGGGATAGGTGGAAATATGTTATAAGCAGTCAATAGTTTTTACGAGAGTAGTAGAACCTATGTTAGAATTAGAAATTGAGAGAGTGAGTGGTTTGATGAAAAGGTGGGAATTTGCCAGGGTTGTGTCATGTCGCCATGATTGGTCAATTTATACATGGATGGGGTGGTGCGAAAGGTTATCACAAGGGGAATGGGACAGGGATTGGTGATGGTTAAAGAAATTGAAGGAAAGTAGGAGATGAGCCAGTTGTTGTTTACTGACGACACTGCGCTTATGTCAGGATCAGAGGAGGGATTAAGGAAGCTTGTGACGGAGGTTGGGAAGGTTTGGGAAAAGACGAAGTTAAAGATAAATGTGGGTAAAAGTAAGGTGATGAGATGTACAAAGGGAGAATATGGCAGCAGATTGGAAGTGAGTATTAAGGGACAGAGACTTGAGGAAATGGATAGGTTTAGATACTTGGGTGGGAATGTGGCGGGAAAGGGAAGAACGGAGGTGGAGGTAGAATGTAGATTTAGAGAAGCAAGTAAATGCCTTGGTAGATTAAAAAATGTGATGAGAAATAGACATTTAGGAATGAATGATAAGAGGAGATTATATGAACGGGTGATTATGCCGACAGCACTGTATGGGGCAGAAACATGGAACATAAGAGAAGAGAGGTTTGAACGTGCTTGAGATGAGGTGCCTTATGAAGTATAATAGGGGTTACGAGGCTGGATAGTGTGAGAAACGACGAGGTGAGGAGGAGATTAGGGGTAGAGAGGGAGTTGGGAAATAAAGTAGGTGAAAGAGTATTGTGATGTTTTTGAAAAAAATGGAAAGAATGAGTGAAGAAAGATTAGTAAGAGAGGTGTGGGAGGCAGAGGTGGAAGGAGTGAACATGATGGGGTGACCAAGAATGAGATGGATGTATAAGGTAAAAGGAGTATTACAAAAGAGGGGAATGTCTGTTGAGAAAGGAAAGGAGAAGACAGATGATAGGGGTGAGTGGGGAATGGTTGTGTATGGATGATGCTATGATGCATGGAAAAGAGTGGGTGGGGGATGGGGTGTGAGGTAGTATATGTGAATGATATTTTGACGCAAACCGAAAGGATTTCTCCCCATCTTCCCTCTTTCTGCATGAGGGAAAGAGAGTGGGGGTCGCGAATTAAATAAAGCGGCCTTGCTATGGATGTGCTGTGTTTTGCTACTTTGTTTCTGACCCAGGGCACTGGGCGAGATGCAGGGATGATTCGTCATCCAGGAGCCAAAATAAGACGAGTGAGGGGTGAGTGGGAGAATAGAATATTGGGATTGAATAGGAGGGAGTGTATTTTTTGCCTTTTTTGGGGGTGTGTGTGTGTGTTACCTTCCTTGTAAGGGGGAAATAGCCATTGGTATATGTATATATATATATATATATATATATATATGTATATATATATGTATATATATATTATACAGTATATGTGTATTATATATATACATATACATATATATATATATATATATATATATATGCTGATTGCCACAGGGAAAAGAAAAGTTCTTGGAATCCGAGCGCTTTCGTGATATTTGTTCATATCTTCAAGGATTACATTCTATTGTAATCCTTGAAGATGTGAACAAATATCACGAAAGCGCTCGGAATCCAAGAACTTTTCTTTTCCCTGTGGTAATCAGCATAACGGTGTAGTCACGTGTGATTTGTGATACCTGTGCATATATATATATATATATATATATATATATATATATATATATATATATGTGTGTGTGTGTGTGTGTGTGTGTGTGTGTGTATGTGTATTAGATAGAGATAGATAGATAGGTAGAAAAATATGTTGGTATATTATTATACCTACTAATATACTAACATATTTTTTACCTATTATTATACCTACAACTCTGCCATGGTGAATGACATCTAAATCCCATGCCGGTCCCAAGCCCGGATAAAAGAGGAGGGTTGTCATGACAGGCCTAGCTAGCCGATGACGTAAAAAGACCTATTTGCTCGAGAAACTCAATTATTATACCTACATTGTTCTTGTGTACCTGTAATGTTTACAAATAATTATGAACCATCTGTGAATAAGTGTGCTAGATATAAGCCTGAATAAGTCATTTAACAATCTCATATATATAATAACACCCTCTGGAAATAAAAAGAACTCAATCATTATTAAGTCAGAGTTAATCCCTTAAGATGAACATCATTACTTCTGTATGAAGGATTTTAAAATATATTCTGACAAGTGCATGTTCGAGGTCAATCTTCTTGCAGGTATTTGAACAACCATGTGATTATATCAATACTTATTTGGAGTCAGAATACTCTTGTGCGTGATACAAAGCTCTCCCTTGCAACTTCGTAATAGCTTCTGCCATTGCTTAGGCTGCAAGTTTGCTTTACGAAGATTAGGTGTAATTGTGAACCACTAAATGCTGTTATACTGACTTTATTTGTAATCTTTGGGTATGAATCTGAGGGAGGTTTGTATAATATGATAGAATAACTTTAGTTTGTATTTGATAATTCTTTATAATGTTCGTGAATTACTACCTGTTTATAAGACATTTCGCACGTGCCAATAAAAAAAAAATTAAAGCTAACAAAATTCACTTTTTTGAAGGTAGAGATCACTCTAGTGTTACACTCGAATTGGTCTTGGAATGTGTATAGCAAAGGTACAGGAAAAAGTGTTCAGCCTTCCTTTAGGAAAAACACTCACATTATGAACAGAGGAATAGTTACCCTAAATATTGCTATCACCTATAATAATACCCATACAAATTGGTGCGAGCATGAATGATATTCACCTTAAATATGAACAGCATATGGAAGAGTTAATATTTTTGTGAGAAAATTTAAGAGTAACTGGAACCACAGTAACGCTATGGCACTCGAAGAATAACCAGATTTAATGACACAATCTGCCTAAAGAACATCAAGCTCAAAAAGTGTGAGTAAACGGCGGGAAAACTAACACTTGTGATGTGATCAAACAAAGAATAACACTTCCTCACATTGTGACCAGCCTGAAGAATAGTCAGCTGATAAGTTATAAGTGACCAAAATAATTGCCTGTTTTAACGTTTTGAGTAGATCGAGAAGTAAAAAGTGCCCATATTATTAGAAGCTTGAGAAAAGTGTCCGGGAAAGTATTATATGTCTCTAATTCATTATTGTTAAAAAAAAAAAGTATGAATGTAGCTTTATAAAGCTTTATTTAGTACTTTGTAGGCTTTTACAAAATATTTCATAATGCTTTATAAAGTATTTTATTAAGGACTTTATAAATCTTGTCTTCATAAAATCATCTTCCTGACTCACTTATCGATCCTTGCATCTCTTACTGATTCATTATTGGTACAATTTTTTTGATTAATGTAGCTTTATAAAGGACTTTATAAATCTTTATTAAGTAATTCATAGCATTTTACAAAATATTTCATAATGCTTTATAAAGTACTTTATTACGCACTTTATAAATCTTGTCTTCACATAATGATCTTCCTTACTCACTTATTGGTCCTTGTATCTCTTACTGCTTGAGAAATGTCCTTCCCACATTTATGAGAAGTTCGAAATATGACGAACTTAATTAAACAGTCCGAGATATAACCAGCCCTAATTGAGCAGCCTGACGAATAGTTGTTCCTAATACTCGGACCTTAAGGAACAGCCAAACATGTGTACAACTTAAAGAAAAGCCACTTCAGATATTGTAACCCAAAAATTCATCGGTCCCAAAATTGTGAGTTATCCCATAAATCGCCAGTCCTAATGTGAGCAGCCTGAAGAATACTTGTTCCTAATACTTGGACCTTAAGGAACAGCCAAACATATGTGTACAACTTAAAGAAAAGCCAATTCAGATATTGTAACCCAAAAATTCATCGGTCCCAAAATTGTGAGTAGTCCCATAAATCGCCACTCCTAATGTGAGCAGCCTGAAGAATATTTGTTCCTAATACTTGGACCTTAAGGAACAGCCAAACATATGTGTGCAACTTAAAGAAAACCCACTTCAGATATTGTAACCCAAAAATTCATCGGTCCCAAAATTGTGAGTGGTCCCATAAATCGCCAGTCCTAATGTGAGCAGCCTGAAAAATAGTTGTTTCTAATACTTGTACCTTAAGGAACAGCCAAACATATGTGTACAAGAATGTGTAACTTCTATATTTCGGCTAATAACTATAGCCCTCTTCAGGAAAGTACGTATGTGTACAACTTAAAGAAAAGCCACTTCAGATATTGTATCCCAAAAATTCATCGGTCCCAAAATTGTGAGCAGCCCCATAAATCGCCAGTCCTAATGTGAACAGCCAAATGCCGCAGTCCAACGGTTGCATCAAGTGAAGTTTTGCGTAAGGTAATTGCACAAAGGTTGCAGTCATTATTATGAATAAATCGTATGTGAATGTTGGCTGGGGGGTGAAGGCGTGTGCCTGGAAGGGGGAGAGGGAGGGGAAAGGAAGGAGGAGGAGGAAGGAGGAGGAAGGAGGAGGAGGACGGGAAAGAGAGAGGAGGAAGGAGGAGAGAGAGGCTGATGGACAGGTAAAATCGCGAGGCGGTGGCAACAGTATCGCGTACAAAGGCACGACAAGCTCTCACATCAAATATGCTTGTTCACAAAGCGTATTTTTTTCATTGCAGATGCAACTCAATAACTTTTGCAAATATTATTTTCACGCGGCTTTTCCAAACAAAGGCCGCCTGTTTTTCTCCTGTTTATGTTCACGCAGATCAAATGAGGCTTGTCCGGTAGGGTAGTTCGATAAATAAGGTTTGTTGTTCTCGTATAATCAGACCTCCGCCTTCATATGTAATCATCTATTAGCTCAATTGCTCTCCGACCCAGCAGAAATAACATCTACCTTTCGCCTGCGTCAAATTTTGTTTATTTCGCATGAACCAACAAGAAAAGTGTATTAGAGTGGCAATACACACAAATATTAGAATATCGAAAATTAATTCACTAAGGATCGTACAGGACTCAATATTTTAGGTTGTTCAAGTAAATTCCAGAAAACTGAACTCAGAGAAAGTTCAAACCACAATTCAAGTATACATGTTTGAACGTAGATGAACAAAACCATCTCTTGTTTCGTTTAAAACTCATAACCGTATTCTTAAACAAAAATTCGGGACATAGAATCCCACTCAGTGGCAGCAAAATGCCGTATTCTCACTGAAAATACCCTCAATACTTTATAGAAAATGTTGCAGAAAATATATTATTCAGAATTTATAAATACATGTCTAAATACTAAATCACCCAATACTAAAATATTTACCAGAGTATAAAAAAGTTGTAAATATACTAAAAGGGTTAGTAACTATATAATTGTTTGCTACAATGTCACTGTAGTAAGGAATATTTCGATTTTGTCACATGAATAAAATCACAAACAGTTATTAATGGATGCCACTCAAGTTGACAGTACAAACACAGAGTTAAGATACTTCTTTCTTGAAATTTATATTAATAATATTCTATGAGAGTTGATTTAAAGAACTTTTTGAATTCACATTTATGAA
>NC_134785.1:18241705-18246705 GCF_046742065.1 Oratosquilla oratoria
TGAGTGATTAGATCGACTTTCAACACATAAGATAATGCCCCCATATGTATATTTATGTATTAATGACAAAGTTTCCTACTGGCTATCAGCAAGCAATGGGAAAAATTCGCTGTACTGATTTGGAGACATTCCGAAATGCTTTATTAAACAAACTATTGGGTTAGGGGAGGTGCCTAATATAATTCATATATTCCATAAGGCTAATGTTGAAAAAAAAACATTATTTACAGTGCAAATCACTATTCGTTTCTTCGTTTACATCACGTATCTAGGGGTCACTAGGTGAGTTTCCCTCTTTATGAGTACTTGTTGATTTGTTCCGGATTAACCGTTCTTTTCGTTGGATTTCTTTTCTCAGCATTTGAGATTTGTTTTTTTTTATATTTTCCATAGGGCTATTCATAAAGTGCTGATTATATAAGTTTTTTATATTTTATATACGGCTACCCTAGAATTATTCATAAAGTGTTGATTTTATGTAATTGAGAGGTAAAAACACCAATTTGTGGTTTTCATGCACATGCATAGATGTGTTATTTGGTTCGGCCACTCCCCATACAAGGAGGAGAGTGTTTTTGGCTCTATAATATCTCGTTCGATAAAACATAATATACGTACATGCATACATACGCACATACATACATACATACATACATACATACATCACATGCATGCCTATATACATATATACATGCATCATTCATACACCATACAGTCATACATACATATATATGCACAATCATTTATATATGCATAAATCATACATACATATAAACATACATACATACATACATGCATCATTCACACACCATACAATCATTCATACATACATATATATGTATGATTTATGCATGTATAAATGATTATATATATATATATATATATATATATATACAATCATTTATACATGCATAAATCATACATACATGAATGCATGCATGTATTCAAACATATCTACACAAACTGCGAGAGCCATGAGCTACCGTTACACAACGGTAGCGCGTGGGTCTCGTCGTCTGAGGGACCACGGATCGAAGGTTCCCAACATCCGGGTTTGATTATTCGAAATACGTACTATGATGAGTGATTTGTTCCATAATATATACACGCATACATACCTCCACGCATTTATCCGTATATACATACACGCATACAAGTATGCCAAAAGTTTTTGTTTTTCTTGTGAGACAACTGGCCGAGTCAAACAATTTAATCACCTTCACTCACCCACCATACTTATCCAAAACCCATTACTCATTCCTCCTATCATATCCCCTTTAATATATAAAAGGGTCAATACTTATGATTATAGTTCCTGCAATAAACTCAGAAAATAGTTCATTTTATTACTAGGAAAATAAATTGACTGAAATAATTATGATATTTCAATATTCCTCATTTCCTTTTTGTGTCCTCATATGCACAGCATCGTAGTGCAGTAGGTTTCTGTCCTGCTTTCAAAGCAGAAATACCTCTGTTCGCATCCAAGTGGTGATCATGAATGACACGTAAATTATATGGGCACGTAAGGCAAAGAGAACTTTTTTGTTCCAAGCTTTTTCTCCCGGGCTGACTATGTACACAAGGTACAGGTGACATTTTTTACCCAATTAAGCGTCTTTCCTCAAACTTAGTATAGTTGCTTCTTATGCAACAGACACAAGATTCCTGCTTTACATCACATTCTGAGTCTCATACATAAATACATACATACGTACATGTACACATACATACGTACATACATACATACATACATACATAATACATACATACATACATACATACATATACCAAAGGAATTTCCCCCTTTAAAAGTGAGCCTCATAGCCTGGTAAATTCCCTTGTATTGTAAACCTACAATGCAAACCAACACGCTTCGTACACCAACTGAGAGTAATTGATCTATGGTATTACTTAAATATGAAATAAACTGTACATAATATGTCAGTGTACAAGAAGAAGACCACTCATGTACCGTAGTTGCATGAAGAACTAAGGCCAATCCTCAGCCTTTGTTATATACTGGAGAGAGTATCTTCGCAACTTATAAATGCTAATTTGTTCCGCCCGATTGAACGCCGTCTGTTTTACATATAATTGCAACCGGAAGGCAGTTATAATGTAAGCAAGTGTTTTTATGCCTGCAAAAAAAAAGAGAGAGAAAGCCTATGATTTTGCTGCCCATTATCAAAATTTAAGAACAATTACACACTGCCCTTCTCGTATGTGGAGATGTGTTAGGATACACATATGTGGTTCTGCTATGGCCTAAGGATGGCTTCCAGCATACTAAGATATGTGTGTCATGTATCTTTTTTCTTTCACGGAATAATGACTCATACAGCTGAGATCGAAAAAAAACTTCAATTCGATATTTGTCCCTCAGCTTCTGAAATCTCCTTTTCTTGTACCGAAAGAGAAATCTGACGGACATCTCTGTGTTGAGAAAAGAAAAAACTCCATCTCGGTGTTGAAGGTCTCAAGAAATGACATTACTGTCTCCTACGTTCCTCTTCAAATGAATTCCAGGACCAAGGAAGGCCTCCTTCCAGAAAAAAAGGAAATCCGAGGTATAGGACTCCGTAGTCCCTTTTCAGTTTAAAGAAGAGAACGATCATTGTAAAGTGACATAGACGCTGATTCCTTTGGTTCCCGGTTCACCTATGTCCCTAGCTTCTCCCCCCCATCAAATGATCCCCAATTACCATTAAAGGTAATTGCTGCAGTCGCCCATGCACGCCCTTGTCCCGACCCCCCACCCATCCCCTCTACCACCCACCCCCCTTCCCTCATCCCTTCCCTTGCCCTTAATGCATCCGAGGCGAATATTACGTAAGTCGGGTGAACATTACGCAAGTCGGAATCACCGCGCACCACACAAAAAACGCTAAGAAGAAGAAGAAAAGCACACTAAGAGGAGGACGGAAAGGAAGACGACGACGACGACGACGCCGAGGACGACATGCGCGTAGAAAAGTGCGTTAGAAATTTTGCAATTAATCTCACTGGGACAGTAAATAAGGGTCAAGGGGCTCTGCTTCAGGTCGGCTGGGAATCCATTGAAAGCATCGGAGAAATCTGACCAACCCGGGGAACACCTGGGGTCCCCCCAAACAAGCACATTATTCGCTCGTGCACCAAATTTCCCAGCCGCAGTCCACTAAATCACCCCAATGCGATCTGATATTAATAGGATCGGATATTAGGCTGTGTACAATAGCCGAGATCACACAAGGACACGTCGATTGCACACCGTCCTCTGTTGGCGCAATCAATGGCCGGAAGAAGAATTGGCCACCGCTAGCACTGCACCCTTGAGCTATACGACCAATACATGCTGCTGCTGCTGCTGCTGAAGCTCAGGCTGCTGCTGTTGCTGGAGTTCCTCTTGATCCCATTGCTGCTCCAGCAGCTGTAAATATTCCAGCTTCTGCCGGTGGGACAAGCGTAGGCACAGCTGTGGCTGCATAAATGTTGCAGTTTCTCCCACAGTTGTAACAACTCGTTTTGTTGTTGTCATTTTTGTTACTGGGACAACCGAAGACATGGCTGTAGCAGATGCAAATGTTGTAGTCTTACAACAGAGACAAGTATAGCCACAGATTTAGTAGCTATAGTTGGTGCCCTTTCTGTGTAACCAAAGACGTCTAGCATTGTGTCCATGTTTCGAGAAAATTAGCTTTTCATTGTTTAGGAATGTGGATAAAGAGTTTATTACTATTTTTCAACAAGCTCCTTCGTTTCTCTGAAGAATTTTAGTAAAAAACTAGTCAGGAATAAGCTCTACCATCCTCCGTTTTTTATGTTTTAGTGTATATTCATTATATATTATTAATCAATTCATAATTCACTATTTGTAATTTTCTTAATTATATCCTTATTTTACTAATATACCTATTAAGCTTTGTACTTACTGTATATATATATATATATATATATATTATATATATATATACATGTATATATATATATACATATATATATATATATTTATATATATACATATATATATATATATATATATATACATACAAATATATACAGTATAATATAAATATATATATACACAAATATATATATACATATATATATATATGTATGTGTATATATATATATATATATACACATATATATATATATATGGGGGGGGTGTTAACTATGAATATATAATTTCAAATATTTGAAGTAAGGGGTCTATTTTAATTAATTTTTCATTTAACACAAGTTAGAGTTAATGTGGATACGCAAAGTCAAACATCTACTCAGAGGGTACTTAAATATGACCAAGTCCGTCACCCGTACCCTAAGTACTCTGACAGCCAGATAGGTATCACCCTCCAAGTCCCGTTAGGAGAAGACGAACAGGAGGTTTCGTAATTGCAATGCGAGCTTAAAACAAATGTTCCGCATTGACACAGCGTTGCTATATAACGATGAAATATCGAGAAATTGATCATAAGGTTCCTAAGCCAACGGGTCACAGAAACTCCGTTAGACTAATGTCGGTGGTGAAAGTGTTGGTGTTGATAAAATTTGGTGGTGAAATAAATCAAAATCTCGAATACTCTTCCAGTATGGTGACACGCTGAAGATTTAATCATGACAAACAGGAAACTATTTTATTCAGTTGATGTCTAAGATAATCTGGTCCACATCTTGACAGAAAAACATACAGCTTATGCAGTAATCTAAACCTATAGCTGCACTGCGTGCCATAGTATCAAAAGCCTTCATCCAATTCAGAAAGAAAAAATAAGAAAAAAGAAAACAAGAACATACTCAACGATTATCGTAATGGTTACGATAATGGCAATGGAGCTGGGCCCAGGTGTTCATAATAGTAGACATTATTAGTGATTAAAGAAAAAAGTGCTTAACTATGAATTAAGAGTACTAGGGAGGTGCAAATCTGCAGACTTGAAGTAGCCTAGCTCTCGCTACTTATTTTATTTACATGGATTATTCTTTTCAAAACTCACCGAGTTTAACTGTTACCTCCT
>NC_134785.1:18254205-18256705 GCF_046742065.1 Oratosquilla oratoria
TGTGGGAACACTGTTATTACTACTATAAATCCTTTTGTGCAACTGAACGCATAAAGCCATCCACTTTCATAAAACGCCCTCAATCTGGGCCTGGTCTGTTCTAGTTGTTGAGCCGTATCCAAGGCGATGTTACACGTCCTAAGGTCTCGGTGTACGACATGTAGCCGAGTGTGGGGACCCCGCTCCTCGTGATTGTCTCCAGCCAGGCCAATAAGGATCAAAGATGAAGATGGCGGGGGTTGGGTCTTCAGGAGTGAGACGCTAGATGTGGCCGTGCCATCATCGCACTGCGGGAAGGTGGGGGAACTGGTGATTATGTGTTAGAGCTACTGGATGCCTTCTGTCCCCTAAAAGGGCTGTTGTCAAAACCATCGATCCAAGCCACCAAGGTGTTATTTAACGTTTAGAACCTAAATCCACCAATGCACTGTAAATATGCAATTTCATGGTTTGGGAAAATTATGACATCTCTACAAAGGTCTCCGCAGTAAATGCATACATGCAGATGCCAATGCTGTCAATTAGTCTCTGCTTTAGATAATTTTGGATAAAGTTGAGTGAAGATATTTAGATATGGACACAATATTTACATTGGTGTTTTGTGAATAGGGGCCCCTCTCCGACATGTTTTAGGCCACCTGATACTAATATCTAGTCTTTTGGTCTCTCCACCAAACAAAATTAGACAAATTCATTCTCGTAAAAAAATTAAACCTAGATTTTTGAAGATTTTTGAAAGGGTAAGAAAAAGAAATGAGGTTAGAACTGATTAATGATTATAATTATGGAAACAATAGCATTTTTTTCATATTGATTCATTTTTTTCGTTTCATAGTTACCATAGTTACCTTTACTCTGCATACAAATTTTATCTACTTCAGCTATTCTCAGTAGCTTTCTTTTCCATCTCTAATGTATTCCCTGCTTTCTATGCACTCGTTCAGTTCACTAATTTTTTTCTATGACAAATGATTCTGTCCTTTGTAGCTTATAATTTTTATATGGATTTTTTCTACGCATCCACTTCTATTTCTAATTACTTATACTTCCCATTTCCTTTCATTGCTCATGTCTCTCTTCATTTATGCTGTCAACATATTAACCATTTAGTTTTTGTGGGACTATCACTGAACTTATTACTGTTACAGCTAAGTCACCTCGCCAAACCCATCTCGGAAAGGTAATATCTTTCTTGTCCTGAAAGCTGACCTAAACGAGGTAAGTGACGCTCGTGAAGGTTAGACTAGCTATTGAAGTCAATCATTTCTAATACTGAATTACAACCCAACTTGTCCAATGTGTGAATATCCATGAATATGATCACTATAATAATTATAATGTAAAGTGAAATTGCATTGTTACATGAGTGAAAGAAATCCCCCATATATACATATATATATATATATATGTATATATATATATATATATATGTATATATATATATATATGTATATGAGTGTCTATGTGTCATCCCACTAGATATGTCTCGCTGTCACTCTCCGCTATCTCTCTCTCTCTCTCTCTATATATATATAAATATATATATATATATATATATATATATATATGTTTGTATATATATATATGTATATATATGTTTATATATGTATATATACATATATATATATACACACACATATATATATATACATATATATACATATATATATATTATATTAATATATATATATATATATATATATATATATATATATATATATATATATATATATATATATCCCTCTGTCTCTTCCCCCTATCCCTCACTTTCTCATTCATTGACTGTGTGCAAATATAAAAGTATTATTTCAACGAGCGCCAAATAAGTTACCAAACGTTGGAATTAATAAATAAAAAATCCTAAAAAGTCATCTATATATGTACCCGTGGAAGAGCCAAACATATATCCGGTCTTAGAGACATTACATAAGGAAGGTGAGGTTACACCTCAGAAATTAGGTGATAGCATCCAAAAAATACAGATGTATTAGTTATCTGTATCATCAATAAAGAAGTTAGTTCTCTTCACGAATATATTTTACAATGATTAGTTTTCGTGACTGGTTTTTATGTGACATAAAAACGTCGAACTTGCAGAAGTATTTTTTTTTTCTATGCTAAGAAGAATGTTCTAAATGTCACATTCTAGTATAATATTTGTGTTTATTTCATAGCTTAATTCACTTATTCACCAATAAATATTTTGAACATGGAGAACAATTTAATTATAAGGACTTAATGTACTATACGCGCTCATACATGTAACAAAACAGTTTAATTTTCCTCTATAGTTAGTATAAGGGCAACATTTAATATATATCTTTCCACAATAACCAGGTTGGATTATAATTCTGCATTACAAATGAATAATCTCAATAACGAGTACAACCACCATAGGCGTCAGTTACCTCGTTTAGGCTAATACTTTGGTTGAGCCAGCTTTCAAGGCAAGAAGGATATTACCTGTCCGATCTGGGGTCTGGAAAGGTGACTCAGCTGT
>NC_134785.1:18259205-18261705 GCF_046742065.1 Oratosquilla oratoria
TACCTCTACAGTATACTACCTCGATTAACAAATTCTCTCCATTTTGCAGATTTTGAATTTTTTACTATTTATCGCTAGGTTATCTTATTCCGTCAGATATATATATATATATATATATATATATATATATATATATATATATATATATATATATACATTATATATACATATATATATTATATATATATACATATATATATACATATATTATATATATATATATATACACATATATATATACATATATATTATATATATATACATATATATACATACATATATATATACACACACATTTTATATATATATATATGTATATATGTATACATGTATATATATATATATATATATATATATATATATAATACGACTGTCCCTCCGTTATGCGTTCCCCCAACCCCTTGTTACTGTCCTGTACCATTTCTCTGATTTTTTTTTTTTTTTTTTTTTTTTTTTTTTTTTTTTTTTTTTTTTTTTTTTTTTTTTTTTTTGCCTACCCTGTGGTGGGGAAGAGAATGTTACAACTAAGTCTTTCCACTTGAGTCGTAAGAGGCAAAAAAAAAAAAAAAAAAAAAACGGGACGGGGGATGGGATTAGGAGTCCTACTACCTGTAGCTCCAAAGGGGACATTCCTAAATAAAGTAAAGACACAAGAGGGTCTGGGAGTTTTCCAACTAGTACCCTAAGGTTTGGGTCTTTTAATGTGCGTGGATGTGGTACAAATGAGAGTAAAAGGGAAGAGATAGGCAGTATATTTGCGAGAAGATGGATATGCTGTCTTTGAATGAAACTAAAATGAAAGGGAAGGGCGAGTGTGAGTTTGAGAGTGTAGCTGGGAGGTACCCAGGAGTGAAGAGGGGACGAGGGAGAGAAGGTGTGGCTATACTAGTACGTGAAGAGATAAGTAAGCTAGTAGTGGGGTGGAAGGAGGCTTCATCAAGGTTGATGTGGATGAAAGTGAAGCTGGGAAGGGAGATGTGGATTTTTGTAAGTGCGTATGGGCCTGGTAGTGAGAAGAGCGTTGAGGAAAGGGAGGCTTTTTGGGTAGATATAAATGAGTGCATAGAGGGATTAGGGAGAAATATCAATGTAGTTGTACTGGGAGACCTTAATGCTAGGATAGGAAACGAACCAATAGACGGAGTGATTGGGAAGTATGGAGTTCCAGGTAAACATCGTAGTGGACAATTGATGGTGGCAGATAGAGCGTTAATGGACTATATAGTGCTGACCAAGAGTATGGTAGGAAGAGTTAAGGGGAATATCAAGTCATTTTCTTGTGGAAGGTAAATTGAGAGTGGAAAATAGGTTGAGAAAGAGGAAAAGGGCAGAAGGTAGGAAGGTACTTAGAGAGAACTGCTTAAATGAGAAAGAAAAAGAAAATGAGTATAAGAAGAAGTTGAGAGAGGAGTGGGAGGGAGTGAAGGATAGAATAGAACTGGGAGTGGAGGAGGAATGGGGATGGTTTAAGGAGGGGGTCATAAGGTGTGCAAAGATGGTTTGTGGAACAAGGAGGGCGGGTGAAAATAAAAGGAAGGGTAGTGAATGGTGGGATGAGGAAGCAAAGAAGGGTGTAGAAGAGAAGAAGCAGGCATTCATAGATTGGCTGCAAATTAGGACGAGGGAATCGTATGAGAGGTACAAATTAAAGAGAAGGGAAGTTAAGCATAAGATAAAGGAAGCAAAGAGGGGAGCAGATGTGAAATGGGGAAAGAGTATGACAGAAAACTTTGAAAGTAATAAAAAGATGTTTTGGAAAGAAATTAAAAGAGGAAGAAAAGGTAAAAGGCGCAGATGGAGAGATGATAATGGAAGTGAAGGCAGTGAGAGGAAGGTGGGCAGAGTATTTTAGGGAATTGCTAAACGTGAAGGAGGATAGAGAGGGAAAGGTAGTTGCAGTGGAAGCGCTAAGAAAATGAGGGTGATGAGTGAGGAAAATGGAGGAGAAATTGTGAAAGATGAAGTGAAAACAGCTGTTAAGATGAGGAGAGCAGGCAAGGCACCTGGGTTTGATGGATGCCATGCAGAATGTCTGAAGAAAGGAAGTACAGTTATGGTGGACTGGCTGGTGAGGTTATTTAATGTTTTTTTTTTTTTATCTAAGAGAGGGTAGAGTGCGGGAGGACTGGAGGAGTTCCTGTATAGTTCCGCTTTACAAGGGAAAGGGGGACAAGTGTGAGGGTAGTAGTTTCAGAGGAATCAGCCTGTTGAGTGTAGTTGGGAAGGCTAATGGGAGGGTCTTGAGTGAAAGGATTAGGAGAGGAACAGAGGGAGAACTGGTGAGGAACAGTGTGGTTTTAGGACAGGTAGGGGTTGTGTAGATCAGATTTTTGTGGTAAGAAAGATATGTGAGGAAGCTATAGGAAAAGGTAAGGATTTTTTTTTGTTTTTTTTTTTGGCTTTTATGGATCTGGAAAAGGTTTACGACAGGGTAGACAGGAAGACACTGTGGGAGGTACTGCAGATATATGAGATAGGGGGAAAGTTGTTAAGAGCAATC
>NC_134785.1:18266705-18271705 GCF_046742065.1 Oratosquilla oratoria
CCCTTATAAGGGGGAAAAAGCCTTTGTTATATATATGTATGTATGTATGTATGTATGTATGATTGTATGCATGTATGTATGTATGTATGATTGTATGTATGTATGTATGTATGTATGTATGATTGTATGTATGTATGTATGTATGTATGTATGTATGTATGTATGTATGCATGTACCTTAAACTATTCTATTTCACAAAGAGAAACTCCTATCCACGCCCCTTGTGGTTGATGTGTTATATATACACCCGAAGACATCTTATTTTGTTTCCTCAAATCACCTTCCTACCTAGCCGGGAATGAGGAATAAGAAAAGAAAATGCAGATAAATAATAAATTGAATAAATTTACAAACTATCTATCTGGATTCCAAATGTCAAAATGAAAGTAAAGGTGCTAGTATCTATGATCGTGAACAAATTCGATTTCTCAAAATGGATGTTTTGGATTATAATATCTCTTGTGACTGATAAACGTCTAATGTATAAATTCTAATCAAATTAATTTCAATCTATCAGCCTGTCTATACAGTATTGCAATTCTTCTTATCAATACAATAGAATACTATCAGAGCAGCAGCCAAGTAAATAGATTGAAAACCAAATCACAAATGCAAATGGGCTGTTGTCCATTACGAGCTGAATAGAATAACAGTGCAGGGAATATCTTGTTTTTCATATACAAAGGATGGAAAGATATATAGATGATATACAGGAATGTTTGCCATAATTCTAGAAAAAAATTGTATATGTTACAATGCAAATGATCATAGTTAACACATCAATTATATAGTACAAGTATATATAATAATGAATAACAAATAATAATGTATGGAATAATAATGTAGCCTATTAACTATAATGCTATTAACTCTCCATCTCTCACCAATAACCTGGATCCTGTAAGTATTAATACTAATAGAAAACGGAATTTTCTCTCAATAGATAACTACGCTAAACCTACCAACCTTCGTAGGTGCTTTAGTGTTTGGTGTATGAATAAGTACACATAATCCTCGTTCTCCTTCATCATCTATTTAGTTGTTTATGACGCTCATGAGATTAAAATCCTGATAGAGCACATATTCATTTAATAGACTTATAATGCATTGTTTATATTTTAATAAATTTATGAACATGTCAGAAAGCATTGTTCTATTGACTGGGTCAATAACAACAGCATGAGAACAACAATAAGAGATACGAAACCAACAACGAGAACATAAACAACAACAGCAATGGAAAGTGGAAATTGAATGATTTTGTTCAATTGTTACTACTTTTCCAACTCCTTTTACTTCTATTCTTCCTCCTCGTCCTTTCCTCCTCCCCCTCACCTATTTCTTTCCTTATCGTGTCATCGTCGTTGTCGGTGGCGGCGGCGGCATCATCATCATCGTCATCGTCATCGTCGTTGTCATCGTCATCGTCATCGTCATCGTCATCGTCATCGTCATCGTCATCGTCATCGTCATTGTCATTGTCATTGTCATCGTCATTGTCATCCTCCTACTACTACTCCTACTCCTACTCCTCCTCCTCCTCCTCCTCCTCCTCCTCCTCCTCCTCCTCCTCCTCCTCCTCCTCCTCCTCCTCCTCCTCCTCCTTCTTCTCCTTCTCCTCCTCCTCTTCCTCCTCCTCCTCTTCCTCCTCCTCCCCATCACCATCAGCATCACCATCGTCATCGTCATCGTCATCGCCATCGTCATCCTCCTACTCCTCCTACTCCTCCTTCTTCTCCTTCTCCTCCTCCTTCTCCTCCTTCTTCTCCTTCTCCTCCTTCTCCTTCTCCTCCTCCTCCTCCTCTTCCTCCTCCTCCCCATCACCTTTACCATCACCACCATCACCACCATCACCATTATAATTGCTATCAACACTACCAATATATGAATACTTTTTTTTTTTTTGCAATACTTTTCGCATTAGAAAACTTGGTAAAGTATGCACTTAATCACCCTTTCCCTTGTTTCTCTGCCTTAGGCTCTTCATGTACGTGCACAAACATTCTAATTCTTCTGCACTAACTAACTATGGCCTTATGCATTTTGTCCTATACTTTCCCTTTTCAATCATTTTTACATCCATTTCTTATAGAGTTTGTCATATGTTTCTTTTATTGACACTTGTTCCTCGTTCTCTTTTCTAGATTATATTCCCTTTCAAACAAAAAACTTCGACAACAGAGCATCTCAAACATACATAGATATTGTTGTTCTCATATAGCTTACCAACAAACCAGCCTCTTTCGATTTTTACAGTGATTATATTATTCATATCATGTGTATTTTTTCGTCAACTTTGTACCTTGTTTTCTTGTTATTTCTGTTCTGTTCATCTTCGTGGTTTAAGTTGAGTTCTGAAGATGACTATTTGTTCTTGTTTTAACAAGAATTTTTCATGACAAGATATTCTTTTCCGGGTTCTTCTTCAGACTCTACCAACTCTTCCATTTTCAACAATCAAGTAATCGGACATTGTTCGTTTGGCTATTACTCCAGTTGTCCATCACCCGTTGCTTGAATATCAATTCTATCTTAACATTCTTTTCATATATATATATTCGTCCTTCCTTTTATGCATAAAATCGTATACCACGCGTAACTCAAATAGAAAATCTTATGAAACATTTCCGCTAGTAAACACATTTCTTCCTTCACATATATGGGCAATTACTCTCTGCTAACTACCTATCCAACTTACAAAGAAACTCTCTCAATATTTTTTTTTTTTTCATTACGTTCAAAGGGTTTCTAGAATATTTCTAAGACCCCTTAGCACTCTAGTTTTATTCTTCAGCTCCTTTGAAAGACGGTTTCACCAAGTTGTGGTGTTTCACATCTCTTCCAAAACTAAGATAGTGATATATTTCTTATTTCTTCACATACTCTGGATTAATCAAAATCAGATTCCATACGAACGGTGGCTATTCACACCCTTCAGTCAATTTGCCTGGCGCTAAAATATCCAATTTCATTCATTACGTTCGTATGGTACTCGCTTCCTGATGACACAGTTACATATAAGAATTATATTCTACGGCTTCATTTTCAATCCTTCTAAATTACAGTTAGAGTGTTGTACATAAAGATTTCACCTTTTTGTGGTCTTCACAATTCCTTGTAAATATAAATTGATTTTTATCGTTATTGTTGTTAATATGATTAATAATTATCATTATTATTAACATTAATATTGCTAACACTATTTTTGTTATTGTGACTATTATTAACTATTACTATCTATCATTGCTATTAAAGTTTTTATTGATTAATATTAAGGTATATGTCATGACATATTATATTATCATCATAATCATCATTATCATTATATTATGAATTTTTTGTATAATCATTATTACTTTACAATAAGATACATAATGATAAATATATTATTTTATTTTACAATGTTTTATTATCAAGCTATTGAATTAGAAATCTATCATTAAAACACTACATTTAATTTGTTCTAATCTAATTTAAACGTATATTTTGTTCATCTCACCCTCTCAAATGTTCTTTGAGATTCCAAATTTTCCATGATGCCTATATGTAATGTCAACATCTACCTAAGACATCAAATAAACTGAATAAAATATCTCTAAGTATGACCTTTTCCATACCAGGTAATAAACATATTTTCGTTGTTTCTACCATTGCGCTATCATATACATCATCTAGCAAGATTTTTCAGAAAGAATAAGTTTAACTAGGTTAAGTTAGTTATCAATTATTATTAATAATGGAACTGATATCTAATAAAAATCGTAATATATTTCCGAAATGTCTTATCAACAGCCTTCGTTTACATCTTGGTCATCGTATCAGTTCTTGGCTTTCGTATTGTCAAACCTCTTTTCCCTCAGAACTCTCGTTAGCTTACTGAAGTTACCATAACAAGACATGTAAGTCTTTAATAAGTAATATAAGAACAATCATCATAGCTACAAACATTTAGCGAATGAGGGTTCTTTCTCACTTCTGACAACCAAAACACATTTTCACTAACACCTAGTATAGGACAAGTTAGACAATTGTATGTAAAGTGCACAGAATACAAGTTTACTCAATGACGTACTGCAGGTTTGGGGAAGGGAATATGAAGTCCAAAAGAAAGGAGTATGGGACAAGAGGAACAAAAGAGGGACTAGGAGATGGAATAAGAGAGAATAGAAGAGAGACTTATGTTCTGAAAGATGAAGCGAGCCAATTTGACACACATTTGCAATACAAGAACGTACACATGTAGTTGCACAAATAAGAAAAACATATACGTACAACAGTACAAGTGTAAATTCATAGAACACCGCGAGGAGGCGCGCATGTTAAGTCATTACCTGATTATGCTTGCTTTCAAATTAGCAGATTAATCGAAGCACAGTCAGTCTTGTGGAAAGATAAATGTGCTATGAAACGGAGAGAAGGGTAAGCACGAGAGGGAAGAAATATGTAAATTGAGAAAAGGCGAGGCAGGAATTAGGTGAAAAAGGATGAAGAGAGAGAAGGGATTGCTGAAGATAAGGGAGATGTATAAAGAAAAGGCTTCTTGGAGGGGAGAGAACGAGAAAAAAAAAGACGGCGAGCTGGAAAGAGTAGGGGGAGAGGAAAAGGGAGAGAGAGAGAGAGAGGGGGTAGGGAAGATGCAGAGAGAGAGGGGAGAGCGGAGGAGGAATAGGGGGAGGAAGAGGGAGAGGGAGGGGGAGTGGGAGAGGGAGAGGGAGAGGGAGAGGGAGAGGGAGAGGGAGAGGGAGATGGAAGGGGAGAGGGAGAGGGAGATGGAAGGGGAGAGAGAGAGAAAGGGAAAGGAAGAGGGAAAGGGAGACGGAGAGGGAAAGGGAGAGAAAGAGAGAGGAAGAGGGAGAGGGAGAGGGAGTGGGAGAGGGAGAGGGAGAGAAAGAGGGAAAGGGAGAAGAAGAGGGAGAGGGAGAGGGAGAGGGAGAGGGAGAGGGAGAGGGAGAGGGAGAGGGAGAGGGAGAGGGAGAGGGAGAGGGAGAGGGAGAGGAGAA
>NC_134785.1:18279205-18291705 GCF_046742065.1 Oratosquilla oratoria
ACTGAATTTGCTGTGTTTTTTCTTTTAGTGTATTCCACACTTATGTACTGCTGTTCTTAAGGATCCACGAGATCACTGCATCGCTGACTTTGCTTTGCTTTTCAATTAACGATTTCATTCAGGTGAGTGGCACTCTTGTGGAAAGATCTAGATCAGTAGATTTCAACGCGGTTTTTTTTTCCTGTATTCCTCACTTATGTACTGCTGTTCTTCATTCTCCATAAGATCACTACATCACTGACTTTGCTTTGCTTTTCTACTAACGACTCCATTCAGGTGAGTGGCACTCTTGTGGAAAAGATCTAGATCAGTAGTTCTCAACGCGTTTTTTTTTTTTGTGTGTGTATTCCACACTTATGTACTGCTGTTCTTCAGTCTCCATGAGATCACTACATCACTGACTTTACTTTGCTTTTCAACTAACGACTCCATTCAGGTGAGTAGCACTCTTGTGGAAAAGATCTAGATCAGTGGTTCTCAACAAGGTTTTTTTCCTGTATTCCACATTTATGCACTGCTGTTCTTCAATCTCCATGAGATCATTTCATCACTAAAGTTAATCGCTGTGCATCCACTAACAACCACTGGTTTCCGAGTTGTGGACCCCACTTTTGAAACTCTATGGCCTCCGAAGGGGTAACGTACCCTAGGTTGAGAACCAATCTAGAATCTAGACCGATAAAGATACTATTTTACCAAGTCTTTTTCTAAGATGAGACTAAATGCATGACCTGACAAGAAACGTCTGTTGAACAAGTCACCTAAGTGCTTGTGCGATATTCACGAGTAAGGTGTTAATCTTGTCTCTCTAAGCTTCATAGAGCACCATACTTCCACGAACAAACCTTTCTTCTAAAAACATGAACAGATAATCAGTAAACATTGGCAGATTGATGGAACTATGCCTGGACGATAAAGATCTCTGCAAAACTCTCTTCGTAAGCACCAACGCCCCATTACTGAGATGAAACAGAAACTAGAAGAATGCGTTGGAGACTAATTTATTACTGAGGCAATCAAATAAAGGTCTTGTGCTGAACAAAAGGATGATGCTGCTTTCAGAGGGACGAGCACAGGAGACACTATATCAGATGTCTGCTCGTGCATCCCTTCAGGTCTTCAAGAAAACACCAGAAAAATATGAAAAGACTGTGCACGCTGCTCTGATGCCTTTACACATTGGTAGTATAAAATATTCCTCTTTTTCAACAATGAATACAAACTGATTCCATTTCTATAATTACATAAATATACGTGTATGGTTAAATATCCTTCGAAAAAAAATGTGTGCGTCTACATGCCTGTGTGTGTATGACTTTGTTTGTTTGTTTGTGTGTGTGTGTGTGTGTATGTGTGTGTGTGTATGTGTGTGTGTGTGTGTGTGTGTGTGTGTGTGTGTGTGTGTGTGTGGGTTTAGGTGGGTGGGTGGGTGCGTGTATGTGTGTGTATGTGAGTAAATATGCGTGCGTGTGAGCATGCCTGACTATCCCCGTGTACGAGAATTCATAGGTTTATGTAGTTTGCATGTGTCTGTGTATGATTTCGTGCTTGCATCTATACCTAAAAGAATAAAGAAATGAAGGAAATTATAAGAAATGCGCAAATGTTAAAGATGACGAAAAACCTTCCCATTAGACTCTGAAGAGCTCTTGACCACTCAGCTTTACCTATCAACCTCTGACGGTCTTCCCAAAGCCTCTAAGTCCTTCAGATCCTCCCCCATTTCCTCCACGTACTTCTTTATTAATTATGGAAGCAATAATTTTTGCTGTATGGATGATAAAATAATTTCAGGAATATGTATGCAACATATACATATACATATACATATACATATACACATACATATACATACACATATTCATATACATTTACATATACACATACATATACATGTGCATATATGTACATTTGTATGTATATATACATATGCATATACATATACATATGAATATGATATACATATGCATATATATATATATATATATATATATATATATATATATATATATGAATGTACATATACATATAGGCACACACGCTCACAAACACACACACACACACACACACACACACACACACACACACACACACACACACACACACACACACACACACACACACACACACACACACACACACACACACACACACTCTCTCTCTCTCTCTCTCTCTCTCTCTCTCTCTCTCTCTCTCTCTCTCTCTCTAATTTATTTTTGTACGAAGAGCAATTGTTCTTGTTTTACATTATGCAATACTATGATTTATACAAACCAATCTAATATATAAAAATTTGTAAATCACTCTCAAAGTAAATTAACATGTCCTACTTTACAAGAAGACTAATAGTGTCTAGTATTCTTAAGTTATTCCAGACTAGGAGGTCTCCAACAATGTATTCTGACACAATCTCGAGTTTGCGAAGAGGCTGTAGTCTATTTGAGTCAATTTGGGAGGGTGAAGTTTTTCTATGTCTCGATGATCCTTTAAAAACAAAAGCTAAAAATCCTGAAAACTCAGCACGATTATTAATAAAAAAAAAATATGGTAAAGACATTGAACAATAAAAAGTTGTTTTGAACAGAACTTTAACAAAATAATAGTGGGAATACATGAAAGGGGCGTGGCACCTTTGCCTATGGTACTGTGAAGTGGCTTCGTGTCCATGCTAACCCTACGGCCCAATATGGAGAAGCTTCTGGTTTAACTCAGACTCTCTGGAATAAGATCAGGATTCGAGTTGGATCACTCTTTCATCCTCATCTAAAGTGTGTACTCCAATTCTGATCCCAGTTCCCCCTCGGCCTTCTGTTTTGGGACTATGCTCCCTTTCCCCCGTTAAATCCGCCCTCTCATCTCTTCTACCCGCTAGGCGGCGGCAGTAGCGGCTGCAGCGGCGGTTGCGATGGCTTTCTGGCAAGAGACGGAGTGACGACTTAATTTCGAGTTTGAACTCAACTTAGATGTGTTCATTTCCGTTGACGATTTTTTTTTATTCTGTTTACTTTTTCTATTTTCTTTGTCGTATTGTTTAACAGAGTAAAAAAAAAAAAAAAGCATATCCTCTAATTCAATTACTATGGTTGGCATTGTCTCTTCAGCATTATAACAGTGAAATAATTGCACCTAATGTTATTCTGAGGTAAGAAAATTACCTATAATAGTCGTCCTTCTACAGTACATCTCATGTTGGGTGATCTTTTTTTTTCCAGGAAGGACATTCGCAATCAATTGGTTGATATCATCCCTTTATACACAATATAAACAATGGAGATAAAATGGCTGCACACAGGATAACTTGAACACGTGATTTTCCCATGGCTGTTGCAAGTAAATTTTTATTCAGCTGAAGAGGCAGCCCTACAGGTGAAAGTATATAAATAATATTTACTAAACCTTTTTAAACAGGTATCAAGTTTTACAAGTTGGACACTGTATAATTTGTTAAGACTAAAGATCCCAACTGATTAACCATCTTACAGCACTAAGAAAAATCTTATTAATCTTGGCTATATCTTTATTAATGCATTGATATACTTATAGCCATTCTCATTATCGTCATCATCATCATTGTCGTTAGTAGTAGTAGTAGTAGTAGTAGTAGTAGTAGTAGTAGTAGTAGTAGTAGTAGTAGTAGTAGTAGTAGTAGTAGTAGTAGTAGTAGTAGTAGTAGTAGTAGTAGTAGTAGTGGTAGTGGTAGAAGTAGAGGTGGTAGTGGTAGTAGTAGGCCTAGTAGTGATAGTTGTTGTTGCTCTTGTTGTAGTAGTAGTAGTAGACCGGAAAGAAAATTAATTGAAATTCCATTAAGAATGGGAAGGCTAGGCAAATATTTGTATGTTAAAGACCAATTAATCCCCGTGTCCCGAAACCTCTTGCGCTGACGTCCATTCTTGTTTCATCTATACGTTGAAAGGACGGTGTCTGAAGTTCTCCCCTTCCAGTGGGGGTCGTGTTACTTCGATTGTAAAATCCTTGCATACCTACCGGAGTATTTGGGCAATGAGATACCTTATATCGTCATGTCTCATACAGATGAATCCACCCTGCTTGCATATGATCTCATGGTTTGGATCAAGCTGTATATCACTGGAACATCTGTTAGGCATATCACCAACGCTGATATGACGTCAAGGCAATAGAATCCGTGAATTCTTTTTTGTTTAATTTTAGTTCCTTTGCCCTGATTGGTAATGCTGTCAGCCAATTGGACGCCTCTTTTTCCTATACCATTGCTATCTTTCTTTTCATATGATTCGATAGCTGATCTCATAAGGTGCGAAGCTTCTCCTTCTGCCTCACTTCCCTGCCCTTTGATATATTTCTTCTAATTTCTCAGGTTTCACCCATGTTAGTCTCCTTCTGTTGATCTTGTGACACGGTGTTGTTTATCAGGGAGGACATGAGTTTCTGGGAATGTTGGTGTTCTATGTTGGGGAGTTGGTAGAGTGGATAAAATGTCAGCGATAGAAGTTGCCAAACGCATATACCACTGTTGAAGATAAATGGTTACCACAACACACAGCGAAAGCGTTAGAAAATTATACATAAGTCGATAAAGACGACAAAAGAAATAAAGCAATGAATTGATAGAAATAGCAGAATCATAAGAGGAAAATTCAACCCCATTAATATAACAATTAATCACTAGCCTGCAGCAGATAGTGGTTTTTAAGAGGGTAAACGAAACATTAAAATATTCTAACAACGCTGATATGACGTTACAGTAAGAATTAATATATAGAAACATTCTTCTTCAATTTCGAAACTCTAGTCAAAATGTCAGTACCGTTTATCACCACAATTAAGCACTTCATCAATGCAGTTTTTGTCTTATGGAGCTTCCCTAGAAACAAACGTTAGAATACATACATACATATATATATATATATATATATATATATATGTATATATATATATATATAAATTATATATATATACATTATATATATATGTATATATATACAGTATATATATATATTATTTGTATATGTATATATATATACAGTATATATGTATATATATTATATATATATGTATATATACATATACATATATATGTATATATATATATATATATATACATATATATATATATTATATATATGTGTGTGTATATGTATATATCTATGTATATAAAACGGTTGCCAATAGGATGAGGGAGGAAATGGGAAGTCTGGTCTTATGCACGCACAAGCATGGCAGGATAAGAAACTCAAAACTTGTAAAAACGCTGCCTAGGGAACAATAAAAAGAGATTGGATGAATGGATGGATGGCACCGAAAGTGGCGCTCTATTAGGATGCCACTATCCGGGTAGCGGCTGAGAGCAAGCCTTCGGGTCATCCGGGCGTACTGGAGACTTTTCCCGGCGTCTGGAATAGAAGCTGTAAAGAGTTTCAAAAGGCAGAATCCCATTAGGCACATTTCTGGCGCTATTGCGGATTCTTTTCAACCACAGGCTTCGATTGCAGTATTTCTTATGTCTGTTCAAATGTCCATGACCATGTTCAAACAGCGTAGGTCTGAGGTTAGTTGATTATAAACCAGTACGAATTGAGGCATAAACTCAACTTGTTAAGTACATTACCTGATTTGTATGTTGTTGTCACGAGGAATCTATTAAGGTTTCGGAGCTATTGCGGAATCTTTTGAACCACATGCTTCGAATGGAGTATTTTTTATGTTTGTTCAAATGTCCATGACCATGTTCAAACAGCGTAGGTTTGAGGTTAGTTGATTATAAACCAGTACGAATTGTGTGTTTTTTATGATCTAGCACTTTCCATTAGCAAAGGCATAAGCTCAACTTGTTACTTATATTACCTGATTTGTATATTGTTGTCACGAAGAATCTATTCAGGTTTCGGAGCTATTGCGGAATCTTTTGAACCACATGCTTCGAATGCAGTATTTTTTATGTTTGTTCAAATGTTCATGACCATGTTCAAACAGCGTAGGTTTGAGGTTAGTTGATTACAAACCAGTACGAATTGTGGGATATATATTTTTTTTCATCTAGCAATTTCCCTTGGCAAAGGAATAAGCTCAACTTGTTAAATATATTACCTGATTTGTATATTGTTGTCACGAGGAATCTATTCAGGTTTCGGAGCTTTGCAATGACGAAAGTCATACTTCACTTTAATGAAATCAAATTAATACTGTAGCAACCTGATGTGATTTGACTTGCAGGATTGATTCGACGTGCTGTGCCCGACTTAGTAAATGGTGGGCTACATTCTGGGGATTAATCTATCCAAGTGTCATATTTTGACATTTGCTTCTGATTCACTCTAGACAATTTCCTTCAGCTTATCCAAGTACCTCTAATGACAATAGAGTTAATTGTAAAATAAGAACGTAAGAATTGAGGAGAATGCAAGAGACTATAGGGGCTACACTAGGGAGATCCATATCCCTCTCCACTTCTCTTCCCTATCCATAAAGCTATCTAATATTTTCTTAAAACAACCCCTTGCTTTCGCGTTCACTATATTGTTACAATTGACTACAAAGGATTGCATAAAAAGAACATGTCAAAAGGAGACCTTTTGGTCAGTAGCTAGGTCAGATACGGAAAAAATAATTAGTAGATAAATGAATAAAATTAAATAATGGATAATAAAAATTAATAAATAAACAGGAAAATAGCAATCTGTAATAAATACTAAGTAAATAAATTATAGAAGATAAGTTGATATATCATAATAAGTATATAATAATAGGTGAATAAATAAATTTTTTATTAATGGCAAACATTACAACATATTATTTAGGTGTTTGCCTAAATGACTCTTAAAACTCCAAACTGTATTACATTGGACTGTCTCTGCAGCAAGTTTATTCCATTCAATTACTACACGGTTGGCAAAATTTGTTCTATCCAATTCCAAATTAAATCTACTTCCTGACTGCATGAAACCATTATTTCTTGTATGATTCACGATTAGTTTGAAAATTTCGTCACTTTTGATGCTGTATTTTTTTATCTGAAAAACCTGTATCAAATCACCCACGAGTCTACGACTTTTTAGAGAAAATAGCTTCATATATCTTAGTTTATTACATTCGTTAACCACTATGTTGGTAAATTAGTACTTGACTATTTTCTTCAACTTAACTTTGAAATATTTTTGGTTCTATAATCTGTTGAACTTTTCTGAGGCTAATGCCAAAGTATTTTTAGACCTCTTTTGGGTATAAAATAGTGAAATGCTTTCTCTACCATAACGCACACCTGAACACAGTTGCTATCGGTTTATCTAAGTTGGTAGACGACATCCACAGGAGGGGTGTCAGACCTACATTATAGGGTAATTTGGGTCACGTGCTCTTTATTTTTTATGTCACCAAGCTATTTCATTCAGCAATCACGGTGTTAAACCATTTACCCACAAGAAATACTTTTACTACAGTCTTAAATAGGCTTTACTCGTGTTTTAAATAGGGTTAAAAAAAGCCTCGTTCTACATGTAAAAGGTCTTCTTCCAAACCTTTTTTAAGGAGAAATGGTTCCCCATTCCGAATGATAAAAGAAAGAAAGAAAGAAAGAAAAAACAGAAGAGTTGCACGAACTTCGCCATTTTTACGTCGCTTCGAGAGCATTCAGGCAATTGAAAAAAAAAATACAAACGATGTGTAGCTGTGGCGTGTAGGAACAATGGTTGGGGTGAATGAAAATGAGACTCATGAACGATCATGACCGATTGTGATCGATCATGACCACAGCGGCTGCTCACTCGAACTCTAAACAAGTAAATATTGGACAAGTTGAACAAAACGTGGATAAATATTCCGGGGTTATGTTCATTAAACTTGGATTATCTCCGATATATTCTGATTACTGTGGTATTGATATTATTCCATTTTTGTCAAATGAAAAATATAAACACATATATTCATTACAAATAACCAAGGCAACGAGTCCAAATTAAATGAAATATACATTTTCTGTTACTTTGTGCTTCATTAATGTGAACTGTAGTCCAACCAGAAATATAATATTAAGATATTGTTGAAAGAAAATTTAAATGAAGGGATTGGGTGGACATAAGAAGAGGCTAACAATTGTCTGAAGAGTTTCTGGAGAGAACATTTAAGTACGGCAGAGTAATGACGTTTAAACAATACACATTTTAATGAAAGTTATCAAAACGAAATGATAATAAATAGTAGAGAATAATAATTTCGTTACCTGGTGCATTGAAATGAAATTTTATGTGGTACAAGATTACGAATAGTTTTTTTTTTCTAGTTTATTTCCTTTAGAATTAAGAAATAGATCCTACAAATGACTAAACCAGTATGCACTGTTTAAAGTCTTTAGTCTGGTATTAACCTCCTAGATGAGCACAAGCGCTTGAACACCTACGAGATCCTGAGACAAAAATTCACTTTGTACAACTTGTTAATATCTTCCAAGTGACTATATGATGTCCTTCGACATTAACATTCTTCACTCTATATACCTCAAAAAATCTTCCCGTTACACTATTGTTCACTTGACAACCTGTTATTTAGAAAATAATAGGATATACACAGCTATTCTCCTTTCATTTCCTTGCATTTTCAATTTTGGTTTTGGAATGAACACCTGGCTCGTGCATCCTCTTCCATTCCAATGCACCCATATTCCTTCCCCCTATTCTGTTTTCCTAAGTGCCCCTTCTACTGAAACTCTTCTGCATATCTCAGCTAAAGACCCCGGTGAAATAATTCCTTTGTAATCTGTATATTTACTTTAGTCTTATTTACCTGCATAAACTAAAATCGCACATGCCTTTCTCGAGCCTCTCAGGATTTTGCCCCCACTCCTGCACCTTCAAAAGGTAGTTTGCATTCGTTTCACTACACTTTCTCATCTTTTTACAGCACTTCTCTTTATATTCGGTCTGTCCCAGGTAACCCCTTAGTTTTCAACATTGTCACTGGTCATACCATTTCTCCCATACAAACTCTCCAATTCCACAAGATCTCTCCCATTTTCTATTCTTCCTAACAACTTGTCTATTCTTTCCTCACAGTATTACTTCAGATGAAAATCCATGTGAACAAGTTGTATAGACACGGTAAAGGAAACATGGACTGGAGGTGAAGCTTTTATTCCTGACGTTTCGTCTAACGACTTTCTCCTTTGAGAAAGTCGTTAGACGAAACGTCAGGAATAAAAGCTTCACCTCCAGTCCATGTTTCCTTTACCGTGTCTATACAGTATTACTTCAATTTAGATGTTTTCTATTAATTTCTTACTGATAACAATTCCCTTCCTGTTACTCATCTTCATGTGATTTTGAAAGACGTCAGAGTGTGTATCGTTCTTCTATCGTCTATCCTCAAATCCGGTCAATCCTTTGCTTCTTCATCTTCATCTGAAGGAAACATCGAAGGGTCTTCAGTTGCTTCCAAGACTGAACCCTAAACCTGTGTCAGTACTGACTATTTTCTCCTCACCTTTTCATAACAGGAGCTGACAACCAATGACTGCTTCCCTCACATCCACAGAAACACGTCCACAATAGAGTAATAGAAATATAACGAACTTGGGAACAGTCTCACAATAACATAATATAGACAAAGCTGAAGCGTTTGTTCACAGAGACCTGTGGAAGGACTGGAAGTTTTCAGTTAGTGAAGTTCGAGACAGAAGTTATCATTGTTTAAATCCCTCTCTTAATCTCATTCCATAACATTTCTCGTCTTATTTCAAAATACAACTTTTTAATTTCTTAAATGTTTCCAGCATCTTCAGCCCCTTCAAGCTGTTCTTAAACTATTACCAGTAATCTTCGGCTTTTTTTCTTCTTGTTCATCCTAGTTATCTACATATTGTTATTCCCCATACGTAATCATTTATTTACCTATCTATTGGCCGGTTTGAAAACAATCGCTATGCTTATACTAGAAAAATATGCAAAGTGCGTCGTCAGCTCAAAGCGGTTAATTAGTTAATTAAAAAAGATCAGCTCAATCTCTCATTAAAACGAGGCAGTAACGATAAGCCGGTTTGATGTACAGAGGGATTACACTTTTCAACACACATAAAAACAAAACAAAATAAGCTTTGTCCTAACAGACGAGTCTATCTATTCATTTGAGAGATAAGTCCTGTTATACGAAGAACATATTCCGTGGTCAGTCTATTGTATATATACTCCTAACTGATATTAAAAAAAATGCCTTTGTAGAATCAGAAGGGAAATACATGTCTAGCTTTAGTGTCTAATATTCTAATGATGGCTACTAGTATAAAACATAATCAGTCTGGTAATAAAAGGAGAAGATTGTACCTTGTAAAAACGTAGTGCTAGCTACTGATAATTGTTACTTGCCCTATCATCTCATGTACTTGAAATTGTTTTACAATCTCCTGACAGCACAGTGTGGTAACACAATATGAACAACTGGATGTAGAATACGTGTTTGTGATTTCTTAGTACTGTTTAGCAAGCAAAGTTTTCCAGGTTGAGTCCAAAATTAAATATTAATTTTTCTATAGTCTGTTTACCTTGATTGATGTTTTGTTATTGACATGTTATAGCCAATGGAGTACCAATATTGACGAAATCCCCTCCCCCCAAAAAGTGGGATTTATATAAAAAAAAATGTTATATATATTCTGAGAATCCCAAACTGTTTGACTACATACAAGTTTTGTCAGACAAGAAAAGAAATGTGAAGGTCAGTTTAGGACTCAATGGGAGTTTTTTCAAGTGTATTGGGGACTATTGTATTTTCATTATAAAACCAATATTTTCCATCTATTATCACGTGATTCTACATATATACATATATGAAAACATTTATTTACATACATAGTGAAATATATACACACGCACAGATATATATTATATATATATATATATATATATATATGTATATATATATACATATTTATTATATGTGTACATACATACACACACACGCATACACACACACACACACACACACACACACACACACACACACACACAATTATATATATATATATATATATATATACATATAAATATATATATATATGTATATATACATATATATATATATGTACATGTGTATATCTATATATATATACACACACATATATATATATATACATATTAGCATATGAATGAGTGTGTGTGTGTGTGTGTGTGTGTGTGTGTGTGTGTGTGTGTGTGTGTGTGTGTGTGTGTGTGTGTGTGTGTGTGTGTGTATGTGAGTGTCTGCATGTGTGTATGTATGTGTGTGTGTGTGTGTGTGTGTGTGTGTGTGTGTGTGTGTGTGTGTGTGTGTGTGTGTGTGTGTGTGTGTGTGTGTGTGTGTGCACGTGGGCGCGAACGCGTTTGGACGACAACGCCCGCTCTTTCACGTCAAATGAATTCCTGACAGTTGCAGGACTATATATTTGCATTCGAAACGACTGCACATCTCGCTGTTCACACCAACGTCCAACAATTTAGAATAAGAGCGATATTTCCCACCAAAGGAATACGACAAAAAAACTAATAACAATACCAACGAAAAATAACAAAAAATAGAAAACAATAACCAATCCCAATACACGACCCAAACCCTCCTTATAATCAGAAACACCGACAGAATCAAGAACGTTAATAAAACAAATCGGAATCGAAAACACGCTCGAGATATTAGTACTCCATTCTCTGGTCACCAAACTTGTCACCACAGTGTAATGCAATGATGGCCGTCCGCGTTTATTCCGCGGACATTTGTATTCTTCGTCCCGTCATCATCATTCCAGAAGCCCTGAACCTAGAGCCGGCATCGACAAGCCTTTATCTTACATTTACAACGCGCCGTTTCTTTCCCTGCTCTTACAAACGCTCGCTTCCATCATGTGACCACTATAAAGCGATTCGAGAACGAGAAATTAGCCAGAATCTCGGGAAATGTAGTTCCTTCTTACTCTGCACTTATCTTTACGAGAAGGCATGTCTACTTAAGGCAGCTAGAAGGGTAAATCTAAACTTAGACTGATGTGTTCTTCGCCTTTCATTCCTCTGACCCTAACCCCGTCAAAATAACGCCGCAATTGTATTAGCTAGCGACATGCGGCGGCCACGTGGAGCGAGCCATCCATCAGAGCACCAATCAGAAACAATCACATTAACTCGCCCGCCATTACCGGGATATTTTCGCAGAGCCGAAGGGATTCAGGCGGCGGGTTACGCTGATGGTTCCTGCCCTGGTAGGCTTTCGGCCGAAACATTTGTGTTGCGCGATTTTTTTTTTTTTTTTTGGGGGGGGAGGTGAGGCTACGAAATTAAAGTGATAGAAAACAAAAAGAGTCTCTCGCCATCCTCTGCATCAATCCAGAAAGGATGATGGATCAATTTTGCTGCTGTTACTGTGGTAACGGTTCTTAACGAAAAAGAAACAAAGAAAAACATCCGGTAACTTTTCTTTGTGGTCACCGTTTCGAAAATTTTGAGTTGGACTCCATTCCGAGGGCCATCAATGAACTGCTGAAGAATAATAAAAACCTTGGAAATGAGGATACA
>NC_134785.1:18296705-18306705 GCF_046742065.1 Oratosquilla oratoria
AATAAATTTAAATATATATATATATATATATGTGTGTGTGTGTGTGTGTGTGTGTGTGTGTGTGTGTGTGTGTGTGTGTGTGTGTGTGTGTGTGTGTGTGTGTGTGTGTGTGTGTGTGTGTGTCTAAATAGTACGCATCTTCATATACACACACTATATATATATATATATATATATATATATATATGTATATATATATACATATACATATATATATACATATATATATAAATATATACATATATGCCTGTCTATATATATAGTTACCAAGTCAAATCTAAATGAATATCGCACTTTATTTTGACTACATAGAGCACATGGATATAGATCCCATTCAATATGCAATTTCTATATTTCACTGATATATTCACTCTGTCACACGAGTACCCTGGGGTTATAATCACCAATCTACAAAGATATACATTTACGTAGAAGCTGCTGGTCTACGTTTGAATTTGTTTTTTTATTTTGATTAATATTTTTTATTAATATATATCTATTTTTTTTTTCAATCCGAAACTGAAATATAGATGAAATGCTGGTCAGTCTGATTGCAAGGTGGTTCGGTTTTTTGCGACAATACATGTTACTCGCTTTCATTTTTCATTTTTTTTTCATTTTTTTTTTATATCTGCTAGGTTTTGTTATAAGTGTAAGCGTTTAATTGTCCACGCTTTATTTCCTTGCTACTGTTATCTAAATCAATATTGGAAACTTCATCGACGAAAGTAATACTCTTGGATTTTTTTTACTTTTCACGATTGAATATCAGGTGGAGAATAAAAAAATGCGCCGAAATGGACAGGAAGCATACACGTTATATTTTTTCAAGGAGGTGAGCGTCATTTATATATTCCATTCAGTCTACTATGAAACCTATTACTGTTGTTCAATATGTAGGCATGGAATTCGATGGTCAAATGTATCAGAATATTTAGCTGAACATTTTATATAATCTACATCATCTAGATTCTTATAAAAGCTAAGAGTGTACTTGAAGCCATCCAAAAAGAATTAAATTTATTCATAGATATGCATATTTCAAAACACTATAGTTCCACACTAAATCTTACAGTTTCAGAGATGTGAACGTTTTACCCGAGGCTGAGATATTATATATGCAAAATGAGAGAACAATGTACCTTTCCGAGACGAAAAACCTATACAAAGCGTAAACAATCCACAGTATTTCTCCACTGCACTGCTATATAATCTGCAGACACACGTTTCCCGTAAGAAATATATACGCATCATTCAAAGTAAGGTTAGCACCAAAATATATGAATAACAGTAATAATTGGAAAATATCTCAGTATGGTAATTACATTTCAACTCTACAAAAAATATGTTTCTTCATTACCTTTTGATACCGAAGTGTATGTATCTTAATTTCTTATCTGTTAAATTATCCAATTCATATCTTTGAAACTTCCTCGATAGAAAAATAGAGGTTAACGTCATTCCGATCAGACCATTTCTAAACTTATTTCTCTCGCTGAACCCATTATTTCTGTTAACCTTTTTCACCATATCGTTTATGGAACTGATTTTGATCATATATCAGGTCTTACCTTCTGAAGGACTAGTGACTACTATTTTCGGTGGTTGTCGAAGAACACAGAACAAGGATAACAACATTGGCTGCAGCTGTGCGTCTCTTGGTGTACGCTCTTCCTCAATGACGTAAGGGAATCAATGTGGTTCGTCATGGAAGCTGTGCTTACTTTACTTCGTCGTATGATGAAACAGTAAATATATACATTCAGAGTTATATTACGAAATGACACATTTGACATTTTCAATATTTAAGAACAGAACAGAATTATGCTGCAGACTTTACATTCTCGTGTTAAGAGGATTCAAAGTGTACATTTTCAATTCCCCAACTACCAAACATTACTTTGTTCAATTAGCTATCAGGAATAATGGAAAGATTATAGTTATCCTGTAAAAATTTTATCGTTGATTATTTTCCATGACTGAATATGATACGAGTGAAATAAAAAAAATTTAATATTAAGATATCAAACCTTTGTTTAGAATAAAGGAAGCAATGCATTCATAATAATTGTGATATACACATATATAAATGCGAAAAAAAAGACTGGATTCCACTTACAGGAGATATGGAAAAAAAATCATCTAATTATTTTTCTTTAAGAAATAAAGCACTTCAGCAGAATTTTATAGGAAGAAAATTATATTATATTACGTTTCCTTCCCTTTTTGTATTAAAAACAGCATATTAGTTCTGATATTTTCCACTGGATATATACAACAAAGGCAGTCTCTAAACTGGAACAAACATATGAAGTTTAAAAAATGACAATGATAACTTACTCATATGTATAAAACGAAACATTCTGATTACATTTATGGAACATGATATGCATAATTACAAATCTTGATAGATCACACGTTTAAGCATAGATTAAGAATGAATGGCTTATATGTGATATAGCAAAATAAATCATACCATCACTTGAAATCAAAAATAATATTATGTAACCAATCGATGCCTTTAGGTTCATTATTTCTTAACATCCCAGAAATGAATTTTTTTTATCATCAATTTATTTTATTCATTCGAAAAAAACTTAAGATAATCACATTTATTAAACATAAAATTGAGGAATTCACAAATTTATTGTCATAACTTTTGAAGAAATTAAGAAACAACTATGGGTCAGATACATAAAGAGTCTCTTAGTATGGAAAGAAATGAAACTTGGAAAGAAAGGGTTGACACAATGGTAACTGACGTTTTCATTCAAAATGCAGAATGCAGAAGCTTATTAAAACTTAGAAAAGATTAATCAAATAAACTTTCAAACATCATTATAAACATGTCATAGCTCCCCGATGATACTCCCAACCATGACAACTTATCACAAAAGAGGCCGAACCTACGAAGGCGAGTTATGTACTAATAAATGTGTATTATATATATATATATATATATATATATATATATATATATATATATATATATATATATATATACACGAGTAACTTGAAGTTACAGCACATAAGTAAAATTCAAATTTATAACCAATTCAGAAGTAAATTCTTATATTTCGACCATTAACTGTGGTAATTTTCAGAAGATAAATACAGGGGATGATTAGAGCACAAAAATATATACAGATGTGTGATGATAAAAAAAGAGAGATAGGGAGAATTTAAGTGACATATCCATGGTAGAGTGGGGAGCTTGATTGACAGCAAGTGGGGTTAAGCCCTGTTACCGTAGGAAGTAATTTGTTTATTGCCAATGTTGTTATACAATCTGGAGAGAAATGTCTTTTAAATGTGTTGAAGTTAGGGTAGTGTTTAATTAAGGATGATTCTGATATTTTTCTTCTAAAATTACAGCGTATTTTGTATATAATAGCTGCATTGTCCCAGTCTATGCAATGGCCCTTCGTGTTGGTGTGAAGAACTGCAGACTTCTCTTGGTCGTAGCTGAGAGTGTTTCTATGTTTTTTTCATTCTAACAGAAAGATCTCTACCTGTCTGTCCCCGATTGACCTCGTCACAATCTCTGCACGGTAATTTGTACACGCCGGGGCTATTGTCTATTGGTGGACATTTATTACCTCTTAGAAAAGACTATTGGGAGAATTGAAAGTAACATTAATTTGTTCTTTGGGAGGTAGCCTTGTAACAGAATGGATAGAAACGTAAGGTAATTTGATATTTCTATTATTCAAACTGAACTGGGAATTTGGTTGAGAAGCATTGTAATAAACAATTTTGGCTGTGCTTAAAGCTTTTGACAAATACCAGTCTCGATATCCTATTTCTGATGATTGTTTATTAATTAATTTGATCTCTGCGTATAACTTCAACACCTTTAAAAGACAATGGTCTCCGGATTGTATAATCTAATTGGCAATAAACAAATTACTACCCACACCAACAGAAACTGACCTTACTAGCTTTCAATCAAACTTCCCACCCGGCGAGGGTCGTGCCACTTGAGGCCACTCCCGTCTTTTTTTTCTTTTTTTTTCTGTGTGTATCATCCCACGTTTGTATATATTCTTTGTGCTCTAACCATCATGTGCACTTATCCTCTGAAGATGACCACAGTTAGGGGTCGAAGTATAGGGATTACTTCACTTCATTTATTTTTCTCTGAAATGTGTTATAAGTTTGAATATACATACTGCTTCGTTAGTTTACTTTTCCTAGTAGTTACTTACACATTTGTGAACACACGCTCCTAGTGTTTTATTGCGTATATATATATATATATATATATATATATATATATATATATATATATATATATATATATATATACATACATATACCAAGGCTTTTTCCCCCTTCCAAGGGAGGTAGCCAAAAAGGGAAAGGCATAAAAACACTCCCACCCATTTCATCCCTAAATACACTCCACACCCCTCCCACCCTCCCTCTCATCTGAGCACCTCCTGGATGACGGGTCATCCCTGCACCCTGCCCACCGCCCTGGGTCAGAAGCAGTGTCGCAAGACACAGCACATCCACAGCAAGGCCGCTTCATTTAATCGGCGACCCCCCCTTTCCGTCCCCCCTTGCATATAAGGAGAGGACGGGGAGAAATCCCTTCGGGCTGCGTCAAAATTTACTCACACATACTACCCCATCCCCCACCCCCCGCCCATTCCTCCTCATGCAATCACAACATCATCCATATACAACCATTCTCCACTCACCTCTGTCTTCCGTCCTCTCCCTTCCTTCCTCAACAGACATTCCCCTCTTCCCCAAAGCCCCCTTCACCCCATCCATCCACCTCATCCTAGGACGTCCCCTCATGTTCACTCCCTCCACATCTGCCTTCCATACCTCTTTTACTAGTCTTTCTTCACTCATTCTTTCCATGTGTCCAAACCATCCTAATATTCTTTCATCAACCCTATCTCCCAACTCCCTTTCCACCCCTGTTCCCGTCCTCACCTCCTCATTTCTCACTCTATCCAGCCTAGTAACCCCTACCATACTTCTCAGACACATCTCAAACACATTCAAACTCCTTCTCTCTTCTTCTCTTATGTTCCACGTTTCTGCCCCATACAGTGCTGTTGGCACAATCACTCCTTCATACAGTCTCCTCTTCGCATCAATTCCCAAATGTCTATTCCTCATTACACTCTTTAATCCACCAAGGCATTTACTCGCTTCTCTCAATCTACATTCTACCTCCACCTTCACTCCACCTTTTCCTGGTACACTTGCACCCAAGTATCTAAAACTATCCACTTCCTCCAGTCGCTCTCCCTTAATGTTCACTTCCAGTCTACTGCCACTTTCACCCCTTGTACATCTCATCACCTTACTTTTACCCACATTTATCTTTAGCTTTCTTCTATCACATACTCTCCCAAACTCTGCCACCAACTTCCTCAATCCCTCCTCTGACCCTGCCACAAGCGCAGTGACGTCCGCAAACAACAGCTGGCTCACCTCCCACTTTTCTCCATTTTCTTTAACCATCTCCAATCCCTGACCCACTACCCTAGCATTCACCTCTTGCACCACCCCATCTATGTATAAGTTGAACGGCCAGGGCGACATAACGCATCCTTGACGAAGTCCCACCTTTACTTCAAACCACTCACTCTCTCCATTTCTAATCCTGACACAAGCTTTACTACTCTCATAAAAACTCTTGACAGCTCCCAAAAGCTTTCCTCCTATCCCATAAATCTGCATAACCTCCCACAGTGCCTTTCTGTCTACCCTATCATAAGCCTTTTCCAGATCCGTAAAAGCCCAAAAAAACATCCTTCCCCTTTCCTATAGCTTTCTCACAGATCTGTCTTACCACAAAGATCTGATCTACACAACCTCTACCTGTCCTGAAACCACACTGTTCCTCACCAATTACTCCTGTTCCTCTCCTAATCCTCTCAATTAGGATCCTCCCATAAGCCTTCCCTACTACACTTAACAGGCTAATCCCTCTGAAACTACTACATTCACACTTGTCCCCTTTTCCCTTGTAAAGAGGAACTATACAGGCACTTCTCCAGTCCTCCGGTACTCTACCCTCTCTCCAGCAAACATTAGATAACCTCACCAACCAGTCCACCATCACTGAACCTCCCTTTTTCAGACATTCTGCATGGCATCCATCCAGACCAGGTGCCTTACCTGCTTTCATCATCTTTACAACTGCCTTCACCTCATCCTTCCCTATTTCTCCTCCATTCTCCTCACTCATCACTCTCATTTTCTTCGCATTTCCCACTGCAGCTATCTTTCCTTCCCTATCCTCCTTCACATTTAGCAACTCCCTAAAATATTCTGCCCATCTTCCCCTTACTGCCATCTCTTCCATTATCATCTCTCCATCTGTACCATTTACCTTTTCTTCCCTACTTGATTCGCCTCCTCTTCCTCTCTTAATTTATTTCCAAAACATCTTTTTATTATTTTCAAAATTTTCTGTCATACTCCTACCCCATTTCACATCTGCTCTCCTCTTTGCCTCCTTTACCTTTTGCTTTACTTCTCTTTTCTTTTCTTTGTACGTCTCATATGACTCCCCGGTCCTCTTTTGTAACCAATCTGTGAATGCTCGCTTCTTCTCTTCTACAACCTTCTTTGTTTCCTCATCCCACCATTCACTACCCTTTCTTCTATTTCCCCCCTGTCCTTCTTGTTCCACACACCATCCTTGTACACTTTAAGACTCCCTCCTTGAACCATCCCCATTCCTCCTCCACACCCATCTCTGCTCCATCCTTTACTCCCTCCCACTCCTCCTTCAGCTTCTTTTCGTACTCCTCCTCCTTTTCCTTTTCATTCAAGGAGTTCACTCTAAGAACCTCCCTACCTTTCGTCCCTTTCCTCTTTCTCCATCTATCCTCCACTCTCAGCTTACCTTCCACCAAAAAATGATCTGATATTCCCCCACCCTCTCCCCTTAGCACATGTACATCCTTAACTCTTCCTATATATATATAAATGTATATAATGTATACATGTGTGTATATGTATATGTATATATATATATATATATATATATATATATATATATCTTGTTGATGAAGGTAGAAAAAGAAGTCACGGGTCTATTTACGAGTTTTTTACTTTATTCGTGACCGGCTTTGCTCTATGCTTCTTCAGAGGAACAAACATAGAGTACAACTGGTCAGGAATAAACTCGAAAACTCGGAACTAGACCCGTGACTTCTTTTTCCACCTTCATCAACTTATCACAATGTCCCAGCATATATATATATATATATATATATATATATATATATATATATATATATATATAAACATATATATATATATATACATATATATATATATACATATACATTGGGACATTACGAGAACTTTGAGGCAGGTGGAAGAAGACAGAGACCTAGGCCCGAGGTTATTCTACCTAATTCGCTTAGAGCTTCTTCATAAGCTCTAATCGAAACCAGTCAGGAATAAACTTGGACCTAGACCCATGTCTTCTTTTTCCACCTTCCTTACAGACTCTCTCTCTCTCTCTCTCTCTCTCTCTCTCTCTCTCTCTCTCTCTCTCTCTCTCTCTCTCTCTCTCTCTCTCATATATTTATATACATATATATACATATATATATGTATATATATATTTATATACATATATATACATATATACATATATATATGTATATATATATATTTATATACATATATATACATATATATACATATATATTTATATACATATATATACATATATATATATATATATATATATTATATATATATATATATATGTGTGTGTGTGTGTGTGTGTGTGTGTGTGTGTGTGTGTGTGTGGGTGGGTGGGTGTGTGGGTGTGGGTGTAAATGTATGTATGTGTATATCTGGCTGTAGATATTTTCATGATATTCAAAATAGCATCTCAGGCTACAGAAGGATATCATCCCATTTTTAAGATATGTACTCCATTTTTTTTCTGGTAAAGCTATTAAGTATTCATCAATAGCCACTGCGAATAAGTACGAGTGCAAAAGGCTGGTGAATAGTGAGTTTGACATCCAAACTAATAACATGCATGTCCAAATATCTGTATCAATAACAAAAATTAATCTTTTACTGCTCGTGGCGTATTTGTCTCTTAATAGTGCAATATTTGTCAAAAGAATGCATGAGCTCGTTCGTCCAAAATTATATATCATTGGTTATTCCATGTCATTGACGCAAACTGAAATTGGTTAAATAATTTTCTACAGACAAATGAAACACAAGGTTCAATAAAATATTTTAACTACATGCATACATATATACATACATACATTCATACATACATACAATAATACATACATACATACACACATAAATACACCCACACATATACATACATACATACATACATACATTCATACACCCACACATACATACATGCATATATACATACACATATACATACATACATACACACATACACACATACATACATACCTATATACATCCATACATCCATACAATACACACATACACACACACACACATATATACATACATACATACATACACACAGATACAAACATATATACATGTTGTCAACCCCTTTGATGTCCAGCGAGCACACGCGCGTAACGAATATGGAATGAGCAGTACTTCAACGTCTCCGATCAATTCTCAAAGTAATTTTCTTCATTATTTAGGATTCTCCAAAAGGGCATTCTATTATCCCCAGTGATCGTAGATAACCTTATCCAAGGCATGTTTGCGTAAATCATTATTGAATTATCCTTTAGCGTATGTAACTTCCCCTTCTTTGTTGTCCCTAAACACGACGGTTCCTCCCTTCCTGTAGTAGACTTCAGAGAGTTAGATAAGCTAACCATACCAGATAGACACTTCAAACCTGTAATACAAGACATATTTCTCTCCATCGGTGAAAACAACGTAGTGATCACGACTTTAGACCTTATGTCGGGATATTTCCAGATCCTCCTTCCTTCGGAGTCTAGGCCTCTGACAGCCTTTAGCACACCTACAGGTTATTATCACTTCAAATGACTACCCATGGGTCTCGTTTAAGCTCCTTCAGTGTTCACACGACTTATTCACATAGTGCTTGCAGGTCTCATAGAACACTCAGTGTTTATGTATCTCGATGACGTGATCATCGCTCCCAAATCCGTTAACGAACATTTACACACTCTATGCATTGTCTTATTACGAATAGCAAAAGCAGGTCTCAAACTGAAGCTTAAAATGTGTTCCTTCCTTCAGAAATTAATACACTTCTTAAGGCATGTCCTTCATTCACAAACAATTTTAACCTCGCAGGACAAGTTCAAGGCAATCTTTGATTTCCACGCCCTACCTCTGTTCATTCCTTGGTCTGTCAGGATTTTACAGACGTTAATTTCAAAGTTATGCTAATATAGCTGCACCATTAACTCACTACTTAAGAAGGACACTCCTTCACTTTGACACTTCACCATAAGAAAACCTCTAATGATTTAATGAAATCCTTAACCACGGCACTTGTACTTGCTTTTCCAAACCACAATCCTCCTTCCACAATCTACGCTGATGAGATCTACACTAGACTTGGCGCAGTCCTCATACAACAATACGGCACAAAAATCAGACCAATTGTTTTTGCAAGCCGCACACTCAACAAATACGAGTCACAGCTTAAGAAGCTTTATCAATTATATACGCAGTCAAACATTTCAGAGATCATATTGGTTAGGAAATACACATATATACAGACCATCAACCAACCTTGCACCTCTTCAAAGGAAAGAATCTTACAGGAATACTTCCCCGCTGATTCGTAATCACACAAGACTTCATGCTACCTTTTTTTTCAAGGAAAAGCATACCTAGTTGCAGATGCTCTCAATCACCATATTGAGACTATCATTCAAGGGACATTCTATTGTCCCCAGTTAACCGAGGACTAGGCTTTCCAGACAACGCCCAAGAAAATTTGCTGCAACAATGGACCTTGCGTTTCCCGACTATAATAGACACGTCTCCGGTCATCGCCGTCCAT
>NC_134785.1:18314205-18316705 GCF_046742065.1 Oratosquilla oratoria
TGGCAGCCATTGATCAAACAATAAGGATGCCATACAACCGCCCCGTTCTGTGGCATCACAGAAGGCAAGAGGCTAGTCTTAACTCACGTACGACAAGAAGGAAAATGATGGAAATAATAAAAGGCATAAAGGAAACGAGGAGGAGCAATGTTTGATTTCTAAGACGAATCCAGCGTTTACTTTCTACTAAACTATTGCTCCTGGACTCCAGCTATTCTCGAACAAAGAATGAAATGAACAGAAAGAGGAAAGGATCAGCGAGGAACTGTGATAGTCTCATAGGGTAAAAAGTATATATGAAGGAACCTCAGGAAGACACCAAGAGGTTAAAATATGGGCCTAAGTATAAGAAGAAAGGAATGTTCATCACCATGTTGGTTAAGATTTGTTTCAATAAACATTTATTTATAGATCATAGTATCAAGCTTTTCTGCTTCCCATTCTGTCTTATCTACTCTTCCTTCTTTTTTTCTTTCTGCTCATTATCCTCCTTCTCCTCCTCCTCCTCCTCCTCCTCCTCCTCCTCCTCCTCCTCCTCCTCCTCCTCCTCCTTCTCCTTCTTCTCCTCTCCTTCTCTTTTTTTTCCTTCTCCTCCTTCTTCTCCTTTCCCTCCTTGTCTTCTTTCTCCTCCTCCTCCTCCTTGTTCTCCTTCTCCTCCTTGTTTTTCTTCTCCTCCTCCTCCGCCTCCTTTTGCTTATGTTCCTTCTCCTCCTTCTTCTGTTTCTCAATTTTCTTCTCCTCCTTCTCTACCACCGCCACCAGAATCTCCAACACCATTACATCCTCCTCTGCCTCCTCCATCTCCTTCTCAGCCTCCTCCTCCTTCTCAACCACCACCACCAGAATCTCCAACACCATTACATCCTCCTCTACCTCCTCCATCTCTTTCGCAGCCTCCTTCTCCTTCTCCTCCTCCTTTTCCTCCTCCTCCTTCTCGTATTTCGTCTCCCCTTTCCCTGTCTTGCTTCCTCCAGTTGTGTCTCTTTTTCGTCATCCTGCTTTATACATCCTTCTTCTCCTCTTTTGCCATCCATCCTATTCATCATGCCTTGTCCCTTCGTCCCCTCCCCCTCCTCCTCCTCCTCCTCCTCCTCCTCCTATTCCTCCCGTCTTGTCTCCTCCTCATGCCTCGCTTCCCTCTGCCCTTGCCTTGTTTCCTTCTGTTCACATATCATCTCCTACTCCTTTGACTCCTTCTTCTCTTCTCTCTCCTCTTCCTCCTTATCTTCCTTTCTATCTTACTGTCATTCATTCTCTTCCTACCGCCTTTCCTCGTATCTATTTTAACATTTCTTTAAACTTGTCTCTCTCTTTCAATTGTCTAAGTTTTCTATCAAGAATCGGGGTTGGGCTGTAACATCAGCAGCAAGTTAGGACAACAACCGTGATTCGAAAAATGCAAATCATCACGTTAGTAGCTAACTTAATTTACTAATATCAACCATCTATTTTTTCCAGGCGGGCATAAGAACAAAAGAATGTAGGAGAATACGAGAGATCATAAGGCCTACCCTAGCCAGTTCCATGTCCTTCACCACCTATTATTCCCATCCATAAAGGTGTCTAACCTTTTCTTAAAAAAAAAAAAAAAAAACTATAAATCCTGTCCTGTTGTCTTAGTATGATGACCTTGTTTTCATCCCCCATTGATAAAGCTCTTGTTCCACTTGAACACCTCTGTTAGATCACCCCTCCACTCTACGTCTTTCCAGAGAAGGAAAATTAAGGAGCCTGAGCCTGTCCTCATAAGGAAAATTTCTGAGCCTATGTATCATTTTGGCCATTCTCCTCTGTACTGATTCTGGTGAATTGATATTCATTCTATAGGACGAAGACCAAAACTGTACTGCATAGTTAAAGATGGGTCTAACAAGCGCCAGATAGAGTTTGATAACTATCTCTGCATTTTTATTCGTAACCGTCTTAGCAATGAAACCTAATGCTCTGTTAGCTCTATTCCTGCCGCTAATGCATTGTTTCCTGGTCATCAGTCATTACAATTCTCAAGTATCTCTCGCACTCAGTTGTCTCTAAGGATGCATTATTAACGGTATACCTGCTTTCTGGGTTGTGTAAGCTTACGTTTAGTACACTGCACTTTGCGATATTGAAGTCTACATGCAATTTCACCAACCATGTAAACAATTTATAAAGCTCTTCCTGCAGTATCTCGGTGTCATCTCCTGACGTAATCTAACGTTCTATTTTAGTGTCGTCTGCAAACTTACTGATATCACTACCAATCCCATTGTCCTAGTCGTTTATATACATAACGAACAATAAAGGACCCAAAACCAAACCCTGGTGAACTCCACTAGAAAGACTCCCCCCTTATTTGGATTCTACACCGTCTATGGTGACCCGCTGTTTTCTGTCACTGATCTATGTTCTAATGTATTCAACCATTTTCCCTCCTATACCATGGTGGGGACAAACATAAAAACCTATAAAACAAGAGAATATTAAACAGAATAGATTATTGATTGAGCTAACCAATGAA
>NC_134785.1:18321705-18326705 GCF_046742065.1 Oratosquilla oratoria
ACAGCACTTGAGAAACCTTTCCATTTCAACAAGGACACTACACGCTTCCCCGCAGACCACCACACTCACAGCCGACGGATCTGAAATGACTCCTGCCCTTGGCACGCTCACGGCTACCCTTACTTTAGGTAAGCGGTCGTGCTCTGCTCAGATCCGAGTACACAAGGACATCCAGACCCCACTCCTCTCCTTCAGCCACTGCAAGGCATTGGCCATCATTCCCAAGGAATTCCCGAAGCCAATATTGGAGGTTAAGCACGTTAAGAAGTGTGTGGAACTCCCATTCTCTGCCTCCACACCACCCTCAGACGTGAAGGAGTACTTCTTAAAGGAGTTTAAGGACGTTCTGGTGGCTAAAGCAGCTCTTCAGTCCACACCACTTAAGCCCATGGTGGGATCACCAATGCGAATCCACCTGAAGGATAATGCTGTGCCTTTTGCAATCCATACACCCCGGCAAATTCCCCTGGCTTTCAGAGACCACGTCAAGGACGAGCTCGAGTCCATGGTCTCTCAAGGGATTATTCGACCGGCTGGCGACGAACCTTCAGAATGGTGCCACCCACTTGTCGCCGTAGCTAAACCAAATGGAGGTGTGAGGATTACGACGGATCTGTCCAAACTTAACGCCCAGGTGGCTCGCCCACCCCATCCGTCGCCCACACCCTTTGATGCTGTACGTAGCGTACCGACTTCAGCTCGTTACTTCACGACCATGGACGCTCTCTGCGGCTACTGGCAGATCGAACTCGCCGAAGAGGACAGACACCTTACCACCTTTATAACTCCACATGGTAGATTCCAATATTGCAGAGGACCAATGGGATTTGCAGCAACAGGCGATGCCTACTGCCTACGAGGTGACATTGCACTGCAAGGTGTCAAGAATTGCGTCAAAGTGGTGGACGACATCCTCCTTTACGATGCCGACTACACCACTCACCTTACCCGCATCCACCAAGTCCTCACCAGATGTCGTGAATTTGGCATCACCATTAATAAGGAAAAATTTAAGGTCGCCGCGCCTAAGGTGGATTTCTGCGGATTCACATTGTCAGTGGCAGGTATCGCTGCTGACCAAGACAAAGTGATTGCTATCAGGGACTTTCCAACTCCTGCAAATTTAACAGACCTTAGGTCCTTTATGGGTCTCGTTAACCAGTTGGCTGAATTCACCCCGGAGATATCCGCAGCTGCCCAACCTCTCCGGCCCCTGATGAGCCCTAAGAGACAATTTCTCTGGACACCGGATCATGACGAGGCATTCCGACGGGTGAAAGCCGCCCTCATCGACCCCCCAATTCTCGCCTCATTCGATCCAACCCTGCCAACTATCCTCCAGACGGATGCATCTCGGCTTAACGGCATTGGTTTTGCATTACTACAGGACCACGGCAGCGGACGCCTACGCCTAATCCAATGCGGTTCCCGTTTCTTGACGGAGGCGGAGACTAGATATGCCACCATCGAGTTAGAATTACTCGCCGCCGTCTGGGCGATGTTCAAATGCAAATATTACTTGATGGGACTTCAGAATTTTACGTTGATGACCGACCATCGCCCCCTGGTTCCCATCCTGAACAGCTACACTTTGGACGCAGTGGAGAACCCACGTCTCCAGCGCCTGAAGGAGAAGGTCTCCCCATACATCTTCACAGCAGTATGGCGTGCCGGAAAGGATCTTCGCATCCCGGACGCCCTATCCCGTGCCCCAGTGAGCTACCCAGCGCCGGAAGACCACACACTCTGCACCGACTCCTTTGCATCTCTACATACGATAGCCACGGTGAGAGCTGTGACAGAGTCCCACGGAGATGAAGATAGGACTCTGGAGGAGTTACGTGACTCAGCTAGGACCGACCCAGACTACGTCCAATTGCATCGCTGTGTGACGTTCGGATTCCCCTCGGACCGCTATGCCCTTCCTAGGCCCTTGCTCCCATACTGGAAAATTCGGGATAACCTCCATGCCGATGGTGACCTCGTCCTCTACGGCATGAGAATTGTGGTTCCTAACGCCCTTCGCCGCCGCATCCTGGCCCGTCTTCATGATAGCCACAGGGGCGTGGAGGCGACAAAACGTCGGGCAGGTCAAACTGTCTTCTGGCCAGGCATCAATTCGGACATTGCAAACACGGTCCAGTCGTGTGAACCCTGCCAGTATCTCCAACCTAGCCAGCAGAAGGAACCCATACTCAGCGACGACCACCCAACAAGGCCCTTTGAGTCGGTCTCAGCGGACTTCTTCTCCGTTGCAGGCAAGTCATTCCTTGTCATCGCTGACAGACTCTCCGGCTGGCCTGTGGTCGTCCCTTGCAAAGGCGATACGACGTCGTCCAACACCATCCGCATGTTCTGCAACTACTTCCGGGAAGTTGGTGTCCCCCTCCGCTTGCGAACAGACGGAGGCCCCCAGTTCACAAGCCAGGAGTTCAGGAGCTTTGCAGCACGATGGGGTGTGCGACACATTGTCACATCACCTCACTACCCGCAATCCAATGGCCATGCCGAGGCCGCCGTGAAGGCCATCAAGCACCTCATCCTCAAGGTGGCCCCTTCAGGCAACATAGATTGCGAGGAATTCGACCGAGGCCTCCTGGAACTGCGGAACACTCCCAACTTCACTGGTCGTTCCCCAGCTCAGGTGTTATATGGCCACCCCCTCCGCTCCTGCGTTCCGGCCCACCCAGATGCTTTCTCCACGGAGTGGCAAACCAAAGCGGAGGAATGCGACCGCCGCGCAGCAACCCAGGCCAAGGATGCTGCAGCTCGGTATGACAGCCATGCACGTGAACTCTCCAGGCTGCACGTCGGCCAGCACGTTCGGATCCAGAACCCGAAGACCCACCGCTGGGACAAGGTCGGCATTGTCATGCGCGTTGGCAAAGCCAGGACCTATGAAATCCGCACCACAAGTGGCCGCGTGTTACAGCGTAACCGCCACTTCTTGCGCCCTGTCACCTGCACCCCTTCCCATCCACACGAGGCCCATAACGAGGACCCACCTGCTGATTTGCGTCGCTCCAAGAGACTCCAGCGCAGATTGTCCGCCCATGACTAAAGTCTGCGGGGGCGAAAGGGGGAAGGGAGGTGTGGGTTATTGATATCCCCGTCTGGCGACATGTGGCAACTCGCATGCCCGGGGTAGGCATGCATAGGTGCTTAGCAACAGTGCTTGAGTGAGAGACTAGAGGGGACGCGGAGTCACGCATGGGCGCTAGCTTTGACTCTGTTATTATATTGTATCTTCTTGTAACTGTGTTAGTGTTTAAGGCTGAATGTACTTAAGAACCTACAGTGTGTATTATTAGCCCTCGACCAACACACACACTACTGAAGAGGATTGCAGGTAGCAATCGAAATATATAGTTCCGCTTACGCAACTTTTTCTTTCGTCCGACTGTGGTGTTAGTTGTGATATATATATATATATATATATATACATACATTATATATATATAATATATATACATACATTATACATATATAATATATATACATACATTATACATATATAATATATATATATATATATATTATATATATATATATATATATATATATATATATATATATATTATATATATATATATAACAAAAATCAGGTTTGATTCGAAGCACTAACTGTCACGGCTCCTTTCCTTTTGGTCTAAGAATATAAGACTAGATTGCTTTGGAATTGAGATTAGGATAAGAAAATATACAAGGCCCTTCAGAGATAGATCCTTGTAGTAATACAGCATAAAAAAGACAACATGATGTAAGATTGAGAAGGAACTTCCTCATCATAACAAAATTGTATGGCGCCAACTGGGATAAAACCAAATAGGAACGAAAGGGTCGAGAACAATTTCCCGAACTCGTCCAGATCCAAATCCTTTAAGAGTAGTTCGCCGGTCAATCCGATCGAGAGGGCCTCATGCGAACTGGTCATAAGCCTCAGTCGATTTTCGACAGAAGCGTTGATTTGTGGTCTTTCCGGGCCTAGCGATGATGAGGCGAAACGTTTTCAATGCGGTGGTGGACTATACTTATGATCGATTTTATTCCTCCGAAGGGTCGACCCGTGACCCGTAATGGGGACATGGATGATCAAGACCATCTGCAGACATTTTTCAAGGCTCCTGCCAAAGGACATAAAATCACTCGTACTAGAAATGATAAAGTACTTCGCTCTATTGGAGATGTCGTTTCAGAGATTAGTGTCAGCAATGACACTCAAGACTTCATTGGATGATACTAGCTCTTTAATTCTTTCGGAGCTCAGGTATACAGTCACACACACACACACAAAAATGTGTCTCGCAAACCTAAAAAAAATTTCTTTGAATACCGTCACTATCGGGCAACTTCATTTACATGTAGATCCTTGTTGTAAGAAAACTCATATAAAATGATACATCAATTGTTCAACGATTTTTTTATTGGATAAAGTTATTGCCGGGTGAGAGGATCCTTGCTGTCGGTTCTACTTAAAACTCATATGACACAGAAATTTACTCTTTTGAAGGCCGAATACCAAATATCCCATGGCACATCCACAAACTATATGATTCTGATGATAATTATGATACAAGATTTATGCATTCTTTAGATTTAAGAATATCAACTGTCCTCACCGTTATAACATACACATGCCTTATATATTACATCCACATGCACAAAAAGTATTATAATATTAGGAATATAGGTATTTATATTCCTCTCATTGTTATGACTATAGTATATGGGTAAGGTGAAATTATATAATAAGATGGAGTAAAAAGTATAACCACAGGTAAGAATTGAGAAAGAAGAAATAAAAATTTAAGAACAAGGAATGCCCCCCCCCAAAAATTTTTTTTTTATAAAAAAATAAAAGAAAGGAGAGGTAGGACAGAAATGGGCAAAAATGAGCTGGAGACCTCGAACACACGTATGCACGATCATGTGTGTGTGTGTGTGTGTGTGTGTGTGTGTGTGTGTGTGTGTGTGTGTGTGTGTGTGTGTGTTTGCGTGCT
>NC_134785.1:18331705-18339205 GCF_046742065.1 Oratosquilla oratoria
AGGATGAGGAATTGTTCAAGCAGAGACATACGTTAGAACATAAATCCTAGGACAACAGCTACTGCAGAAATGTGGAAACTTTACGAAAAAGTATAAGGTCATGGCATCTTACATCGGCAAATCATGCCGAACAAAAGCATAAATCGTATTCGGTAACCAAAATTTCTTAAAGAATATGGACCGTAAGAGAAAATTGTTTCGAGCGTATAAAGATATTTCGTTTATACGAGGACAGTTACCTCGGTAAAAGGGCCACATGAAAAGATGAATCAATATTTGAGAAATAAACAGTCATCGCACACAACGCCAACTAAAAAGAAACAATTAATTATTTCTTAAAGAATAAAGTAGGACCACGTAATCGTTCGAAAATCATAACCGTAAAACATGTCCTCAACTAATGCAAAACATTAACGCCAAAAAGATGAAAGCAAACATATGACCAGTGAAATTACATCCCATAAATGCATCTGATATACTGGTCACACACCAATGCATTGGGTATTGCAATGATATATTGGTGCAATAAAACAACAATAACACTAAATCACATTCACGGCATCCCTATGATTTCAAAATGCCCCACCGTGCTCTCAGAGGTGACACACCTCCGCGGCTCATTCGCAGCACACCCTAGTTGTTGGGGGAACATTTACGAGGAAATGATAAAAGATTCGCTTGCTTGAAAAGCGTGGAATAATGTGTAACAATGATAATAATTGTTGTCACAATATTCACTGATTGGAAACCCTAAGGACCACAGCGTTTGGCAACAGTCCACGGGTCATCATATAGATCACTCTGGTAAGAATTTTTGGACTAATGTATGTGTTGTATTAAAGTGGAACTGTTTCTATGCCATATGCTTATTATAGTACGCAGAAAAGAAATTTTGTCTTTTGTCATTTTTTTATGTGGAACGGTGGAGGATATACAATAGAAATTGATAACGAGTGTATCAGCCATTCGGAGCAGTCCTTTTAGATGAAAGCATGGGTGTTGGTGAACTTGAAGCAAGGGAATGATACTCTCTAACGTATGTTTCGCCTGTATGCATACAGCCGGAACAAAAGAGAATAAACTATCTCTGCTATCATTATGAGTTTTCCCACGCCAAATAGACTCATAGACTTATATATACATACATACATATATATATACATACATATATATATATATATACATATATATACATATATATATATACATATACATATATATATACATACATGTACATACATATATATATACATATATATATATACATATATATATATATATACATATATATACATACATATATATATATACATATATATATATACATACATATATATATACATATATATATATACATACATATATATACATACATATATATATACATATATATATACATATATATATATACATATATATATACATATATATATATACATACATATATATATATATATACATATATACATATATAAATATACAAACAACCAGCAAGCTTGCTGAAAATATACTTTCATTATCTTCATCCTCCAATATCAACAAAATACATCAAAACTGAGAGACCTGTAAAAGTATTTTCCGAGCAGTTTGAAGAATATTTTTACTATTACTGTTTAAACAAAGGAACCTTTCGGTGAGCCTTTGTCTTGGAAATCATGTCACCCGTGCGAAAAGTGTTTGAACAAGTGTAAAGCCCAATTTCCCCCTTTCAACATGGAAAAGCAGTTTATTAAACATTTGTTCTGTTTTACATAAGACGACTTTGACTCAGTTATGGGAAAACTTCAGCATTAAGTAGGGTAATAGGTCTATCTTTCTGCACGTTTAGTAAAAAAAAAATTAGGTGACTTTAGATAGAAAAAATACAGTAATACACTGTGTTGAAGGACCTCATTCGCAATTCAGCAAGATCATATAAGTGTTTTGCTGGGGAGTCAAATTTCCTGGAATCACGTGTTCGTATGCCTAATTTTGTATTTTGGGTAATTAAGTTAAACTTGTTTAGAAGCGCCTCCATGAATTTTTAACTCGTGGTTGTAGACTAGCCTCGTTTCACTTAAACCACGATTTTCTTGACGGTAGGCCACGATACCAAGTAACCAAAGTATCACCGTGATTCTTCATAATCTTGTATCACGTGCTGAACTCGTGATCAGTAGCTATTACACTTTCGAGTGAGAGCTTCTTAACCCATATGGTCCACTGCATGGATCACGCTCTGACCTTACAAATATACACCCCAATTTTTGTACAAGTGGGAAGGTAACTGTTCTAAAAGGAATTACATAGTATTTCGACTGAACTCAAATCTGAGTGAGAGAGATGTGAATTGGTGCAAATTGGAAGTATACTTGACTCGCATTCGTTTGATTGTGAGTTCGAACCCCGCACTTCCCTCCGATTCCCAGCAGCTCATAGGGCAAAGGTGACGCCTTCGACCACAGTTACGAGTTTCCTGGTGCCATTGATCACCTCCGTGCCGGATTTTACCTTCTCCTTTGTTCTGACTGTCACCGAGGTAGTCCATTCGCCTCTTTGGAGACTCTCCAGTAGGTAAAGGGTTTCCAGTCCGCTGTCGCTTGATTTTCCTTTTTTTTTTTTTTTTTTTCCTGTACCTAAAGAGTTTCCAATCCACTGTCGCTTGATTTTTTTTTTTTTGTTAGTCCTTCCTAAACAGATTCTTTCTCCAACCTCGGGTTTCTTCTTGGTCTTTGTATCCATGTCCAGTTACGCATCCCTATTCCGTCTTCGGCTCTCTTCTTCGACTTCAAAATCATTCTCCAGCTCTGGAATCCTTCTGCGGATTCCGATTCCTCCGCCGGCTTCGAAACTACTATATTAACTCAAACTAACCTGACCTAATGTAATCTAACCTAATCTAAATTATGGTAAGTGGACAATATATCACTTGAAAATAAAATCCTCTTTATTTATGTCAATGACCTTTCCGTCGTTTGGAACTTCTCTGGCGCCTCATCTCTTTATCGTTGAGTCTGGCTTCTGTGAAACAAACACGTTTGAATTCAGGCTTTCTGGGTTAGAGAGTTAATATGAAGTTTATCGGCTGATTTGCCATCCATTATGTATACGCACTGATTCTTTTCATAGAGTGATGGAAGAGCTATGAAAAGCAGGCATGATCATCTGAATGAGCGAGGTTTGTGACACTCTGACTGACTAAATGCGGGTTATCTCTCTCTCTCTTTCTCTCTCTCTCTCTCTCTCTCTCTCTCTCTCTCTCTCTCTCTCTCTCTCTCTCTCTCTCTCTCTCTCTCTCTCTCTCTCTCTCTGTCACCCATACATAAACACACCCACCCAGACAGACACATACACACACCCCACACATACATACATACATACACACACGCACACGCACATACACACGCACACACACACAGGCTCACACACACACAGGCTCACACACACACACACACACACACACACACACACACACACACACACACACACACACACACACACACACACACACACACATATTTTATATTATATATATATACATATATACGCACAAACATAGAATCACAAACACACACATAAACACACACACACACAAATACACACATAGACAAGCGCACACACACACACACACACACACACACACACACACACACACACACACACACACACACACACACACACACACACACACACACACACACACACACACACACTAACACTGATGCTCAAACATATTCCCACGAAATGTTATCTATATACAGAAATTTCTGAAGACATTGCTTTTGCAGAGAAAGGTGCCAATTCCCTTTCCTTTCCCCCCCGCGTCACATCTTGCACTTGGGTTTCCTTAGCCACAATCTTATTTCTTTCTAATCTCCTCTTCGCGACGTGGACGAGTGCATCTCCACGAATTGGGCCGCACGGCCTTGTATCTTGCGTGCCGCGACAATAGGCCTTTCATAGGCGACCAACCTGATTCTGCCCCGTCTTTTGTGACTTAGCCAAATGTTTTGAATGCTTCCCGATGATCCTCAACCCACCCAACCCTCTCTCCTCAACAACTCTATTGGTTTGTCTCGCTCGAGTTTACAAAAGAAAAAAATCTGAATTATTATAGAATGTTATTATGTGAATATACAATATACCTATGCACATAGTTAATTTCACCTTGTTTGCCGCCAGTGAATATTCTTATTCCTGAGTAAAAATATGCATTGTAAGAGTACAAAATGCGTAAAACATAAGAGATACTAAATAATTTATAGTTACAAAGGATTACAAAGGCGGAGCATGCCGACAGGAGACCTTTTGGTCCATATCTAGGTCGGACTCAAAAACAAAAACAAAAAATCAATAATAATCAAATAATAAATAAAAAATATAATAATGTAAATAACAAATAAAATACATAAATAAATGCATAGGTAATTCTACATCTCTTTTATATCCTGTGTTTTCAGCTTGATACTATCCTTTCTTTATACCACCTTTAGATCTACTACCATTCTGTTTATTTTTTTCCTGATCCAGCTCTTCTCGTATATTCTTGTATTTATTTAACTTGTCTTTCACTAACTCTCATGCTGTACAAAATCTCTCACGATTTCTTTAATTAAACTATTTCTTCTTATCATTTCTTTACCTTCTAACACCATTTTCTTTATTCGTTAGTCTAATCTTACTCAACTATACAAAGTTCATCCTAAGTTTACGTTACTTCTCATATCATTCCTACACTTATTTAAAGGCAGAGCATGCCGACAGGAGACCTTTTGGTCCATATCTAGGTCGAATGCGAAAAAAATAATACATACATACATACATATACCAAGGCTTTTCCCTCCTTACAAGGGAGGTAGCCAAAAAGGAAAAGGCATAAATCATTCCCACCTATTCCATCCCTGAATACGCTCTACACCCCTCCACCATCCCTCTCATCTTAGCACCTCCTGGATGACGGGTCATCCCTGCACCTTGTCCATTGCCCTGGATCAGAAGCAGTGATAAACAAATGAATGAATAAAAACAATTATGATGAAAATAATCAATAAAATAAATAAATGCATAGGTATAGTTAGATAATATACAAATAGTAAATAATAATAAATTGACATAACTAATAATAAATGCGAATCGACTTGTCCCCATACAAGTTTCTCAATTTCATCTCCACCGTTTTTACATTATTCGATAGGAGTACACCAGGTGTAACTAATGGTTCTCACATATGGAAACACTTTCCTATTCCTTTCTATTGGCTCAGACAAGAATGTCATCTTCCATTTCTTAGACGTAATACCTTAAGCCCATTTTTACCTCTACCGCTAACTACACTCGTGTATGAAAAGTTTGATATCATGCGTTTTCGTCGATTTTGCTTTAATGTCCGTAGATTTCCCCTTTCGTATTATCATTGTCTTACTTATGATAGTAGTTCACTTTCACCCTTCTCATACTCTTTTATCCCTAAAGTAATTGATAGTTCCTGTACTTCTATCCTATTCACACACAATGGTATTTTAACCTCCATTTTGTAATTGCTCTATAAAAAGAACCCACTTTATATTGTCCTTCCTTCTAGTTCTCACATAAGTATATATATTTGTATGGATATCTATCTGTTTATTATAGTGGGTAATTTCAATGATGAAATATCAGGCCAACGGAAAAAAAATCTGCTGAGAGAAATTCTTAGCGTCTAAGAAAAGTAAAATAATATCAAATAACATCTGAGAAACTTGCTAGGGGATAGCGACATCAATCACATAATTTTTACAACCGTCGCGTATAGGACTCAAACCTACCGCTCTGAGGCCATAAGGCTACTTGGCAGCGCCGCAGAGCGGTAGCTTCGAGTCCTATATGCGACGGTCATAGAAATTATCTGATTAAATAACATGTTTATCACGGAGGTCACATGTTTTAAATATTATCTTCTGGGTAATACTAGAAAACTTTTGTTTCACGTGAGGAAAGTAGATAACTTTATATCTGAGTTGTCTACTTTCCTCACGTCCAGAATGATATTTGCCCATACTAATTCTGCAGTTCTATACATTTTCATGTCGTTGAAATCCTTTCAAACGATGTATTCTCTCCCGATTCCTAAAATTTGCAAAGCCATAAAGTTCAGATTCTGAAACGCTTAACTGGCAACTGGCAACTGTATTCGAAAATTACAGCTAATCAGAAATTTAGCTCCTCACACCGCTACAAACCTGGTCCCATAGCTCTTCCTTATTGTCTTTAAGTGCAGTAAACTTTCTGAGGGAATGGAGAAGTGCATGTATATTTCTACTATACAATAAAATAAAGAAAAATAAAATTAATGTGGTGGTTTTGCAGTGATAAATCTGTTAAGCGTATTGCTTAAGGCAGTGGTTCCTAAACTTCTTCAGCCTGTTATCCAATTTAACATCCCACGTTAAGCATTTTAGCCCTTTCAAAAAATGTTTTCAGCATCGAAATATGGGACTAGATATATTTTCGTTTATTTATTGTATTTGAACATTGTGCATCTCAAATGACCAATACCAAAGATGTGGAGAAAGTCAGTGGGATGGATGGAGTTACAAGCTTGAAGAAGCTAGTTGAGGAATTCTTGGCTTCTTGATTTTCAGAATACTTAAAAAAAAAAATTCTGTCGCCCCTCCAATACCCCCCAAAAAATATCAAATTACCCCCAAGGGGTAATTCTCCCCCAGTTTGGGAACCAATGGCTTAACGTATAGGCGAGGCTGTTCATTGAGAGGATTAGGAAGGATAAAGAGAGTAATTTAGGAGAGAGCAATGTGTGCTTAGGCAATGAAAGAGAGTGCGTGGATGTTTGATTAATTTCTTTATTTATCTATTTATTGCAGTACGGCAGAGGACCATGCGGTACCCCTATGGATACCTTGTCGAAATCATGAGCAGGTGACTATGAGTTCGATTTCCCGGACTCATTGCTGCTTGTTGCGTTGGTTCCCGACGACCTTGGCCAGGCGGGGAGGCGACCCAAACATCGGCCCATTTACCCAGTGGGTTGCCCAGTGATTTGTCCTACTAAATATGTCTTACTTCCCACACCGTCGGAGTGAGATGGGGAGGTGAATAAAGCAGATATACATTTTAGACTTTCATGGATTTGGAGAATGGGTGTAACAGTGTTAACGGAGTTATTATTGAATATGTTACGGATTTATGGGATAGGGGAAACTGTTGCGAGTGGTAGAATTTGTCGAGTATAGAAAATGTGAATGATTCGAGGTAAAAATGGGTTTGCATTAGGGTTATGTAATGTCACCTAGGTTGTTCAACATGTATATGAGTGTAATAGTGAGGAAGGTAAAGGCATAGGTACGAGGGTGTTTGAAGTTAATAAATGAGATAGTAAAGACGTCGAATGTAAGCCAGTGGTTTGCGAATGACTGTACTTTTAGCTGAGCCGGAGGATAAACTAAAACAGTCATGGAATTTGGGAAGATATGCGAGAAAAATATATAGATATAGGTAGAAGTGAGTTGCTGAGGAGAACAATTA
>NC_134785.1:18344205-18359205 GCF_046742065.1 Oratosquilla oratoria
TTTTAGGGGTGGTAACTATGGTGGTTGTAATGAAAGACAATAGTGCATGGTCAAGTAGCAATGATGGTTATCTTACCATGAAATCTACGTTGACCATGATTCTGTAATTTATGTTCGATAAATGAGATTATATGTTAGATTTTTGTCACTTCAGAACCTAAAGAACGACCCCGGTGTCGACCCACGTAGCAAGAGAGGGAGTTCTGGCATCCTTCGGGAACTATGGGTTTATAACTGGTCTTCTTTGTGGACAGAAACATGGCTGTCTTGCCTGATGACATTGTTTGGCAAAGTTTATCTCATCAACATGGAACGGGATTAATATTATTTTTACTTTTCATTGAAACATTTGAAGACTTTCCTCTGTTGAAAGACAATTTAGAAGAGGTGGTCAAGTGAAATCTTAAATATATATATATATATATGTATAATATGTTTTCTTTCTGTGTTCCGAAAAAATATATAACAGCATTTCCATTCCATTTACGTATTATAAAGGATCATCATCTATTAATCTGAATAAAACACTTTCTTTCTGGATAGCAAAGGGGTTGTTCTGAATTATGAAAACCTACTCCTCTTTACCACATTATTCCTATACGAGTAGTTCCTATGCTCTATTCATAGACATCAATCATCAGGAAGGAAAAATAAGAAAAGGTTAAAAAAGAAAAAAAAATGAATAGATAAACAAACAAATAAAAAAATAAAAAATAAATAAATAAATAAATAAATGAATAAATAAATAAATAAATATAAATAAATAAATAAACAAATAATGATAAATAAATAATTAAATCAATCAATCAATAATAGAATATAAAAAATAAGTAAATAAAATGGTTAGATGACATTTTCTATTTTTTTCTTTTCTTACCAATAGTCTTGAATAAGATTGAATTCGACAAAAAAAGTCTTTAATTCTTCATCAAATCCTTATAAACTATAAAATAGCATATGAAACATAAATACTGTCAACCCAATATTCTTTACTTGTCAACGTCAATATCCTTTTTTATCTTTTTAACATTATTCGAATGCAATCTTACGAGCACAAGCAATTGACTTTCATATGCGATGCTTCTTTATGACAGGGTTCGTCTTCATATACTGTATCTTTCCCAGTGAAAATGTAAAATTTATTTCAAAAATTTACCCCACCCCCTGCTTAACATCCTCACTTACTTGAAGCTTTTAGGGCAAGCCTGGGTAAAATGAACGATGCCTCCCGTTCTTTGTAAAGCCTCTCCACACGACCTTCCGAGCGAAGTACAGAATGCAGGTAGACGAAAATGGCAGCCCAGAGAATTTGCATCAACACAGAACCCAGGGCGATTTCAGCTTGAGCTTTGGCTTCTGGCACGCGAGAAATCTTATCGTAAAATACAGGAGAAAACTTCATATTTTATTTGCGTCAAGCCTGGTAATGCAATATCATAAGTAATTTTAAAATAGTGGTTATTCCAGAGAAACAACAACCTGTAAATATCATATAACTAGCAGTCGTCTTTTTGCCTTTTCCGTAGCAATTAAGAAGATAGTCATGCTTTACAATTTCGTGGGTTGAAATCTTGGAATACAACATCCCCCCTTTATCATAAATTTGAACGAAAACATTACGAGAAGGTAATTATCCTACCAAGGGTCACAAGTATTCACATACATATCTAGTTTTACTCCAAAAACCATGCACTATATCCGCACCCAAATCGCAGACATTTGCGCATAAATTTCTTCATACGAGACCTTACACCAAACGCCCCAAAGCTGAATAAGAATTTTGATATAAGCGTAAATTTTATTAGAGATAATTTTAAAATACATAATTCTGTAAATGGGGAAGGACATATAGAGGGCGAAAAGTTTGTGCAAAGGGAGGTACCGACCTAGAGAAAATAAGTATTAAACGATATACACCAAATTCAAAGAGAAATGAAGAAATATTTTACTGCACTAAGAGCAAGACCAATGATAAATACATACTAATACATACCTTTGTGAAGCTTACTCACATCCACAAAATAAACTCGTGACCCACCACTAAACATACACTCGCGTTTCTTTCCTCGATGAAAGACTTGCAGGAGAAAAGGTGTCTTTCTTTTTTTTTTCTTCTTTTTTTACCTTACTCTTCGCTCTGTATTTCCATGATTTGCATTCGTTTGCAAACGTCTAGACGGGACGTACATCAAGCTCAACAACGCGCATGCGCATATAGTTGGGTTGTAGGGTGAGGCGAGAATGACAAAAAAAAAAAAAAGGAAAAGGGAAAGATTCAGGAGGGTATGGAGAGGAAGAGGGACAAACATATGCATATCCACACAAATACGACCACACTCACACACCCGAACCTACATATACACATCCATATATTCATGTATTTGTATATTATATATATATATACATATATATATATATATATATATATATATATACATATATTTATACAAGGCACTGAATATTGTTTCTTACTACTGCTTTTAGATCTGATGATAAACAACGTTAGAACTCCACACAGAATCTAAGAACGTAAACCTTGTAATCTACCGCAAACTTTAGTGTTTCTTCTGTATACCTCCCGCTTGTATCCAGAGCACACACCCAGGTTTGTCCCATCTGCTATTAGTCTGATCGCTGTTGCCAAAGACCACATGTCTGTATTTCATGTCTTCTGATTTTGCTTCATGACTTCAGATCTAAAATGTTTCTCTACCATCATAGGACACTTTGTATATGGCAAGAACTAATCTTTGCATTTACGAGAATTTATTCCTTAGATGTCTGTATTCTATATTAGCTCTAGGATTTCTGCACCTGTAAGTAGTCTTTTTTACCATTTAATACTATGACAGGTTGTATGTTTTTGAGAAGAATGATGGATGTGTTGGCATTGAGTGAAACTAATTTGAGAGAGAAGGGCGCGTGTGAGTTTGGGAGTGTAGTTGGGAGGTTCTCAGGAATGAAGAGAGGGCGAGGGAGAGAAGGGGTGGCTATACTAGTAAGTGAAGATATATGTAAACGTATAGTAGAGTGGAAGGAGGTTTCTTCAAGGATAATGTGGATGAAGATGAAACTGGAAAAGGAGATATGGGTTTTTGTAAGTGCATATGGGCATGGTAGTGAGAAGAGTTTAGAAGAAAGGAAGGCTTTTTGGATAGATTTAAATGAGTGCGCAGAGGGATCAGGGAGGAACGTCAATGTAGTAGTATTGGGAGACCTTAATGCTAGGGTAGGATATGAACCAATTGAGGGAGTGGTTGATGGTGAGGATGTGTCTAGAGAGTTGATGATAAGTATGATGATGATTATTACATGCTGGAACGCATGACCAGTGGAATTAATATTCTTAGGCTCTTTAAAAACAATCATGTTTGAAAATAACAAATTTATCGCCTGTTATACTTATGTGTATATATATATATATATATATATATATATATATATATATATATATATATATATATATATATATATATATATACGTATATCGCCCATCCACATGTAAAAAGGACGATACGTCTACAAGAAAAAAATGTACATAAATACAAGACGACAGCTTCGTGGATCTTCCTAAGACAAGAGACAGGACCTAGACCCAAATCACCAATGGGTCCTCTATCTATATTCATTTGTCACAATCCCTATTCCCTACACAGAGCCACAATCCTCTCCTACACCTACAAACCTTCGCCTCCATACAGCGGAGCTCAGGCAAACCTTTGGCTTCCCTTCCAGAATGGTTCCTCCATATATTACGGTGAGCGAGAGAGGCTGACAAGTCGGCCGGAACTACCTTTGCCTCCCTCTTTGTTTATTGTTGTTCAGTAATGCACCTGCGAAAGGCGGTCATTCCTCCAAATTCCTTGCACAGTGACTCCCCGCCACTCTCCCCCGTCGTCGGCGCCGCCGTTGCCGCCACTACCAACGGCACTAACGCCGCCACTACTAACGGCACTAACCCCGGCACCTACCCTGCTGGTCGCCTTCTCTGTGTTTTGCGACTCAGATACACGCGATGATAGATAGTCGAGAGACAGAGAGACAAGCAGGAAAACAAGTTGGTGGGTTGGCAGTCATAGGAACAGACAAACAAACTGACAGAGAAAGAAGCAAAGAGTGAGAATGACGCCCATATAGCCCACAGACAGATAGACAGACACACACACACACACACACACACACACACACACACACACACACACACACACAAACACACACACACACCTTATGTCACTAAAGAGTCCCTACATAGACAAAGTGTCCCGATAAACTCCGTGTTGAAAGGTGCCTTGCATCTACTGCACTTCAAGGCTGCCTACGCTGTGTGCATATAAAAAAAATATAGTAAGATAAAGAAAAATTCACACAAAAACAGATCCGCAAGGAAAAAGTAAGTCTTGACATGGATATGAAGTGGAAACAAAAGATAAAGTGAATGAATGGTTGACGAGGGAAATATAGGTGACAAAAGAAAAGCTGCTTATATATTTGTCTGTCTATCTATCTATCTATCTATCTATCTATCCATCCATCCATCCATCTATCAAGTGTTTTTTTTTTCCTTATGAGAGAGGTAGCCAAGTCAAAGGTACATACCTACTCATACCCATTCCACTTTCATTCACCACCCTTTCCCCACTCTCATCTTAGACCATCATAGATGACAGGTCATCCTTATACCCCACCAGCTGCCCTGGATAAGAAACAATGTAGCAAGACACAGTGCATTCACAGCAAAGCCGCTTCACTTAATCGACGACCCTTCATCTCCATCCCCTCATGCAGTACAAGAGAAGACGGGGAGATATCTCCTCGAACCGTGATAAAATATCATTCACACATAAGTATCCACTACCCAAACATCCCCAGCCGCTCCCTGTATAACAGTATCATCTATACATAATCACTCTCCACTCATCCCTATCTCCTGCCCTCTCCCTTCCTTACTCAACAGGCATTCCACTCTTTCTCAACGCCCCCTTCACCTGGTTCATCCATCTCATCCTCGGTCGTCCCTTCAAGTTCACTTCCTCCACCTATGCTTCCCACACCTCTTTTACTAATATTTCATCATTCATTCTTTCCATGTGTCCAAACCATCCTAATAATCTCTCATCAAACTTATCTGCTACCTTCTTTTCCACTCCCGCTCTCCTCATCACTTCCTCGTTTCTCACTCTACTCAACCTTGTAACCTCTACCATACTTCTCAGACATTTCATCGCAAACACATTTAAACTTTTCCTCTCTCCCTCTCTTATAAATCCTAACTCTCTGTCCCATGCAATACCGTCAGCACAATCACCTCTTCATCCAATCTCCTGTTTGCATCCATTCTCAGATGCCTATTTCTCATAACACATCTTAATTCCTTAAGGCATTTACTTGCTTCTCTCAATCTAAGATTTAACTCCACCCCTCCCTTGCCTGCCACATGTGACCCCAAATACATAAAGCTATCCCCTTTCTCCAGCATCTTTCCTTTTTGACTTCCAACTCACTGCTATTCTCTACCCTTGTACATCTCATCACCTTCCTTTTACCCACATTCACATTCAACTTTATCCTATCGTATACCTTCCCAAACTCTGTCACTAACTCCCTTAATCCCACCTCGGACCTTACGATAAGCGCAGTGTCGTCAGCAAACAACTGGCTCACTTCCCACTTTTCTCCGTTTTCTTTAATTATCTCCAGTTCTCTACCCTCTACCCTCGTCATTACCACCCGCACCACCCATCCATGTACACATTTAATAGCCATTGCGACATGATGCATCCTTGACGCAGCACCACCTTTACCTGAAACCACTAACTCTCTTCATTTTCCATTCTAACATATACTCTACTTTTCTCGTAAAAACTCTTGACTGCCTTTAACATGTATCCCCTAATCCCATATATCTTCAAAATCTTATACAGTGCCTACCTGTCTACATTGCCATAAGCCTTTTCTAAATTCATAAAAGGCCCCCAAAACATCGTTACCTTTTCCCAAAGCTTTCTCTTATACCTGCTTTACCACAAAAAAATTATCCACGCAAATACTATCTTTTCTAAACTCACACTATTCCTAGCTCATCACTCTTAAAAAAATAAATAAGTAAAAGACATACATATATATCAAATAAGCACAAGAAATAAAAGATAAGAAATAAACATAAGAAATAAGCAAAAGAAATAAACATAAGAAATAAAATAAAATAAAACGAAATAAAATAATATATAATAAAATAACAAAATAAAATAATATAAGATAAAATAAAATAAAATAAAATAATATTAAGTAAGTAAACATAAAAAATAAAAGACATGAACATAAAAAAAAATGAAGTTTTGTCTAGGTAGCCTGGGACGCAGTAGCCCAGTCCAACACTTTCACTCGACCTTGCGTGGCATTGGCCGGGGCCCGAACTGATTCACAGCTGAAGAAGAGACTGGGAATTCGAAGAGAATAATAAAAGCGGTAACCAACGCCCACTTTGATCTTGCATCAAGTACCTTCAGGATGAGGAGGCAAACCAGAGGAGAACACTTGTCTATTCACAACACTATTACACATGGTTCCCGCGAAGAGGAAAAGCCAAAATGAAGTTGGGAATCGAGGATTTTCGACAAAAGGCTCATCAATAATTTCAATTAAAATCCATTAGAGGAAACGCATGGGATTGGTGATGGCGGGACAGAGTCAGCTGGTCATTGTCTGTGGCAAAATACAACTGCTCCTCAACTGTTTCATCCAGCCTTATAGCCGCACAAAACAGCTGGTACTATACTGCTTTGCAGTACATGTGTTATTTTGTGACTGCTACATACACGTATAAGGAAATCACAAGAAACTACTGCAATTGATAATTCTATATCTCATATTAAAAGTGCAAATTTAATTTTCACTTGCACAGAAAATTTCAGCATTCCCAAAACACTTGACTTAACTAGATGATTAAATCTAAATTAATTTGCACTGATACAACGTTATTTATATCTTTCCTGTAAAACAACTAATGAATGAAAATATTCAAAATAAAAAGGGACCCAAGAAGGCAAGGAAAGAGAGAATAAGGGGGGAGAAATAAAGAAATAGAAAAGAGAAAGAAACAAAGAAAAAGAAAGAAAGAAATAAAGGAAGAAAGAAAAAGATATATAGATATATAGATAGATAGATATATAGATAGATAGATAGATAAATAGATTGAGAGAGAGAGAGAGAAAGAGAGAGAGAGAGAGAGAGAGAGAGAGAGAGAGAGAGAGAGAGAGAGAGAGAGAGAGAGAGAGAGAGAGAGAGAGAGAGAGAGAGAGAGAGAGAGAGAGAGACAGACAGACAGACAGAGAGACAGAGAGAGACAGACAGAGAGACAGAGAGACAGAGAGAGAAAGAGAAAGGCAGAGAGAGAGAGGCAGAGAGAGAGAGGCAGAGAGAGACAGAGATAGATAGATAGATAGATAGATAGATAGATAGATAGAGAGAGAGAGAGAGAGAGAGAGAGAGAGCGAGAGAGAGAAAATAGCTGTCAAGCAACACACGTGGCTGTTTAAAACGGTCCCTTTGCCTTGGAACTTAATACTGGCGCAACTCGAGCGTGTGCTCTCCTCCTTCATCTATTCTTTGGCATAACCACAGCCGCTGATTATCGGTTCCCGTTACCTATGCACGCCGTTGCTGCAGACTTGTAACCCGAAATTCTTAAAACAAATGACCTGCGTTACGCCTCTCGAAAACAATCTCAAAGTTTTAATGAAGAGGCTGCCATGATTCTCTTAAACTCTACATTAAGGTTTATGATACGAGGAGATGATAATTTACAACAGGGTTTCTGGTGAAGTAATTTTGCAAGTTTCAGAAATAAAGAGATAACATTAAGTTTAATATTCACACAATGGTCATAAAGACATATTGATTACGTATGACAAAATCCTACATATATTTTCTAATGGAGGGAAATTAGTTGTCATACTCAATTAGCAGTCATAATTAGTTTTGAAATCATATAAAATGTAGTAATGTATAATTGTCCTTAGCGTCAGTAAATCATTTTTAACTTTGAAGATCTCCAGAGTGAAGGCCCGAAAGGTCATCCATCGCCTGAAGGTATCATAGTTTATAATGTGCATGATGAAATGTTTCTGACTTCGATGCAAATATTCTCAAGTTGATGAAATATTTCTGACTTCCATAGAAATATTTTCATGTTGATGGGAGTTTTCCGACATGGAAGCTTTCTGACTTTGATTAAAGGTTTTTTGACCTCGATCGAGGGTTTCTGAATTCAATCGAAGGTTTTCGACTTCGGTAGAAGGTTTCTGAATTTGATAGAAGGTTTCTGACTTCAATAGAAGGTTTCTGACTTCAATAGAAGGTTTCTGACTTTGATCGAAGGTTTCTGACTTTAATAGAAGGTTTCTGACTTTGATCGAAAGTTTCTGACTTCGATCGAAGGTTTCTGACTTCGATCGAAAGCTTCTGACTTCGATCGAAGAATTCTGACTTCGATCGAAAGCTTCCGACTTCGAAAGCTTCTGACTTCGAAAGCTTCTGACTTCGATCGAAGGTTTCTGCCACGGAAGGCATCTGACTTCGATCGAAGGTTTCTGACTTTCATCAAAGTTTTTTTTAAATTTTACGGAAAGGTTCTTATGTTAATAGAAGGCCTCTGATATCGATGGAATAATTCAGACTTTCAAGGAAATATTTCTGACTTCATTGAAACGTTTCTGATTTCAATGAAAGGTTTCTAGTCTCAGTTAAATATTTCTGACTTCAACCGAAGATTTCTGACTTAGAACATAAACACAATCACATATATGAAAGGATATTTTGCCTGTTACAATGTAAGTCTTTGGAAACTACTATGTTGCAGAGCACATCATTCTTCACGATTTTAATATTTAGTGAACTGCACTCTCCTCAGCTGAGTGAAATTGTCCTCAGGTTGCAACAACAGGACAACCTGTTTTCTTCTTTCAGAGTTTTAAAAATTGAACCATTTGCTTCATCTGAAACAAAAACTCTTCTCGGAAATCTAGCAGAAAAAAAAAAAAAAATCTGATACCTAGAACATTTTATATTTTGCAACTTTTTCTTACAAACATTACAAACATTTGAAATCTAAGGGTGAAAATAAGAAAGAAATATAAGCAAAGTGAGATTATCCCGCTTGCAAAACCCTCTGAGCCATGAAGAACTGCAGGTTATTTTTTATTTTGCTCAATACTTACATATATACATGCATACATACATACATGCATACATATATACATACATACATACATACTAGTACATACATACTAGTACATACATACATACATACTAATACATACAAACACACATACTGTACATACATACATACGTACATACATACATACATACATACATACATACATACATACATACAGAGAGACAGACAGACAGACATACATACATAAATACATACATACATATGTACATACCAAAAGGCCTTCCCAACCCCTCATAAATTGTAAAGTCACGTCAAACCATACAGCCACTCCCCACCTACCCAAAACCGTTCATAACCCATCTTAGTGCTTCGTGAAAAAGGAGTCATCCTTACCCCCCCGCAACACTACTTGATTGCAAGTTAAATTTATAAAGGATTACAAAGCAGGAGCATACCAACAGGCGACCTTTTGGTCCATAGCTAGGTCGGATGCAAAAAAAAAAAAAAAAAATAGCACACTTGAGAATTGTTTCTGTACACGTTTGTTATCGGATACTGCTAGGTCACAGGTCTTTACTGAGACAACCAGAATACTTTCAGTCGTATTTCCCTGACCGACATACAATCATCTGGTGTTAAAGTAAACGAAAGTCCTTAAGGGAGGTTTAACACTTTGAGATGTTGATCAATTTCCGTCATCTGAGTAAAATCGTTTGGTGACAACCATAATTAATATCTGAAAGCTGAAAGCTCAAACCAAAGGAACATCCAATATACAAGTATTTTATGACGAAAAGTGATGTGGTTCACTTTCGCCATCCGTCACGATGATAGTTTTAGCACTGCCTAATAAGAGAACTACATCCTAAGATTTACTAGTTTACACTATTTATGCATGTCCGTTGTTTCAATACAAAAATAAGGTTTCTAATAATGATTGGCGAAAAGCTATCTACTTATTACAGACTGGAACTAAAAATCATTTACTGATACTGTTATTGTATTGTATTACTCTATTTGCGTGGAAGATCTTGATGTATAGTTAAAGTCATCATCACATGGAAGATGATTAACAACACAGAGTGGCTGAGTCTGTTGAGGTCGTCAATGCGAACATAACAAAAACTGAAAAAGCTGTAATAAGCGAAACGTCGTACAAATAAAGGCTCCGTCCTCATACGGTGTTTAACTCGTCAATAACAAAAAGTCTACTCTTTTCAACAGTTTAGGTTTGCACACGGTAATAGATTTCATTTCGAGCCAAGCTTTGATATTCGCGGCATTCATCAAATGCTAATATTTCATTTTAATTACATTCTTTTTCATAGGCTATGTAAATCATGCCCTCCCAAATTTTCTGGCCGTAATGAATGAGGAAAAGAGCATCATGTCTTGGCGGTTCTGGTGGATTCACAAGACTGTATATTTTCCTTGTTTTAACCTAGATTCATTTTAGTGTTCCTATATGACCCAGGGCAGTCGACAAGATGCAGGGATGACCCGTTATCCAGGAGGTTCCGAGATAAGAGGGAGGGTAGAGGGTGGAGGGGAGGGGAGTGTATTTAGGGATGGAATGGGTGGGAATGGTTTTTATGAATTTTTCTTTTTGGCTACCTCCCTTGTAAGGGGGAAAAAGCCTTTAGTTGTATGTATATATGTATGTAGATGGCGTGTTATGTGGTGTAAAAACCAGCAGAAGATCACTACTCTGATTTAACTCTATCAGAGAATAAAATTGATTGCCAATAGATCATAAACATAAAGCTCAACTAAGGTAGTTGGAGTGTTAGAAGTAATAAAGAAACATCTAATAAGTAACCTTCTTTGTTCCTCTTATAATAAGTATTAGTGAAACATCAAATTTACATTGTTACTGAAGTATTATGAGTAGGGATTTGTATTCTGTCGTTGATAGATGTGTTTATCCCGTGAAACAATTTCTCGCCAATTATTGAATAAGAGGGTATAACGGAGAGTTTCTAAAAGAATGCTTTAGGCCATGAGAGTGTAAATAGTCTCTTAATTGACATTCATGGTGATAATTACATAAAGCAGTGTGTAAAGCATACGTGTATTACGACAATGTAACTGTAACTGTAACAAGCAAAACGTCATAGTAATAAAAGATCCGTCCTCGCATGGCATTTATTTCGAGAAAAAAAAAGTCTCTGAAATATACACGTCCGACTGTACACTGTTTTAGAAAATGGTGAAAACTTTCCGGCTTCTGACTCAAAAATACTTTTAAAATAAACAGTTGCTTGTCTACAATATCTACTCATAGACTTAAAGTCAATATTAGGTAAAAAAAAAATGAAAAAGTGGAAATATAACAAAACAAACAAAATTATATTATTCAAAATTATATTCTTCTCAAAAAAAGACTGACTTATTGAAATTCATGTTTTCTGAATCCCTTCATCATTATCAAATTAATCTAATGACCCAGATATTTTAAAAAAAGATGATGAGGAAAAATTAACAATTGGAGATAAAGTTTCCTTACGGATAAGAAATAATACAAAAAGTTCTACAGTTACATTAGAGATAAGAAGGTTATCAGAAATCATATTGGCCCACTATCGTCTGTCCCCGGTGAACTTGGACATTCAAATAAAGCTATGTACGATAACTTAAGTATTTGTTTCAATTCCGTATTCGTCAGCCAAACAACTAAAAGCAAAGTATCACCTCAGTCAGGTGTAAATTGTTAGGGTTAGAAGAAAAATAATAATTGTTGAAGAGTAGTGTGGGTCTAGGAAAGGTACAAGGTGAACTGACAAAACTTCAGAGGTAAGGGAGATTTATGACATCTTTTTAACCAAAAGCGATTATTTTTGTTCTTCTTCTTCATGGATTTAGAGAATGCTTATGACATGATCGACAAGAAGATATTGAGGGAGGTATAGCCGATGTATGTGATCAAGGGGATGTTTCGAAGGACATTCCATAGCTTTTACATGAGTAATGGAGCAAGTGCTAAAGTTAGGAATAATGAGAGTAAGGTTTTTGAGGTGAAGAATGGGTTGCGCCTGGGTTGTCTTACCATTGTTGTTCAATAAACACAATGATGGGGCAGTACGGGAGGTAGATGCGAGGGTGATGGGCAGAGGTTTGGAGATGGTTAGGCCGGCCACACACATTCAATTTAAACTGACAGTTACAGCTGTTCAGTTATAGCTGTCAGTTGAAACAGCACGTGTGTGGGTATCTCAGTATCACTGAGATACCCACACACGTGCAGTTTCAACTGACAGTTATAACTGAACAGTTGTAACTGTCTGTTTAAACTGCACGTGTGTGGCCGGCCTTAGAGGGAGTGGGGGGAAGCGGGAGGTGAGTCAGTTGTTGTTTGCTGATAGTCATGCGATTGTGGCTGGGCCAGATTACAAAGGATTACAAAGGCGGAGCATGTCGACAGGAGACCTTTTGATCCATATCTAGGTCGGATGAAAAAAAAAATCATATTAATAATGAAATAATAAATAAAAATTATAATAATGTCAATAACAAATCAAATACACACATAAATGCATAGGTATAGTTAAAATAATAAACAAACAGGTAAATAGTAAATAATAAATTGACATATAACTAATGATAAATGAAAATCAGACAGACAAATGATAACAAAACAAAAATAATATAAGATAAATTATAATCATTACAGCATCTTACTTAGGTGTTTATCTAAATGATTCTTAAAGCTTCGAACTGAACTACATTGGACTATCTGTGCAGGAAGTTTATTCCATTCATTAACTACACGGTTGGCAAAGTTGTTTCTACCTACTTCCAAATTGAATCTATTTCCGGACAGTTTGAGACCATTGTTTCTTGTCTGATTCTCATTCAATGTGAAAATTTTGTCACTTTTGATGTTGTCAATTCCCTTTAAAATCTTAAAGACCTGTATCAAGTCACCTCTGAGTCTACGCTTTTTTAGGGAAAACAGATTCATGTGCTTTAGTCGATTTTCGTATGATTTATTTTTGATATTTGGAATCATTTTTGTGGCTCGCCGTTGTACTTTTTCCAGTCTGTCAATGTCTTTAATGAGATTCGGTGACCATACGGAAACAGCATATTCCAAATGTGGACGAACTAACGATTTATATAGCTTGTTAATGAGTGATGGACTTTTGAAATCAAAAGATCGCGCAATCAGTCCCAGAATCTTATTTGCTTTCTCAGAGGCTGAAATACATTGCTTGGATGATTTGAGGTCGTTACTGATAATTACGCCGAAATCTTTTTCACTATCCGCTTTTGTTAACGAATTTCCAAATAACTTGTAATCGTACTTACTGTTATTTTTACCTATGTGCATTACCTTGCATTTACTTGTGTTAAATTTCATTAGCCACTTTTCAGACCATTGCTGTAATTGATCTAAATCTTCTTGAATATCTAATTGGTTTGAGTGATCATTTGCCACTCCGCACAGTTTTGTATCATCAGCAAATTTGGAAACAGTAGATTTTAGTCCATGGTCTATATCATTTATATATACTATGAATAGAAGTGGCCCAAGAACGGAACCCTGAGGAACTCCACTTGCAACACTTTTCCATCCAGAAGTTTTTCCATTTAAAACAACTATCTGTTTTCGACCATTCAACCAATTACTAGTCCAACCTAATAGGCTACCACTTATTCCATGCAAAGCTAGTTTAGTAAGTAGTCTTTCGTGTGGGACGGTATCAAAAGCTTTTGCAAAGTCTAGATATATTAAATCTATATTGTTTCTTTTGTCATAATTCGAGATAACTGTGTTGTAGAATTCGAGTAAGTTAGTCACGCAAGAACGTTTCCGTCTGAAACCATGCTGGCTATCATTTATCAAACGGTTACTTTCTAAATGATGTTCGATAGCATCTCTGATGATAGTTTCCATTATTTTTCCTACGATTGAAGTCAAACTTATAGGCCTAAGGCAATCAGTCACGTAGTCTGGGAAAGTATGTAATACGAGGAGGTTGAAAGAAATGTGGGTAATAGCAACGTGATGAGATGTACAAGGAGTGAGAGTGGCAGTAAGGTTCAGGTAAAATTTAAATGAGAGGTTAGAGGATGTACGTGTAGATAGTTTTCACCATATAGGGTCACGTGTTGCAGCGAATAAGAGCGTGGGGGTGAAGGTAATCTGTGTAGTGACGATTGCAAGCAAATGTGTTGGGAAATTAAAAGTGTCATGTAAATAGGTATCTGGGGAAAAGAGAAAATTTTATTCAAGAATGATTATGTCAACGACGCTATGTGCGGCGGAGTCTTGGAATTTAAGAGTCAGAATTTTTTTATTTTTTTTTTTAATGTGTTTGAGATGAAATGTTTGTGAGGTGGGCCTTTGAGAAAAGAGAATTGTCTGTTGAGCAGGGAAGGGAGAGGCTAAAAATCCATGTGAATGGAGAATGGTTGTGAATAGACGATAAACTGACGTGGCCCGAAGAGTCTTCTTGTCTTCTCCATTTTTACGTAATGGGACGAGGAGGGAGAGACATGAAGTAAATCAAGCGGAGAGCCCTACCGTGGTTGTTTTCTGTTTTGCTGCATTTGTTTCTGACCCGGCCAGCGGGCGGGATACAAGCATAACCCATGATCAACGAGTAGTTAAGATAAAAGGGAAATAAATGGGTGACGTGTGAGAGAGGGATGGTAGCCTTTGGTATATAAATACCCGGTACATAGTAAATATGACCATAAACAATCACAGAATATATGAAATTATGATGATGATGATGATGATGGTGATGGTGATGGTGATGGTGATGGTGATGGTGATGGTGATGGTGAAGATGGTGAAGATGGTGGTGATGGTGGTGATG
>NC_134785.1:18366705-18374205 GCF_046742065.1 Oratosquilla oratoria
TCTATCTTAAGCCCTGAATATCGTTGACAGCTGTTGTAAGGCTATGGGTTTCCAGTTAGTGATTCCTTTGTCTGTCAATCTTTTTATTCATATATATTTCCACCAAATTATTTCATTAAGTTACTTGACCTTACTTTAGGTAAGGATGGTGGTAAACTCGTTACGAATAACTATCTTGTTTTTTATCCTGGCCATCCCCAAACTATTATCTTCAGCTCAGTGTCAATCCTTTTAATATAGAACAGGCGTAGATTAACGGAAAGATAGTAAAGTAGACGTAGTAACTACAGCAAACCTGGCCATATTACTTACTGCAAGAATATTGATAAGCATCAGTATCGTTATGATATAAAATGTTTGATTTTGTTCAATAACACATTTATATATTATCCTTAACATGTTAAATTCAATTATGAAAAAAAATATTGGAAACAGTAATTCACTGCATGGATTTTGGAGTAAAAGGAAACAGACAATACTAGTCAGTCCTGTCTGCTCATAGTTTTTTAAATCAAATACAAAACAAGTAAACAAAAGAGGATTCTAAATGCAAAACATCGCATATGTCTGATTCACTCTTCATATACCAGGAATGATTTTCATCCTGAATAACTGAGACTTCCCATTACCATATGGTGCTTTCAATGACCACCCGACTCAGAAATCCCAGTAAACTGAATGGAATCGTGTTACACTTTCCACTACTCTTTATAACGGAGCACCACATTGAAGGCCCTAACGACCAGGGAGCTTATGACAAGCTTCGCAAACGGGCAAACTTGGATTGCTTCATTATATTCAGTATCATACATCGTTTGCTGGCCGTGAACTCCTCTTCCCCTTGTCTCACTCCCCAGCCCCCCCCCCTCACCAAACCTGAAATAAGCTTTCTCGTAAAACTGAACAAATCCTTATACTTATAAGTTCTGAGACGAGAGAATCAGTATCCAGCTGGCTATACGAGGTTTTTTGTGCACCCATGATGACCTTGTTTCCTTATTAGATGCGCTTGAAAATTCTGATGATATAGAATAAGAGAAAATTATATACATATAAGGTAACTCTATATGAATTTCTTTGCTGATTTACGTAGTAATTAATTATCCCTTTATACAACAACAAAACTATAGTGTCTACTCATCAACTTCAAAAGAGTGGTACACGTTACACGCTGTGCAACAAATCCAAAGTTTTCAAAATCTTTATGTAATTGCTAAATTTGAAATACTTTAGCTTAGTTTATCTGGGTTTTATCGTTTCCTTGGCTTTCAATATACTATACCACAGGGCCTAAACCCCTCATAAAGATACACAAAGCCCACTCGACACCCAACTAAAATCATCCATCACCCCTTACACCATAATATCTTATAACAAAAACAAATATTTGATCCTCATTTTCAATTAGTATCATCCTCTGTAAGAAATCACTGAACAAAATCGTACAACGACCTGATCAACTTTATACTGTCCTGAACAAAGGAACACGTTCTTTCTAAATACAAGGAATGCATTTTGATGTACCAAAACTGATGACCATAGTGAGGTCACACACAGAGACTCTTTCACCCCTAGCCCCGTGCACTTACCATTATATTAAAGTGTTTTAGGAAAGCGAAGAAAAATCTCAAAGATTTCAATCGCAGTTGGGCAAACTCTTGGGGGACGTGTGTAAATAAGCGGGCCCTCCCCGACGTTTAGGTTACCCGCCGAAAACATGGGCCTAATATAGCAGAAATATTGCCATTCTCATCCCGTAGCCTCTCTTCTACTTTGTTTTGGTTGGTTCTTTCTTAGGATTGCTTACAATCACGGAACATACACCTCAATACACATATTTCTACATACTGATATTTCCACATGACACGTATACTAAAAGGGGGTTTTGTTTCTATGATTTTTAAATGTTAGGAAAATAGTTCAAAAACCGACATGTAAGTGAAAAAATTGATATATACAAATGAACAGATATACGGAATACAAACCTTTTACCCAAATCTACTCTACCTACAGAAGTCTACATTTCCAACCAAACATCTCCCACCAGTTTCAAATTACATCTACCTATGCCTATACACGCCAGCTTCTTTTGTAACTTGAGTCGTTTCTATTCCTATGTTTTGAGTCTACACGTCCCATGTGTTTTCCATTTCCTTTCTACTTCATAACATACAATAGTCCACTGTGCTAGCCATCAAGAACTACTCTGAACTGGACACACTCCTTTTATTTTCGTGTGTCCGTCTACTTCGTTGCCTGTCTTTAAGAGAAGTAGCTGGCTCGCGTTTGGCTTCTTTTCTTTTTAACCTTCCTTTTTTCTCCCTTTTTCTCCATCTCCTCCTCCTTCTCGCCCACTGAAAAATCGGATCCAATAGTGTAGAGAGGACGGCCAATACTCCAATAAAGGGCTCTCCGATATAATTCAATCTCGACGAAGGATCGAATTCTCCCTCAGGCTATTCAAGTGCCTCGCTCATTGATTTCTGAATGACAAAACGCAGGGCACCGGGCTGGACGCGCGCATTCTCGGGAAGCCTCCCCCCCAGCTCACGCGCTCAAGAAGAAACTTGTTTTTCTTTAAAGAGGCTGCGCAATGGCTATTCGTTTTCTTTAAGGCAGTGGTTCTCAATACGTTTTTTTTTTTTTTCGTGTATTCCACACTTTTGTATTCCTGTTCTTCAGCCTCCATGAGACCACTCCATCACTAAAGTTAATCGTTCTGCATCCACTAACAAACACTAGTTTCAGAATTGTGGACTCCACTTTTGAAACTGTATGGGCTTCCAAGAGGTCACGGACTCTAGGTTGAGAACTATTGCTTCAAGGTACGTCATGATCAACAATTTTCAACTCCATTACCACAAATACAGAATAAATAACATAATCAGAACTGGTGCCAAGAAACACTTTAATTTTTATTATCGAAATTAAAAATAGACCATGTGTATGTATTCAGGGAAACTGAACATTCACGACAAGCTATACATATGTATAAATGACGCAGAATAATTAACAGGAGATCTAAAATTGCAGACATGAAACAATTGTATAGTTTCACCAGTTTGGCATAGCACGATTTTGGGTTCTGGGGAATAAATTTTCAAATTATCTATGTTATCGTCTATCAGAAATTGAGAAGGCAGTGGTTGTTCATTCTGTGGTAAAGATAGGCAACAGACAATCTAAGTCAGGAAACGAAGATGTTAGGCTTAGTTCTAGGACAGAGTACAAGCCTCTCGGGGTCGTACTTTGAATGTAAACCTTTTTCACTCTTCATGAATCATATTATCAACATTCGCGTTGCTCCATTTTAGTTTTTCCTAAATCCCACTACGCAAAAAGAGGCAAAAAAAAAAATAATAATAATAATAAATAAATAAATAAATAAATAAAAAGGAAATGTTCATGAAGAGAAACGCTTTCCTTTATTAAAAAAATTATAATCATAATCTCATTCTCCTAGGATAGAGTATTGGATTTTTAAATTTTTATATATATTTTTTTCATTCAGATCCCTCACGCTACATAGAAATATATAATTTGTAGCAGCAGGCCAAGGCCCCTTAAAGGTCAGATATCAACAGATATACCATTCGCTAAAAATCATCGTATTGCTCGAAAAAGTATTTTTCAAAAGCATACAAATAAAGTTTTTACCTATTACAGAAGAATTTATTCAGAAAATTCACTTTTAATTGCGCCTCGCATACCACTTTTCCGAAGTCTAGATATTCAGAATAACAATATTGTTTGTTTGGCAACTGTGACGTCACGAACGCGGAATTCCCCGAACATTTCCCAAGGCGCACGGGCGGAATGTTTCGAATAGCAGACGACGCAATGAAATGAAGACAAAACTGTTTTTTGCCAAATTTGATAAGATGTAGATGGTGGAATTATATAGAATACTGTCAGTATGTTTTTTTATGTACATTAAACTGTAAATACAAAAAGTTATGGAAGTCTTGATATCTGACCTTTATAGGTCAGATATCAAGACTTCCATATGGAAGTCTTGATATCCATATGGAAGTCTTGATATCCATATAGAAGTCTTGATATCTGACCTTTATAGGTCAGATATCAAGACTTCCATAACTTTTTGTATTTACAGTTTAATGTACTTAAAAAAAACATACTGACAGTAATCTATATAATTCCACTATCTACATCTTATCAACTTTGGCAAAAAACAGTTTTGCCTTCATTTCATTGCGTCGTCTGCTATTCGAAACATTCCGCCCGTGCGCTTCGGGAAAGGTTCGGGGAATTCCGCGTTCGTGACGTCACAGTTGCCAAACAAACAATATTGTTATTCTGAATATCTAGACTTCGGAAAAGTGGTATGCGAGGCGCAATTAAAAGTGAATTTTCTGAATAAATTCTTCTGTAATAGGTAAAAACTTTATTTGTATGCTTTTAAAAAGTACTTTTTCGATGATTTTTAGTGAATGGTATATCTGTTGATATCTGACCTTTAAATTGTTGTCATGGCTTATATAAGAACATAAGAATGAAGGAGACTGCAAGAGACCATAAGGTCTACACTAAGCAGTTCCGTATCCATCACCACCTGTCATCCCCATCCATAAAGGTGTCTAATCGTTTCATAAAACAACTGATAGTTTCAGCGCTTACTACATGGGTACTAAGTTTATTCCATTCGTCGACCATCCCATAAGTAAACCAATTCTTACTTACGTCCGTCTTGAACTGCCTTACCATAAAAAAATCCTTCTCCCACTCAACCCCATATATACCTTTTTAATATATCTAGAAAACATAAATCTGCCTAGGTGTTAGATAAGGCATTCTCTCCGAAAAAAAATACACAGAAAAAAAAGACGAATTTGTCCTGAACTGCCTTCCCAAGCAAAAATTCTCTTCTCCCTAGTTCACACTTCCATTCTTGCCTGCTATTTCATAAGATGTACGTTAAAAAATATCCCTGCTGACACCTGGCAGCGAGTTCCATAGGAAGTCCCCGCGCGATGGGGACGAGATGTTTGTTTTAACTGCCTGCCCCCTTGTGACAGTCCTATGTTTACACTATGTGAGGGTGGGCGGGAATGGGATTGGATTCTGGCTACATTTTTTTTCCTTTACTATTTTGAGTTCTCTCATTGCGATAGCTGTATCATAAAGTGATCTTATTCTAGCTAAACCTTGCATGATATTTATTCCTAGATTTTTTTTTTTTTTTTTTTTTTTTTATCTTGAGGCATATAATTTTTGTATATTATGGGACTTAATTAATCGGAGAATTTCTTTAGTGAATCTATCTAGGGTGCAATAACTCGACTGTTCCCATAGATATTATAATTTTTTTTTTCCTCTTATAATCTATTGAGTATAATTTTTTTTTTTTTTTTTACTGAAAATAGAATTACACATAATGAAGAGGCGAAAGAAAAACATTTTAATAAGTCTTCAGCCGATGGTCCATTTACAACAGTCACCTTGTTCTGATCAGAACAACGGAGCCTTGTTCAAATGAACATTTTTCGGATTTTACTCAGTTAGCCTAATTTCACTTTCATCTAAAGCATCACTCTAATTTTGTTTAAACTAACTCTAAGTGGTCATATTCAATTAAGAGTTTATTCCAACTGATTGGCTTAAATGCATTAGTTGGTTCTTGAATACAATGAAACACGAGATTTTGTGAGTAGGAGCATATTTGTTGCGTTGTGATAGTGATGTGATATAGTTTAACTTTACAAACCCCCTACTATCGGAAGGCTAGGACGGCTCATTTCTTTACAACAAGATGAACTGTGTCTACTTCGGCCGAAGTCGCACTTGCTACAATTCTTACGTTATCATATTCCTAAGCATTATTCAAATGATCAACTCAACACAAACTACAGACTGAAGCATAAGCAATACAATCGGTTCTATGTGTCATGTTTAAAGTCATTGGAAAAGTGGCCTAAATTCATAGAGATATGGCGGGAAAAAGGTAAAATATATTTTAATACCCAAAGGCTGGTAAAATATTTCATATGCCATATGAACACCAAATTCCAGTGTAATTGACGCAATGATATTTAAACAATGTTTTCCAAACACATGGCAGTATAACATTCACGCTTTCGAAGTAGGTGCTGTCAATTCATTATCAATGGAGTATATTTGTGTTTTCATATTCATGCATATACTGCCCATGATTATACATGTGTACATACACGCATAGGCATCTATTTGTATACATGTAAGCGTACATGAACTGCCATGCAAACATGCATTTTGTTATGTGTGTTTGTGTATGTGTGTGTGTGTGTGTGTGTGTGTGTGTGTGTGTGTGTGTGTGTGTGTGTGTGTGTGTGTGTGTGTGTGTGTGTGTGTGTGTGTGTGTGTGTGTGTGTGTGTGTGTGTGTGTGTGTGTGTGTGTGTGTGTATGTGTGTGTGTGTGTGTGTGCATGTGTGTGTGTGTGTGTGTGTGTGTGTGTGTGTGTGTGTGTGTGTGTGTGTGTGTGTGTGTGTGTGTGTGTGTGTGTGTGTGTGTGCGTGTGCGTGTGTGTGCGCGTATTTGTGTATGTCCGTGTGTGTGTTTGTGCGTGAATGTGTGTGTGTGTGCGTGTGTAATTCACAATGGTTTTGGATCACGGTTGGACTCGTGATCGACAGCTACTAACCTCCTAGATGAGAGCTCAGAGGTCATGTATGATTGATCTATGGGCAATACTGTGACCTGACGCGCGTGCACACACAGAAAGACACACACACACACAGAAAGACACACACACACACACACACACACACACACACACACACACACACACACACACACACACACACACACACACACACACACACACACACACACACGTACACACACATACCCAATTACCCGTACGTGGGGGTTGAAGTAACGGCTCGCAGCGCAGCAATACTGAAATGATTTCATCCCTGGGCGGGATTTGAACTCGGACCGTTGGGTTAGCAGTTGCGATGAGCCGTGTGTGTGTGTGTGTGTGTGTGTGTGTGTGTGTGTGTGTGTGTGTGTGTGTGTGTGTGTGTGTGTGTGTGTATGCGCGTGATCAATGAGCCTTTTGCATTGTCCAACAAGACAATTACAGTATGTTATGGCTTAATGAGTTGTCAACAGAACTATTCATGACGTATTTGGAAATTAGGAAGAGGAAAAAAGGCAACCTGATAGTTATTCATTTCATGAATCCACTCCTTTGTTACTATGAAAAGTCAAGTTTTATTAATCTAAACTCATGAAGCATAAAATATTCACTGTAGCTGAACTTATGTGATTATATGAGCGAGTTCAATGACAAACACAAGTATATTCGACACTGGTGTTTATGAAATATAAATCCTCCCGTTTCTCTTTTTGGCGTGGGTATGAGTAATGACTTCGAGTTTCTGTGTTCTCGACATTTCCAGGAAGCTAATCAGGGTATAAAGAATACGATAAGAAGCACTCTTTCTTCTCTCGGAAGAAGAGAAATTACCCCGTCCTTCTGTCACAAACATATTCATAAC
>NC_134785.1:18379205-18386705 GCF_046742065.1 Oratosquilla oratoria
ATCATTGGCCGGGCGTTAAGCGAGGCCTCGGTTTGAACTCCGAGGCGACTGTTGAAAATTATTTGTAATGGTATGCGAATCGTCACTGGCGATTCGCTTCTGGTATTTACAACGACGAAAGCCCTTCAATTTCTATGAAAGTTCGGTAAAGACGGCAGTTAGCAGTCTACCTGGAATCTTCGGCAGTTAGATCAACTCCAAGTTGGGGATATTCGAAGCTGCGTTAGCTCAGTTGATGCAGCATTGGCCTGGTGTCTACCGAAGCCCACGATATATGTGTGTGTGTGTGTGTGTGTGTGTGTGTGTGTGTGTGTGTGTGTGTGTGTGTGTGTGTGTGTGTGTGTGTGTGTGTGTGTGCGCGTATAATATTGCCAGTCTATTACTCGACCTCCGTGGCACGGCATCAGGAAGGAAGAGGTTATTTTCTATTTTGATTAAACCCTTTGGCTCAGGGTGACACATTTTTTCTTGTGCTCTTTTGGTCATCTCTGAGGCACCGGCCTCTCGAACCTTGCTTGGAAGAGGGTGAAAACACAATACTTCGGATATGACTGTTAGTGAACTAATGCGATTACTTGAAGAATGGAATGACATAGGTCTCTGAGGTGTCGAGAAGAACTGCACCGGTATTTGTACAAGTTCACAACCGTTTGAGTATCTTGCTCGATTTGTAGTTTCTCTCTTTTGCTTCCCGCTGGGAGATTATGAAGGACTAATTTTCTCACTCCTGCATCTATTTCTTGGTGTAAAAAGTCCTGGTTTCACAAGGTTGAACAGGTCTGTTATCCCTTTGGAGCCCAATATGATTTTTGAAAATAAAGAAGTGGTAATACCAAGCAATTTCTTTCAATCTAGTGGATCTAAACAAAGGTTGTTATTGTTTCAATTATGTCTATGACCAAATAAGTTTATTTAGCTGGGGGAAACACATAACCATTTTTTATTCGAGCTTACTCCCTTTAACCAATGAACGTAGACTTTGTTCAGCTTACCAATCCTCAACCCCTTGCCTCTGATTACAAATGAAAAATTAAAAACCTAAAGACTTTCATCAAAAAGACTAATTTGTTCACTTGAGAAAATCCCTCGGATCCATCATCATCCTGTCATTTAACAAAGTAATGAACATGAACAGGGTTACCTGAATGACAACATTAGAACCTTGACGGACAGTCGACTAAGTAACACAAAAGACAAGGATTTGTTCTACAATACTGTAAAGCTTAATTACAATATGTATGACAAAGAAAAGACAAACACAGAGTCTGCAGAAAGTTAATGATAATCGCTGCTCCCCACAATTGCCATGCGTGTTTGCTTGTGCATTTGCAAGCATGAAACCATTGTACTAAGCAATCATTTCCAGAAATATGATATGTAAACAATTTTGTTATACGCCTATTATAAAATGATGTATAATATATCGATATTAATCACTCTGACATTTGGTAATTCAGATTTATCAACATAGGAACAGCACACAAGCTCTATGCATGCAAATTTAAACACACACGTATAAACGCATACACAAACACAATTATATATATATATATATATATATATATGTGTGTGTGTGTGTGTGTGTGTGTGTGTGTGTGCATAAAATGCAGCAGTAGAAGCATTTAATGAAAAAATAAAACTCAGATGGGTTACTATTAATGAAGATGTAAAAAGAGAGGAACAGGAAACATGTGGAAGCAAGGACTCATGAGGCAATGCATTTCTGAATATAGTAATGAATAATAGTAAACAAATGGGTGAATGAACCAACAAGATAAAGTTGAAAAAATACAACAAACTCTGAATTTGATCTTAGGTAGAGAACTATGGTGACTGAAGCAATGAATTCTCAGTGTATAAGTAAGATTGTGTTAGTCTTTGAATGTATGCTGTGTTTGGATACAAATATATATATATATGTATGTATATATACATATATATATACATATATATACATACATATATATATATCTAAGTATCTATAAAAATATTCTTGGCCAGGGGGGCGGGGTCCATGGTACTTTGGGGACACCTGTGGGCAGTGGCGCGGTGTAAAGATGCCGGAGTCTTATGCTGCTAAGAAACGAAGACAGAGACATTTTTGGAAATGGGTGATAAACACTAAGAAGATAATTAAAAATGTAGTGTTGAAAAACTGTAAACAACTTCAGATGTTGAAATCAGAGCATAGTACAATGTTTCCAGAATTTTACGAGGAGGATCGGCGGGGCGTCCCCAGGAGGATCGGCGGGGGCGCTCCCAGGGGGAGCGGCGGGGCGCCCCCAGCAGGAGGAGCGGCGGGGAGCCCCCAGGAGGAGCGGCGTGGCGCCCCCAGGAGGATCGGCGGGGCTCCCCCAGGAGGATCGGCCGGTTGCCCCCAGGAGGAGCGGCGGGGCGCCCCAAGGAGGATCGGCCGGGCGCCCCCAGGAGGAACGGCGGGGCGCCCCCAGAAGGATCGGCGGGGCGCCCACCAGCTGGAGCGGCGGGGCGCCCCCAGAAGGATCGGCGGGGCGCCCCCAAGAGGATCGGCGGGGCGCCCCCAGAGGATCGGCGGGGCGCCCCCAGGAGGATCGACGGGGCGCCCCCAGGAGGAACGGCGGGGCGCCCCCAGCACGAGCGGCGGGGCGCCACCAGGAGGATCGGCGGGGTGCCCCCTGGAGGAACGGCGGGGCGCCCCCAGCACGAGCGGCGGGGCGCCCCCAGGAAGCAGCGAGCAGCGCGAGCAGCGCCGCAGGCCAAGTACCCCTGGCGTAGCCAGGGCCGGCGCAGCCGGGTGCTTGTATATATATATATATATATATATATATATATATATATATATATAGATATATATACATATATATATATATATATTATACATACATACATACATATACCAAGGCTTTTTCCCCCTTCCAAGGGAGGTAGCCAAAAAGGGAAAGGCATAAAAAACACTCCCACCCATTTCATCCCTAAATACACTCCACACCCCTCCCACCCTTCCTCTCATCTGAGCACCTCCTGGATGACGGGTCATCCCTGCACCCTGCCCACCGCCCTGGGTCAGAAGCAGTATCGCAAGACACAGTACATCCACAGCAAGGCCGCTTCATTTAATCGGCGACCCCCCCTCTCCGTCCCCCTTTGCATATAAGGCGAGGACGGGGAGAAATCCCTTCGGGCTGCGTCAAAATTTACTCACACATACTACCCCACCGCCCACCCCCCCGCCCATTCCTCCTCATGCAGTCACAACATCATCCATATACAACCATTCTCCACTCACCTCTGTCTTCCGTCCTCTCCCTTCCTTCCTCAACAGACATTCCCCTCTTCCCCAAAGCCCCCTTCACTCCATCCATCCACCTCATCCTAGGACGTCCCCTCATGTTCACTCCCTCCACATCTGCCTTCCATACCTCTTTTACTAGTCTTTCTTCACTCATTCTTTCCATGTGTCCAAACCATCCTAATATTCTTTCATCAACCCTATCTCCCAAATCCTTTTTCACCCCTGTTCTCCTCCTCACCTCCTCATTTCTCACTCTATCCAGCCTAGTAACCCCCACCATACTTCTCAGACACCTCATCTCAAACACATTCAAACTCCTTCTCTCTTCTTCTCTTATGTTCCACGTTTCTGCCCCATACAGTGCTGTTGGCACAATCACTACTTCATACAGTCTCCTCTTCGCATCCATTCCCAAATATCTATTCCTTATTACACTCTTTAAACCGCCAAGGCATTTACTCGCTTCTCTCAATCTACATTCTACCTCCACCTTCACTCCACCTTTTCCTGCTACACTTGCACCCAAGTATCTAAAACTATCCACTTCCTCCAGTCGCTCTCCCTTAATGTTCACTTCCAGTCTACTGCCACTTTCACCCCTTGTACATCTCATCACCTTACTTTTACCCACATTTATCTTTAGCTTTCTTCTATCACATACTCTCCCAAACTCTGCCACCAGCTTCCTCAATCCCTCCTCCGACCCTGCCACAAGCGCAGTGTCATCCGCAAACAACAGCTGGCTCACCTCCCACTTTTCTCCATTTTCCTTAACCATCTCCAATCCCTGATTCACTACCCTAGCATTCACCTCTCGCACCACCCCATCCATGTATAAGTTGAACAGCCAGGGCGACATAACGCATCCTTGACGAAGTCCCACCTTTACTTCAAACCACTCACTCTCTCCATTTCTAATCCTAACACATGCTCTACTACTCTCATAAAAACTCTTAACAGCTCCTAAAAGCTTTCCTCCTATCCCATAAATCTGCATAACCTCCCACAGTGCCTTTCTGTCTACCCTATCATAAGCCTTTTCCAGATCCATAAAAGCCCAAAAAACATCCTTCCCCTTTCCTATAGCTTTCTCACATATCTGTCTTACCACAAAGATCTGATCTACACAACCTCTACCCGTCCTAAATCCACACTGTTCCTCACCAATTACTCCTTCTGTTCCTCTCCTAATCCTCTCAATTAAGATCCTCCCATAAGCCTTCCCTACTACACTCAACAGGCTAATCCCTCTGAAATTACTACATTCACACTTGTCCCCTTTTCCCTTGTAAAGAGGAACTATACAGGCACTACTCCAGTCCTCCGGTACTCTACCCTCTCTCCAGCAAACATTAAATAACCTCACCAACCAGTCCACCATCACTGAACCTCCCTTTTTCAGACATTCTGCTTTCATCATCTTTACAACTGCCTTCACCTCATCCTTCCTTATTTCTCCTCCATTCTCCTCACTCATCACTCTCATTTTCTTCGCATTTCCCACTGCAGCTATCTTTCCTTCCCTATCCTCCTTCACATTCAGCAACTCCCTAAAATATTCTGCCCATCTTCCCCTCACTGCCATCTCTTCCATTATCAACTCTCCATCTGTACCTTTTACCTTTTCTTCCCTACTTGATTCGCCTCCTCTTCCTCTCTTAATTTCTTTCCAAAACATCTTTTTATTACTTTCAAAATTTTCTGTCATACTCCTACCCCATTTCACATCTGCTCTCCTCTTTGCCTCCTTTACCTTTTGCTTTACTTCTCTTTTCTTTTCTTTGTACGTCTCATATGACTCCCCTGTCCTCTTTTGTAACCAATCTGTGAATGCTCGCTTCTTCTCTTCTACAACCTTCGTCTTAAATAGACGAAAACGTTCAGTATTCCGATCTTTTATCTCCTCGTGGTTTCAGCAAAAATCTTTATTCACGTATTTTATGTGATTACTGTTGCAGCATATATATATATATATATATTATATATATATATATATATATATATATATTACAGTTGCTGATAATCACAGTTGATTACATATTTCATGGAAAAGGATTATGCTCTATGACTGGAAGTCTCCTAGTGTGCAACCAGTGTCCAAAGGATGAAGCAATGAGCATTTAGTTGAACTAATGACCTATATCTTTGACCTGCATTATAGCCAAATTGTGTCAAAAGATTGTGAAAGGAAGATACATTACTTGGAGAGGGGAATATTATATGACAATCAATGTTGATATAGAAAATAAGTCGTGAGTTATCAACTTGGTAGTTATTGTTTGGTAGTGGATGTCCTGCATAAAAAAGTTAGATGGATTATATATAGCTAGATTTAGAAAAGGATTTTTATATGAATTGCTAAAATATATTTATGTGGATGGTTAAAACGTATGATAATTGAAGGGGAATATTGGCATGGACAGAATATTTTGAATATAAAAGAAGTCCATAGAAATAAGATGTCGGATTGTAGATGGTAGTGGTGGGCTACCACAATGCTCAGTTCTGGCATTAGTACTATAATTACTGCATATTATTGATACGTTGAATAGAAGAGGCAACTAAACAAACTTATTTGCAAATAATGACATCCTGAAAATGACCAAAGGTTAGGAGGATTGTAAATTATAATAGAAAGACCTATATAAATTTTAATAAAAAAATAAAAAATCAATACAATATACTGTAAAATCTTAGATTCAAACCAAAGTTAACTATCAAGTAGCTATAAAAAAGGTAATGAATTAACCATGAATAAAAATGAGAAGGAGTCAGGAATATTAATTATAGATGATTTGTCACTAAAAAATCCTACAAAGGAAACAAGGAGAGAGAATTATAAATTCCTAATGAACATAAGATTGACATTTCATTACATGGATGGGGACATGATAAAGAAATAACTGAGAAAAAATATGATATAGCCACCACACCAAAAGAAAAGAAAGGTAAAGAGCATACGCCAGTCGTCTGTTACCTTCTCCCTATGCACTTGAAATATTAGGGTAGTGTCATTAACTGCTGTAAATTGGAGAAAACTGCATGACATGACCCCACGACTATATGCTCTAACCACCAACCAACTAAAGAAAAATAAAGAGAAAACAAAGTTCAAGAACCACAATATTCCCAGGCCTTGCTGATAAGACAGGAGAAAAAGTGTGAAAAAATGGAACTTCCCATAAGGCAAGAGAGAAGAGAGAGGGGATGTAATATTGATATCTAGATCAGGCAAAGGAATAGACAAATGATCAAAGGGGGTCAGCCGGTATAAGAGGACAAAGGAATAGACCATAGCAAAAAAAACAAGAATGGTTGCATAAAGTATACTACAAAGCATACTTTTCTCCATAGATGTATTATCTGGGATAACTAGAAGAGATAGGATTACAACGTAAGTAAATATAGAGCAGAGCTTGATAAATGGCGCGCGCGCGTGTGTGTGTGCGTGTGTGTGTGTGTGTGTGTGTGTGTGTGTGTGTGTGTGTGTGTGTGTGTGTGTGTGTGTGTGTGTGTGTGTGTGTAGTACGTGCGTGCGTGTGTGTGTGTGTGTAGTACATGCGTGCGTGCTAGTATGTGTGCGTGTGTGTGTGTTCACCATTCGCCATGGTCTTGGATCACGTGTTGGACTCGTGATCGACAGTTATTAACCTCTCGGAAGAGAGCTCAGAGCTCGTATGACCGATCTATGGGTAATAGTGTGACCTTACACGCACACACACACCCAACTCCCCGCCCACGAGAGTCGGAGTAAAAACCCGCAGCGCAGCGATGCTGAATTTTTTTCAACCCTGTGTATGTATGTGTGTATGTGTATTTGTGTGTGTGTGTGTGTGTGTGTGTGTGTGTGTGTGTGTGTGTGTGTGTGTGTGTGTGTGTGTGTGTGTGTGTGTGTGTGTGTGTGTGTGCGTGCGTTTGTGTGCGTGCGTTTGTGTGCGTGCGTGTGTGAGTGTGTGTCTGTCTATGTGTGTCTGTGTATATGTGTGTGCATGTGTGTGTTTGTATGAATATATCATTGTAGGTATATCATTATGTACTTATACTCATATATTGCATAGCTTTGCACAAATATACATACAGGCTTACTTATATAGAATAAACACCACTAACCCCTCACGATAATCTACAAAATAGGTAAATTTTATTCCCTGCTCTGCAAATTTATTATAAAAAAAGAAATGTGCGTCAGTTTGATTCATAACGGGGCAAAATTGTAATGCATAAGCCTA
>NC_134785.1:18391705-18396705 GCF_046742065.1 Oratosquilla oratoria
TTTTATAGTCTTTGAGAATAATTAGGTCTACCTGGAACACCTTGGTAGTAAGTGGAAGTATATGGGAATGCATGAGAGAGTTTGGAAGTGTTTAAGAGTGTTTGGGGAGAGGCTTGGTATTATTTAGTTACATTTAGGAGACCTTGTGAGTGTTTTTGAGTGCCTCTGTTGGTTTTTGTTAGTTTTGAGTGGATGCAAATGGATTTGGGAAAATTTAAGAAAATTGGTGGGGATTTAGAAAGGGCTTCGAAGGATTCAGGGGGATTTGGATATTTTCAAAAAGGTTTGTGAGAAGTTGAAAGGATTTTCTAGAATAAGTTTCTAATGAAAATTTGGTAGGATTCAGAAAGGTTTGTGAAGTTTCAACAAGGTTTGAGGGATTTGGGAGGGTTCGGGATTATTCATGGGATTTCAAAAGGGAATTAGAAAGGAAAGCAGAAAATACGGAACGAGGACGAATACTGGATTATAAATAGAATAAATGAACCTGTACGAAGCGTAAGCAAATAATATGCAAAAAAATGTAGAAAAAAATAAAAAACGCTGTCGAGAAACGTGGAAAGTAAGCAATTGATTTGAAAAGAAGCGGCGCATAAAAAAGGGGGAAACTGCCGTGGAGGGGGAAAGAGTGACAAGCAAATCATTCTCACGTCGAGGTACAATGGCGGACTGAATTCTCAAACACTCAGTGATTAACTCGTGCAATGAGCCTCTAAATACAATTTCGATCTTCTCACGATCTTCCTTTTTTTGCGAGACAATTAATGTGGACACGTAGTGACTTATATTATACAATGTGTCATACTTCTTATGTTTTTTAAATATCAGATATAAAAAAGTAAATGGGTAGATAAAAATGTAAAAAATCAATGTTTCATAGGTGTTGATATTCAAATTGTAGTCATGTTAACATGCTATAAAAATAATAAAGTTCTTTCGAAATTAATTTCCTGTGGCATATAGAAGAGATGAAGAGTTCATAATTCTTTAATACACTCAGCAGTGTCTCATACACACATACATACATATTATATATATATATATATATATATATATATATATATATATATATATATATATATATATATATACGTATACATACACACACACACACACACACAAAGACTAAGAAAGAGAGACTCAGTGACAAAGTAGGAGACGGAGAGATGAAGCGATAAAGAGACAGAGCTCGAAACAGAGATAGACAGAGACATAGAGAGACTGAGAGACGGGCAGGGAGAATGATATTCATAAACAGAGACAGAGAGCCCGAGACCGAGAAAAAGAAAAAAAAACAGATAAAGAGACTAAAACCGAGACAGAGGTTGAGACAGAGTAGGTTGTAGAGGGTAGAGATCTGGAAAAATAGAGAGGTAGAGATATGGAGAGGTAGAGATAGAGAGTGACAGAGAGATAGTGTTCGGGGAATGGAAAGTTATTCGAAATGTAACCAGAAGGACGAAGACACAAACTGGTGATCGTATGTAAACATCTGGAATACGGTTTAGTTCCAGATGCAAACGCCCAAAGACCCCAACCTGAGCGCAAGGAGTAGGGTGGTCTGGAACTGTTGTCTGGAAGAGTCTGCAATACATGAGGTAATGAAAGCAGGACGCAGAAGTAAAAGATAATCAAAGCAGAAGACCGGCAAGGTACAGGAGGAAGAGGAGAAGAGGAGAGGTAAAGGAGGGAGGAAGGAGGAAGGAGGAAGTAGGGGAGAGTAGAAGGAGAATGGAGGAAGGAGATGGGAGGTTGGAAGAATAGAGTAGATTGATGAGAAGAGGTAAGCAAAGAAAAGGAGCTTGAGACAAATTAGAGGAAGAAGAGAAAGAGACAATAGATAAAGAAGAAAATGAGGATAAAGAGAGAGAGAAAAGAGAGAAAATAGCATAAAAAATGGGACAAATATAAGATATGGAAGAGAAGGAACTGATAAGAAAAAAATAACAGGAAAAGGGAAAGCAAAGACGAGGAATATTTTGTGAATGCCAAAGTTGGACTGAGTGACAAAGAGAAAAATGAAATATTGATAAACGGTAGGAAGTAAAATAAGTAAAATAAGATTATGCCTGTGTGTGTGCGCGCGCGCGCGTGCGTGCGTGTGTGCGTGTGTGTGTGTGTGTGTGTGTGTGTGTGTGTGTGTGTGTGTGTGTGTGTGTGTGTGTGTGTGTGTGCAAAAAAGAGAAGAAATGAGTTGTTTAGATAATAAGGCATGAGATACACGTAATATATTAGATGAGTTGCAAGGACACGGATCCCCCACCCAAAAAAAAAAAAAAAATAAATAAATAAATAAAAAAGTTAAACCGACTCGAAAGAAGACACATTGAGACCAAGCTCACGGTACCGGCCGCGTTCAAAAGAAGTCGAAAAAGCAAACATAAGCTACCAGAATGTAAGACGACATCCAAAGTCTTTATGCCAAGAATAGGAGCATCACTTATGAATAAAAAAAGGATCGGATTTCGAAGAGTTGGAGGGAAAACGCTTTTCTTTAATAGGTACTCGAAGAAATGCAATAAAATTGTAATGAGAATTGTATCGATGCGGGGCAATGGAAATTATATTGGAAGCGATGGCTGGTGCAGATGTACAATGGCAGGAAGAATATTCTCAATTGTTCATATAATAGACAGTTTATAGCCAGTGACTATGATTAGAATTACTAACCATATATAAAGATATTCCCCCAAAAAATCGACACCTTTGCTATATTTAGGAGCTTTATAGATTTGCTATGACTAGGGTGAATTTAATAATTTCAGATTTATCCATTTATATTCGTCTAATCTTTTACTGCTGTCGCCAGACGATTTAATCTATTTCAAGAAAATAAATGTGAATGATATCTAGACTTGGCTTCTATGTTTATTTTGACTGAAATCTAGGGATTCCATTCAACTGAGACGACCTTCCACATGCCAAAGAATGAAGAACGGAAGCATACCAGAGCGAATGAGCTATTCATCAGTGTATTCTTGAAGTCTAAATTGATATACAATGGACTCAATGGTCTTACATTTCCAGTGATTCAGACAAGCTTATTTGAAGTGTAAAGAAGTAAGAAAGAAAAAGTAACCTCATCGCTATCTCAGAAAAACCTTTTTGTGCGAATATATGAATGGCATATATAGAAAGTGTGTGTAAACATGATTTCGATGAACCCAAGAAGAAGAAGAAGAAGAAGAAGAAGAAGAAGAAGAAGATGAAGAAAAGAAGGAGAAGGAGGAGAAAAAGGAGGAGAAAAAGGAGAAGAAGGAGAAGGAGAAGAAGGAGAAGAAGGAGAAGAAGGAGAAGAAGGAGAAGGAGAATAAGGAGAAGAAGGAGAAGAAGGAGAAGGAAAAGAAGTAGGAGAAGGAGGAGAAGGAAGAGAAGGAGGAGAAGGAAGAGGAGGAGGAGAAGGGGGAGGAGGAAAAGGAGAAAGAGAAGGAGAAGAAGGAGGAGAAGGAGGAGAAGGAGGAGAAAGAGGAGAAGGAGGAGAAGGAGGAGAATGAGGAGGAGAAGGAGAAGGAGAAGAAGTAGGAGGAGGAGGAGGAGAAGGAAGAGAAGGTGGAGGAGGAGAAGGAGGAGAAGGAGGAGGAGAACAAGGAGGAGAAGGAGGAGAAGTAGGATGAGGAGGAGAAGGAGAAGAAGGAGAAGAAGGAGAAGAAGGAGAAGAAGGAGAAGAAGGAGAAGAAGGAGAAGGAGAAGGAAAAGAAGTAGGAGAAGGAGGAGAAGGAAGAGAAGGAGGAGAAGGAAGAGGAGGAGGAGAAGGGGGAGGAGGAAAAGGAGAAAGAGGAGAAGGAGAAGAAGGATGAGAAGGAGGAGGACAAGAAGGAGGTAGAGGAGAGGGAGGAGAAGAAGGGGAGGACGAGAAGGAGGTAGAGGAGAAGGAGGAGAAGGAGGAGGAGAAGGAGGAGGAGAAGGAGGAGAAGGAGGAGGAGAACAAGGAGGAGAAGGAGGAGAAGTAGGATGAGGAGGAGAAGGAGAAGAAGGAGGAGGAGAAGGAGGAGAAGAAGGAGAAGGAGGAGGAGGAGGAGGAGAAGGAGGAGAAGGAGGAGGAGGCGAAGGAGGAGGAGGAGAAGGAGGAGGAGTAAGAGAAGAAGAAGAAGAAGAAGAAGATGAAGATGAAGAATGATATATATATATATATTATATATATATATATATATATATATATATATATATACAGAGAGAGAGAGAGAGAGAGAGAGAGAGAGATGAGTGTGGAGGAAACAGAAATATAGGAATAGTTAGAGAAATGCCGAACAAAAAATTAGAACAAGATGATCTCCCTAGAGTTTTCTTTCTAGACACTAAGACTACGGACGTATTTACATTTTCTGTCTCCTTAACGCGTGTCAGTTTCATTTCTTAAATTCAGATCCCTCGGGAATTCAATCCCTCCTCTCTCGGCTTTGGATGTCAAATCTAGCTTCTATTGGGTTTATTCAGCTGAGGGAAAACTCCTTTGTTATTTTATAAGATGTAAAAAAAAAAACATCAAATTTTTCTCAATTTACTATTTCACTTTTTTTTTTCTTTTGTGCAACACATTCATGAAGCTTAATTTAGTCAATATTATGAAGCTGAATGAAACTTTCGCTTGACTAAAAGAACAAGCATCTTTGCTGGAGAGATTCTCCGAGGACGCTAATATTCTGTCCTGGTTTAACGTCACACACTCCCCCCTATCGGGAGGCTAGAACGGTGCCCCTCACAGAGGGCTTTGTAGCGCGGAATTTGATAAACCCTGCCCTTGTTCAGCTTCGCCGGTAGCAAGAATCGAACTGCCATTCCCTCGACCACCTTCGCCGCAAGTAACGACGCCCTATTCCGCTCAGCCAACAAGCTTCGTTCTGTTACAAAATAATTTAACTAAACAAAGGCTCACGCCTCGGAAAGAAATGCTCTCAAGCAACCGAGACCCAATCACTGTTCCGAACAAATCGATTCACAAGAACAAACTCGTCTGATGTGTCCATGATGAGGAAGAACTTGAGATTGCGATGAAGATTAGA
>NC_134785.1:18409205-18414205 GCF_046742065.1 Oratosquilla oratoria
GTTTAAAAGAGAGAGAGAGAGAGAGAGAGAGAGAGAGAGAGAGAGAGAGAGAGAGAGAGAGAGAGAGAGAGAGAGAGAGAGAGAGAGAGAGAGAGAGAGAGAGAGGAGAGAAAGAGAGAGTTGAATGAACAGTGGATAGTGGTGGATTGAAAAGTGGATTGAAAAATTGTGGGAGAGATGAAAAACATGTGAGAGTGGAGGAGAGAGGAAGAGAGGAACAGTAGGAAAAAAGAAAACGAAGAAGACAGGAAGAGAGTGGATGAGTGAAAGTTAAGAAGAGATCAATACAGAAGTAGATAGGTATATAGATAGATAGGTATATAGGTAGGTAGATGGAAAGATAGATAGATAGATAGATAGATAGATAGATAGATAGATAGATAGATAGATAGATAGATAGATAGGTATATAGGTAGGTAGATGGAAAGATAGATTGATAGATAGATAGATAGATAGATAGATAGATAGATAGATAGATAGATAGATAGATAGATAGATAGATAGATAGATAGATAGATAGATAGATAGATAGATAGATAGATAGATAGATAGATAGATAGATAGATAAGAGAGACAGACAGACAGACAGACAGACAGACAGACAGAGACAGACAGATAGATAGATAGATAGATAGATAGATAGATAAGATAAGATAAGATAGACAGACAGACAGACAGGCAGAGACAGATAGATAGATAGATAGACAGATAGATAGGAAATAAGACATAATAGAGAGATAGATGGATAAATAAATATATTGAGAAATAACATGCGAGATATAGAGATGAATCTCTTAATGTTTTTTTGTTTCTTAGATATTTTGGTTGATAGGAGATAATTTTCTTGGTTAATGAAAAGCCTATTTTGTCTTCAGAGAGTCCAACACACTGGGCAAAGGTGTGGTTGTAGTGATGATCTTACTTTACTTTGCTACCTGCGTTACAGTGTATTTGTCACAATCAAATATATGGTTCATAAAACGGTAGAATATATTTAACAAATGTCATCGTTAAAAAGCGCATACATGATTAACACATATGTATAATACCCATTAAGCAATTGGGTACGTTTGTCTACATGATATTATATGAAATGGTAGCTTTATTCATCCAGTTGTTTTCAACGCTCATTTTCTGCTACAACATAGTGTTGATTATCACCCTAAGTGAGTCATGATTCATGCAGCATAAAACGAATGTATGAGCCAGACATCTGTTTTATCAATCTAAATTTAGTTTGTATGGCAAAATATTTTCTATCTTAAAACTGAAAAGGCAATATACCTAAGTCATCATTACTAGATATCTATGCGATGGTCTGAGTATTGATACCTGCCGCTGCAGGTAAATGCAGACTGGAGGTTCTCACTTACACAAATATTGTTGAAAATAATAGTCTCATTACATTTAGGTATTTTGAGATTTTCTAGTTTTAGTATAAAAGTATCCTGTCCAACAGAAGGTAGCCAATGTCCAAAGTTGAACATCTTTGAGCACATTTTCAAAGTACAATAATAACATTGTGCTTTACCAAGAATATTTTCAAGTTAAGAAATAGAGTAAGTAATACCTAGATCAGACCATTCGTTTTCGCTAGATTTTTTTTGTGGTGTGTGTGCATGTATGTTTATGAGTGTGTGTGTATGTATGCATATATATATATATATATATATATATATATATATATATATATATATATATATATATATATATACACATATGATGACGGGGGAAAAATAAGTAACGGGTCTAGTTCTGAGTTTCTGAGTTTATGCCTGACCGGTCAGGAATAAATTCAGAAACTCGGAACTTGACCCGTGACTTCTTTTTCCATCTTCATTGACTTGTCACAATGTACCAGCATATTATATATATATATATATATATATATATATATATATATATATATATATATATATATATACGGTATGCGCGTCTTCCTGTTGATAGAGTAATTATTTTGTAAGCAGTTTCTGGAGCCACACTAATGTTTTGAAAGAGCTGCATTCGGCTCTTGAGCCGTAGGTTAGCGACCACTGAGCTAGTAGATACACATCTATTAATCAGTTGTTTGCCAAAGATCCAGAATTAATTTTATTCGCTAAGCATTCATGCTTCCAAGAGACACCACTCATCATAATTGCACAGAATTAATTGTCTCTGTGTGAAAATAGAATATGTGAAACACCTTCTTCAAACGTGATAGCCACATCTTGGAGTATGTATTATCCCAGAGAAAGCTGCGACCGCAAAGAATTTTTTTTCTTCAGATGTTGAAGGATCTAATAGTTCATTCGTGGTTTGCACTAAGCTTATTCCTTTGTAGTAAATCACTTGTAATTATTCCAAGAACTCCCAAAGAAATAAAATTTTCTTTTTATGCTTCGTGTCCAGGGAATTTGTAGAAGATACCATCTCGATATTTCAGAATTATGAAACCAATTTTTTTTTTCATTTCTCTTATAAATACTATTGCTTTTACTCAAAACCAGTGATAATAAACGTGTAAATCATCCTTCAAATTCAAACTTTCAATTATTTCCTTAGAAACATAATATATGAAAGGTAAAATATTGGTTGTGAACTCTAACCAACTGTAAAGACAGCAGCAATATAACTCACAAATTTGTTATAATTTGTACAATTACTATAAATCTTTGTCTCACTTCTACTGTCATTATCCTTCATTGCAAACTTATAATCAATAATTAAACCAACCATATCATATCATCTAAGTTGATTGGCTTGCCATACACTGTGTATATTTTATCAAACATTGTGTCTAGTTATGTTGATATGGGCAAATCAAAAGGTAAATTCCCCCTTCGCCATATAGTCTTAATTGGACAAATATGATTTTTATTAACCAAGTTTAAGAACGGAAATCTATTGCAGTAGTTAATGCTCTCTCAATCATCTACCTATCTTCCCAGGGACTTGTTTACTTTACAATATCTACCTCAACACGCGTCTCTACGTTGTCGTTCAAAATAATTTGAAATCTATTTCAGTAAGTGATAATTCTTTTTACTAAGTTTACATTGGTACCGCAGAATGAAAATATATATATATATTTCTATTTGATAGTGTGTCTACAGAAGATACCAATATATGTTTGGTCAATGCCACCCAGAACAAAGCAGACGAATATAATTTTGGCCATACAAAATTAACACGAACTCCTAAAACTTATAAATCCGGTTATTGTTTGACTTAGGTAAACACTGTCTTAGCTGACCAAAAAAATTTGGGAAACAATGGAAACATCACGACACACTGCATACAGACCACCTATAATATACAAATGAAAAGATATACTTAATACAAACTCGCTTCGCCGATTATACAGGCCTAACGTTCAGTGTCCTATTCAATTAAGTAATCATTGTGAAACCTAAATCACCAAAACAGCTGTCTTAGCAATTAGAGTTAAGTTTGCATAGAGCAGGCCTTAATAAATTTACATTTCCCACTGTATGCCGCCTCTGCATCCAAAATGGATGAACTGGCGCGTTCATCCTTCTCGAAATACAGTCGTCATTCCTGCAGAGTCTAATCACTTGGGTCAGGTAATTTTGGGTAATCAAAGGACGTACATGGACGTGTCTGACATGATAATCTATATGTAACACATGAAACGTGTTACTTACATGCATCCTTTATCGTATGTTAATTTTTCAGACCCCAAAAATTATATATATATATATATATATATATAGTGTATATACATATACATATATACATATATATATATATATATATATATATATGTGTATGTATGCATATATATATATATATATATACATATATATATATATATACATATATATATATATATATAAATTATATATATATATATATAAATTCTATCTTTAGATTACGTTATTTCAATTTTGCTCAGGATCCACGTGTCTGTGAACTTTAGCTATTCTTTCTAAACACATTTTTTATCAAAATCAGGTTTGATATCAAAGACACATCTTGTGGGACACTCACTGGCTAAGTGGATTAGAGCGTCCCTACTTGCGACAGAAGTCGAGGTGAAGGTGATTAGAATTTTGCCGCCAGCGAGTTGGACCAAGGGCATGGTTCATTAAATTCCACGTTACAAAATCCTCTATAAAAGGCACCGTCCTTGCCTCCTGAGGGAGAGCCAAGGACTTCAATGATATTCGGAAATACCAAAGTCATTTAGCGTTGTTTTTTTTTTTTTACGAAGTTACTCAAAAGAAGAATATCGTTTTCTTTTCTTCAACTATTTTTCGTTTCTATCCTCCTCTCTAAGTATTTCCTTTGCCTCCTCTGACGTAATATCTTATTCAAGGATAGAAGCATTGGTTATGTATAACAAAATGATCTTAATATACATGGGCCGCTCTTCTTGGAATTCCATCAATCTACGTTGATCATGACTACTGCAGAACAAAAATACAAATATGATAATTCAGTCGTTGTAATCATAATTTACGTATTATGATTTGTTGATTTTTATATCGATTTACTATTTTGTGACATAAGTTGCACCTATACTGTAACTCATGATTAAACTGGTACGTCACCCACTCATGTAATAATCTAAAAAAAAAATAAAAAAAAAATTAAATGAAAATAAAACATATGACGCTTGTATGCATTTGCTAATCTTTAGCATCTGTTCATATTATCAAGAGTACGAAAGATATGCATATTTAATACTGAAATTCAATAGCAAACTGAAAATTCTGAAAAAAAAAGTGCACAACAACCATTCCTCTAAAGAACCTTGTAAATCATACATCCATCCTAGAAAATATGATAAAAGTACTCTTTATGGATTCTACAGGAAATCCATAGGACTACACACTAGTTGAGTATTACTAGTCTGAAAACACCCTTATTGGTGAATAGAGACCTCATGTTGCTTTCGAGGAAGGACACTTGTTAATAGAATGGACAGCCCGAAGCACAACTATCATTCCTGTTTGGAATCCTCATAACGCCCGAAGGAATTCGAGCGCAGC
>NC_134785.1:18419205-18421705 GCF_046742065.1 Oratosquilla oratoria
AATATTCCCCTCCTCCCGTCTTTCTAATATTAATCTCATTGTATTGCCATGTTAATCATGAGTATGATTTAACATATTCTTTTGACTATTAGTCTCTTTGGAAAAAGAAACTAACGAAGCAGAGCGCTTTCGTATATTACATCTTCAGTCCTTATATGTCTCATTCTGCTCCCTGTCATATCTTTATCCTAATATTCCCCTCCTCCCATCATTCTAACAATCATCTCACTGTATTGCCATGTTAATCATGAGTATAATTTAACATATTCTTTTGACTATTAGTCTCTTTCTTACTATACAGAATTTACTCTGGATAATACAGAGCGATTTTGTTGGATTACAGGAGCAGCTTTGTTGCAAATATTCTTTCATAAAAATGTTCTCTTACAAGCAGTACCATTTCCATGTCCCGCTTTTTATGATTGATCACTAGATTGTAAATATCTAATTAATGTATTTAACAAAAACAATAAGTATATAATCAAGTATGTAAATCATTAAATTCATTCAACATAAAATTACATATATTGACAAATAAGTTGATATAGACATAGAGATAAATAAATATTAGTTTAAAGAAATGCACTTGTTATGCTTAGTCATTAAATTGTAAATATCTAAGTAAACTATTTAACCCAAACAATAAGCATATAACCAAGTATGTAAACAAATAAAGTACATTTAACATAAAAATACATATATTGACAAATAAGTTGATACATAGAAATAAATAAATATTAGTTTAAAGAAATACACTTTTTATGCTATTTAACAAAAACAATAAGCATATAACCATGTAAATAAATAAAATACATTTAACATAAAAATACATATATTGACAAATAAGTTGATATAGACATAGAGATAGATAACTATCAGTTTAAAGAAAATACACGTTTAAAAATAAAGAAACGTCGACGAGGGCGCCTAAGTCGTCTAACTTAACTTTTTCGACAAGCTTCTCGCTCACTGGATCCTACCACAACTCGTTCCAAATGTCCAGGCACAACTTCGTTTAAGATAACCCTCTACTGGCTAACTTAAACTCTTTGAATGCGTTCGACTAACTTGTAGATTTTTTTTGTCAATTAAGATGACGTTTCACAGTCTGTGGGTGTTTCCTTTAAATAGAAAAAATACTCATTTTTATTCTCCTTCACCAAATCATTGAATTTGTTCCTATAGGCTAAAACCCTCAATGGAATACTGCCTTATCAGAAAACGAAAACAATTATTAAGTCTTAATAAATTAAGTTTATTAAATTCAAACACAAGAGTTTGAAGAAATAAGTAGAAATAAACAAATAAAATAATATGTATGAAATGATTAGATAAACAAATTATAAATTAATTCACCTTAACTAAAACTTCCTTCAGTGCCTTGGCCGAAATAACGGAAACTTATCGTCTTTTTTTTTTTTTTTTTTTAACACTCGACAATAACATCTTCAAGAATATAGAGCGAGACGGCAACGTTATATCAAATGAGTATGTCTTAGAAGAAAAAAAAATATATATATATCTATATATATATATATATATATATATATATATACATATATATATATACATATATATATATATATATATATATATATAGATAGATAGATAGATAAATATATAGGTAAATAAATCAAATTAAACACAAACTAATATCTTTAGCATGACTGCTACCTATATATTGAATGCCATAGATTGACAACCGATGAACAAATTAATGACGTATGTCACCCAACTGGTGGGATTAATTGACCAGGAGTCCACCGACTTGACACAGGGTCACAACAAAACAGAATAAAAACATCTGATATCGGTCACTACAAAATCTATCTAGTCATTTTGATGAACAGAGAATATTCTTTGAAATAAACGTAGCGCACTCCTCTCTGGTCACATTATTTTATCATTATTATTATTATTATCATTATTCATAGGTAGAAACATAGTTGAGATGAAAAAAATAGATTAGATAAAGTAGAAAACCAAGAGCAGCAACTAGGGTATAAACAAGGTTACAGAAACGTGGTCTATAGTACAGTCTATCAATGAATAAATGAATAAATAAATAAAGAGATAGATAAATAAATAAATAAATAGATAATGAATAAATTGATAAATTAATAAATAAATAAAGGTGAAACTGGTCAGGAATAATGTCTCTTGTTCTCAATCGTGTCTTTCCATTCTTACCATTCATACACATGATGTCACAAATAAACAAATAAACAAATAAATAAATAAATGAATAAATACACAGAGATAAATAAATGTATAATATATAAACAAACAAACAAAAAACAAACACAAAAATAAATAAATAGATAAATAAATAAATGAACACATACATAAATAAATAATAATCAGATAAACAATTAAATTAATAAATCAATCAATCAATAAAATAAATAAAGATAAAATAGAAATAATAAAAAATAACAACATTAAAAAAACAACGTGAGTGTTAAGTCTTCGAAAGAAAGAGAGAATAGACCTGGTGGAT
>NC_134785.1:18426705-18431705 GCF_046742065.1 Oratosquilla oratoria
TATTACCCGTACCTGATAGAACGTTTGTGTTTGTTCAGATTTCTTCCCAAGTCTCTCTCTGTCTGACAAATGTAAACTAAATGACGTCCTTACATGCGACCGAATATACACTTCGACTGTGTTCTCCTTTCAACCTTTGATGAACATTAAATACCTTTTTATTTATGATGTTCGGGTAGTTGTGAACTAAATATGATGAGTAAAAAATTTGGTCACGTGGTTAAAAGAAACAGAATAGGGGAGAACAAGGGATTTTTTATAGATGAAATATGTGTGTGTGTGTGCGTGTTAGTCTTTCAGTGTGTTTGTGAATGTGTGTGTGTGTGTGTGTGTGTGTGTGTGTGTGTGTTGTATATATATATATATATATATATATATATATATATAGTGTGTGTGTGTGTGTGTGTGTGTGTGTGTGTGTGTGTGTGTGTGTGTGTGTGTGCCTGTGTCTTTTTGTGTATGTGTGTGCGTTGTTCGTAAGTGCGTGTCCATGTGTGTTTGTGTGTGTATGTGTGCGTTGGGGTGTGTGTGTGTGTGTGTGTGTGTGTGTGTGTGTGTGTGTGTGTGTGTGTGTGTGTGTGTGTGTGTGTGTGTGTGTGTGTGTGTGTGTGTGTGTGTGTGTGTGTGCGTGCGTGCGTGTGTGTCACTGTGTGTATGTGTGTGTGTTACTGTATTTGTGGGTGTTGATGTGTGAGTGTTTATATATCTTTTCTTACCTATATATCTTTAACGTTTAAAAGAGGGTATGAAATCACATTCCCTCGTGTAAAGGAAAAGAACGCCTCACCCAAACTATTTCTACCGAATGACCTTGAAGTGTCGTATAGTCGTATTTGTCATTAGCTAACATATTATTCTTGATTATTTTGGTTACTACAAGTTGATTCATTTAATCAGCTTGTTCGCTTCTAGTTCATTCTCTTGCCCTTAAGGGAACCCTTTCTTTTAATGTATAACTGATGTGTCAACAAGAATCTGAAAGCAATGCTGGGATAGATATTACTGGGGTTGTTATAGTATCATATATGGTAGAAATTCATTTGTATGCAATGACACAGAGCAAGAGAACAACAAATTATATTTCGAATTTAAAGAGTACCATGAAATGTAAGCAATTCTTATGTTCATGTGTGTAGGTTTTGTATGGTATTTCTTTCGACTTTTCTTCAAGATTTTTCATTAAGAAATCGAAATAATCTGAAGTCTTTTGTGATAATGTAGATGTGATATTATCTTCTATACAAGTTTAACGATGAAAAAAATTACTATAATTCTAAGAAAAGATGACGGAATACAATAGTAGCATCAGTCATATTATAAAATAAATAGATAACCCAGAGAAACCAGAATGTGTTTAATTTCTATTCAGAAAAGTGACACTAAGATCTTTACATCTATGTCCCCCTTTCAACAGCTTCCAGGAGGGAATATATATTTCAATAGCAGTTTTAACACTAACTGGCTGTTTCAAATGAAGTTTTTTCATACGAGAATCCTCCTTACGAAGAAATATGCAGTATGTATAAAAAAAAATGTACTAGACAATTAAAGTAATTTATGATGAATATGCCTTCGAGCATTATGAGAATAGCTTAATAGTGAAATTCTAAATTTGGGTTTCATCATGCTATCTTAAATAGTGATGTAATTGAACCTAAATTTTGCGAAATAATACATTTGTTGAAACAATGACGGTAATGTATGTACTGGTGCCAAGGTTTCTGATAACTATTGTCTTAAACTTAATAAGTAACAAGCAGCATCAGAGTGGCTGTCAGTGGCCCTTGGTCCCGCCCATAGATATCTATGGGGATAAACATTTTACTTTTTGTCCATTTTTTATCAGCGTAGGGTTGGGTTGGGTTGGGTTGGGTTGGGTTGGGTTTCTTAAAATTAAGCTGGATTTTGTTGGGAATAGGTTTTGTCGGGTTGGGTTGGGTTGGGTTTCTTAAAATTAAGCTGGGTTTTGTTGGGAATAGGTTTTGTTGGGTTAGGAAGGGCTGAGTTTTGTTTTGTTGGGATGTGTTCTGTGGGGAGGGAGAGGAGTTACTGGGTTTTGTTGGCTTGAATTTTGTTGGGTCGGGTTTTGTTAGGTTGGATTTTACTGGGTTGTATTGTTTTGGATTTTGTTGAGTTGGGTCTTATTATATATATTATGGGGAACGTTTTCTTGTGTTATATTGTGTTGTGTTGGGTTATCTATGGTTGTGTTTGTTTTGTTTTGTTTTGGATTGGGTTGGGTTGGGTTTGGCTGGGTTTGACTGGGTTTGGCTGGGATTGGCTGGGTTTGGCTGGGTTAGGTTGGGTTAGGTTGGGTTAGGTTGGGTTAGGTTGGGTTAAGTTGGGTTAGATTAGGTTAGATGAGGTCGGGTTGGTTTAGTTTAGTTTAGTTTAGTTTAGTTTAGTTTAGTTTAGTTTAGTTTAGTTTAGTTTAGTTTAGTTTAGTTTAGTTTAGTTTAGTTTGGTTTAGTTTAGTTTAGTTTAGGTTAGGTTCTGCTTGGGTTGGGTTACGTCAAGTTCGGGTTAGGCTGGGTTAGAAGTTAGTTTAGAATAGGTTAAGTTAGATTCGGGTCAGTTAGAAGAACTTAGATTAGATTATAATAGGATAGAATAGGGAAGAATATGTTATGATAGACTAGAACGGATTATAAAATGTTAGAATTACTTAGAATATGTAGGATAGGTTAGAATAGCTGAAATTAGGTTACGTTAGGTGAGGTTATGCCAGGTTAGGTTAGGTTAGGTTAGGTTAGGTTAGCTATAAATAGGATAAGTATTGTCAAATACAGGCTGGGATTTACCGAATGCCACTAAACCAAGGGTGACACTGTTTAGCATCCTAGCGACCACGATCTTGTCGTTTTAAGTTTGCGTTCTCGTCTCAGTTTACCCCAAAATTTACTGAGGATCAAATTCGGGCTCACATAATTACTAGTTACGTACGAAGCTCAGCCAGCCACGAAGACACGCTGGAGTGAAGGTGAGTTAATGTTTTAATGGTTGCAAGCACAATGGTTCAGTGTTCTCTCGATACATCATTAAAATACATCACAGTTCAAACGCAGCTACGGTGTCCGGGATAAAAAAGGGGGCAAAAGAAAAATTGAACGATATTTTTTCAATTTTGATTTTTATATACCAACTAGAGAAAAACCAATCTTCCGAATCACTGTTCATTTTCTTTTTATCTTTTTTATCGTTTGGAAATAGTTCTCTCATGCGGACGTAGCTCCACATCAGGAAGCAGCTGGTCAAAGACCAGGGATTTTTAAGTCCTTTCTAACCAGGTGGTACTTTTTCCTCTTAGTCTGCCTGTCGTCAGGCTATTCTATTCATACCACTTTCCAAATACCGAAGAGATTACAGCCATATCTACTCATTTCTTCAATAGCACTTTTCTTAAATCTATGCCCCCCTCGCCTCATTGGGCTCGTATATCTCATTGCGGGAGTATGGCGTGTTGGTTTCTATCTCAGTTTCTATGACACGAAAATGGGTTTGATTCATAGGCATGCTGCTGAGTGCTATGATGGTTTTCGTTCCCGCCTCGTGAGTATACGCTCCCCGATTTGGTACTCAACATATACCAGTAACGTTTTCACCTTCACCCTCCTCCTGTTAGACTGCTACGGTCTGTCAGTTATTGCGCCAGAGAAATCTTCTCCATTAGGTTCCTTCTTCATATGCATTTGTTCTCTCAACTTCTTCAATGGTGGTACCTCTCTTCTCGATGGCCCTCGCTATGTTTGTCCTCCACCTCATTCGCAGTCTTTCTAAAGGTCTTCTACCAGTTGGTCTCTATTTGTAATACCTTCGAGGTAATCTTTATGTTTCAATTCTTTTTACATGTCCATAAAAAGAATGAAATCAGAAAGATACCCTTAAAGGTATTACGAGCATATATGGCAGCCAAAAACTACTTCTATCCGGCTCCGCACTTTCATCCTCTTTGTTAATGAAGGGTTTATATATAAGGAAATAATATAACATAGTGTTAGATGAAATGAAAATGGTGTTATATGGTACGAAAAGATCTATTAGAAAATTATCCGCGAGAGCTTGTACATTAATTTCTAAAACAGGGAAATGAAATAGTGACTGCAGGTACAGGAATGCAACATGTAGCCAAGGCAGACCAGGGCTTGCACGCTTATGGCCAGTGATGAATGACTTACCCAGGCTTCCCTGAGCCCAAAAAACCTCGTGCTTATATATTAGTTTCTCAAGCAGGGATGTAAAATAACGACTGCAAGCCCGGGAATGTAAAACGTTGCCTACGCACACCACAGTTGGTACGCCTCTCCCAGCCCACGAGGGTAGCGCGAGATTGTGCAGAAGGATAGAAGCTTTTCTAAACTACAATCAGAAACAAAAACAGTGCTTTTCCTAGGCTCACCTGAGCTAAAAGTAAGTAAATAGATAGATAGATAGATAGATAGATAGATAGATAGATAGATAGATGATAGATAGATAAATAGATAGATAGATAGATAGATAGATAGATAGATAAATAAATGAATAGATAAATGAATAGATAAATATAAATGAATAGATAAATAAATAAATAAATAATAAATTAATTGATAAATAAATAAATAAGTAAAAATAAGTAAATAAATAAATACAAATAAATTGATAAACAAATTAATTAATCAATTAATTAATCAATTAAATTACATGATGAATAATACCACAACTACCTTAGATGCCTCAAACCAAATGCCTTAAACTTCATCTTTGCTCGGAAACATAAAAATCTATAAATTATATAGAAATAAATGTTTGTCTCTGAATAATTTTATATGCATCTATATTGAAACATTGACTTAAAATACATATTTTACTCAAATGGCCATATAATAACTTACCGCTATGCACTTTGACAAACAAGGAGAAATAATAATTGCTATGAATTGTTGTGAATTACCTAAAATATTTTATTCTAACTGACGTGGTATGGTTTACATAACCTTGGTGAGGTACAGAGGCTACATCGTTCT
>NC_134785.1:18439205-18441705 GCF_046742065.1 Oratosquilla oratoria
AGGAAGATAGGAAGATAGGAGAGATAGGAAGATAGAGGGTAGGAAAGAGGTTAGGAAAGAGATAGAGGGTAGGAAAGGGAAGGGGTATGAGATAAAGGAGGAGTAGGAAGAAAGTGAAGGAGTATGATAGGAAGATAGGAAGATAGGAAGATAGGAGAGATAGGAAGATAGAGGGTAGGAAAGAGGGTAGGAAAGAGATAGAGGATAGGAAAGGGAAGGGGTATGAGATAAAGGAGGAGTAGGAAGAAAGTGAAGGAGTATGATAGGAAGATAGGAAGATAGGAGCGATAGGAAGATAGAGGGTAGGAAAGAGGGTAGGAAAGAGTGTAGGAAAGAGATAGAAGGTACGAAAGGGAAGGGGTATGAGATAAAGGAGGAGTAGAAAGTGAAGGAGTATGATAGGAAGATAGGAGAGATAGGAAGATAGAGGGTAGGAAAGAGGATAGGAAAGAGATAGAGGGTAGGAAAAGGAAGGGGTATGAGATAAGGGAGGAGTAGGAAGAAAGTGAAGGAGTATGTCAATAGGGGTATGGGGTTTAGAGGAGGGGTAGGAGACTACGACAGGATTAAAGGAAATTGAAAAGTATTTGGAAGGATGGAAAGGGAACCTGAGTAACAAATGGGAAAAGGGAAGAGTAAGTAAAGGAAATGCGGAGATAATAAGGGAGAGAGGACGAAGAGAAGAAGGGAAGAAATCATCAGCTTGTGTAGGGGAAGAGGAGGTTGGAGAAAGAGGGTGTAAGGAAGGGCAAGAAAGGAGGGTGAGGTAGAGAAACGTAGTACAGAGAGATACTGAACGAAAGGGGAAAGAAGAAAGAGAAGGATGGTGGTGTGGGTGATAAGAATAGGTAATAGGGTAGGGGAGGGTAGGCAAGGCAAGGGAAGGGAAGGGAGGAAATTTTATCTTTTATTATATATATTTATTGTTATTTATTTATTTGGTTCATTTATTTATTAATCGTTTTACTAATTTTTACATTTGATGAGGGTAGCTGAACGTTGGGGCAGTAATATTTTTTTTTTTTTTTTTTTTTTTTTGTCTCCAACCACAAAATAATAAAGAGTGATTTGGTCTGTAGGATTGTCACCAAAGTCACCAGTGTATTATCCACATAAAGCATGCAGTCGATACCCAATACGAGGAACAGATGAGGAGGAAAAGAGAAAAGGAGAGGAAAGGAGAGGAGGAGGTCAGAGGAGGTGATGGAAAAGGAGGGGAAGGGGAAGAAGAGGAGGTAGAGGATTATATAAGAAGAGGAAAGGGGGAGGAGAGGAAGGGAGAGGACGGAAAGGAGAGGAAGGGAGTAGAGGAAAAGCAGGAAAGAGTAGGGGGAGTGGAGGGGAGGAGTGGAGGAGATATGTGGATGGGAGGAGGTAGGAAATGAGGAGAATAAGTGAGAAGAAGAGAGGAGGGGAAGAGAGAAGAGGAGAAGAAGAGAAGATAGAATAGGAAGAGAGGAAAAGAGGAGATGAGGACAGGAAAGACATGGAGAGAAGGGAAAGAGCCGAGGGCAGAAGAAGAGAGGGTGAGAGGAAGGGATGAGAGGAGGAGTTAAGACGAGGGGAGGAAAAAAGAGAGAAGAGTGGAGAACAAGAGAGGGGGGAGAAGAGTTGAGGAAAAGAGAGGATGAACAAAAGTAAGGATCAAAATAGAGAATAGAGGAACACACGGAATGGAGGAGGAATGAGTGAGGAAAGTTAAGGCGAGAAAAGAAATGGCTTGAGTGAAGGAAGAGATAAAGATGAGAGTTGAAGGTAAAGAAAAGGGCAAGTTGACAGGGAAGAAAAGACGGTAGGGAGAGAGATTAGGAGAGAAGAAAAAGGGTAGAGTGAGTGATAAAGTAAATTGAAAAGAGAGGGAGAAGAAGGAAGAAAGGAGAAAAAAAGGGAAAACATATAAACTTGGAGTGAAAAGGAAGAAGGGAGGAACCAAAGAAAAGCAAAACGAGGAGAAAGAAGAGGTAAAGAGGCAGACGAAAGTGAAAACATGTGATAGTGGAAAGAGTGAATGTAAAGTAGTGAGACCAGGAGAATGTAATAGATGATGAGGGTTTGAAAGGTAAAGGTGTGGAATGAAGTAGCGTCTTCATGGAAAACATAAGCAAGGAGTGATTATAGCAACTCACCCTTTTTCGTCAGCAGAACAGGAAAACACACGACACCTCACCTGGAAGAAAAAGATATGATTGTTTAGTACTATTGATGAGATATTTCGCTTTAATAAAGAATATATATATATGTAAACATATGTATATGTAAACATATGTATATGTATACATGTGTATATATATATACATTTATATATATATATATATATATATATATATATATATATATATACTTATAAGGTACAGAGTCCACATATATATATACATATATAAATAAATATATATGTATATATAATATATATTATATATATATATATACATATGTATACATATGTATATGTATACATATATGTATATGATATATATATATACTATATATATACATATATGTA
>NC_134785.1:18451705-18456705 GCF_046742065.1 Oratosquilla oratoria
TCGCATTTTATGATAATATGAGTATGGTGTATCTTGATGTGCGTTTCTTTTCACATGGTTCAATGTAAGTCACATCATACTCATATTATCATAAAATGCAATATTTAGCCACATTTTAGGACACCTCACACACACTATTCTCACACATATAACTATTTGATTTCTGTTTGTTAGTTTGAGTTACAACATTTTCCATATACAACCATTCTCCATTCACCCCTGTCTTCTGTCCTCTCCCGTCCTTCCTCAACCGACATTCCCCTCTTCCCCAAAGCCCCCTTCACCCCATCCACCCATCTCATCCTAGGACGTCCCCTCATGTTCACTCCCTCCACATCTGCCTTCCATACCTCCTTTACTAGTCTTTCTTCACTCATTCTTTCCATGTGTCCAAACCATCCTAATACTCTTTCATCCACCCTATCTCCCAGCTCCCTTTCCACCCGTTCACCTCCTCATTTCCTCATTTCTCACCCTATCTAGCCTAGTAACCCCCATCATACTTCTCAGACACTTCATCTCAAACACATTCAAACTCCTTCTCTCTTCCTCTCTCATGTTCCATGTTTCTGCTCCATACAGTGCTGTTGGCACAATCACTCCTTCATACAGTCTCCTCTTAGCATCCATTCCCAGATTCCTATTCCTCATTACACTTTTTAAACCACCAAGGCATTTACTCGCTTCTCTCAATCTACATTCTACCTCCACCTTCACTCCACCCTTTCCTGCCACATTTGCACCCAAATATCTAAAACTATCCACTTCCTCCAGTTGCTCTCCCTTAACCCATTATGTCCCTCTATCCTCACTTGAGGACACCGGGCATATTATTGTTATATTCATAAATATACAAATAGAATAACTCAATGATACATAAAATACAAACTATAATGTTTTTGCAACAACCTCATGTTAAAACTATGTTTCATTGATGCATACAAAAGCATTTAGTTGGGGTCCAATTTCAGGGATAAATTGAGCCACAAATAAGCCAACATTTCATCTTCAATACAGAGTACTACTCTATTGACACCAATATTATAGGTGTTGTCACATGTTTCTAAGACGCTGATTTACCATATACATTATATATCAGGTAATTATTATTAGTACCTAGCAAGCCAGCAATGTTATAAAATGTCTGTCCTCAAATGAGGACACTGGGACAATATAATAGAAGCATGTGGTACTACAGGTCACAACAGGACAACGATAAAAGAACCTGCGACTCCCTCTGATTATTCATGTTACAACATGCCATGGATGACGGTGGCTCCTACACCCACTAATACGTTATTTGTGCTCGGATCGTCGTAGGCAACACATCTGACTGAATACTGCTTCAAAGGTTGGTGCATTATAATAGTGCAACTATTTAGTTATAGTAGTTATATAGTTACTGTATAATAGTAGTGTCAATGTGCGAGGGATCTGTTTCCCCTCACATGGCCAATACAGGCCAAAATTTAAGAATACAGAATGAATTGTTATTTTTTGTTTTATTTTATTATGATTATTCTCTTTTATAAACTTATGTATGTTATTCTGTTTCATAACAGATGGCAAAGAGACAACGTTCTGCACTCACAGTTGAGAGAGTCCTTGAATTATTGTTTGATGAGGATGAAGAGGAAGATACAGCTGAAAGAGCTGATGTGATTATTGTACCACCGGATGTAGATGAACTGACTGACGAGGAGGATATAGCTGAAGATGAAATGGGTGAGATATCTATTCAAGATGTGCCTGGTACCTTAGAAGTTCATGTGGATAGAGTGCCGATAGAAGAACATGCTGAAAATAAAGCTAAAGCCGGTACATCATCCAGAAAAAACCCGCAAATTTTGTGACTCTGAACCCGTATGGAAGCACAAAACTCCTGAATACAGGAAGGTCAAAGGGCGTTCCGAACATCACAGGGATTGTTTGCAGAAAATGAAAGATAATCTAGATACTTTGTTACCTCTGGAACTGTTTGAGAAACTTATGACTCCCGGCATATATGAGCACATTGTCAAAGAGACAGTTCGCTATGCAAGTTCATGTAAAAATATGTGTGATTTTACATTCAGTGTTGATGAGTTGAAAACATTCATTGGAATATTACTATTTTCTGGATATCACAAAGTTCCTTCTGAGAGAGGTTACTGGTCAAGTGAGGAAGATCTCGGGGTTCCAATCATTCAAAGGGCAATGTCAAGAAATCGTTATCAGCTTGTGAAAAGTCATACATTTTTGCAATAATGAAAATGCCAAGGACAATACACATGACAAAGAGTTCAAAATTAGGTCTCTATTGTCACTAGCCAAAGAGTCATTTCAGCAGTTTGGCATATTTGAGGAATTCATATCTGTAGATGAAATGATGGTGAAGTACTATGGACGTGATTCATTGAAGCAGTTTATGAGAGGTAAATCCATCAGATTTGGGTACAAATTCTGGGCTGTAAGTGAAGCCTCAGGTTACTGCTATAATTTTGACTTGTATTGTGGCAAGAGTTCTAGGAATGATGATACTAGTAATGATGGCCTGCTACTCGGAACAAAGGTTGTTTTGGAAATGTTAGAGGCAGTGAAAGTACCAAATTCTCATTCTGTTTTCTTTGACAACTTTTGCACTGGGTATGATTTGTTAGTTCGTCTTAGGAATCTTGGTTATCAGGCCACAGGCACAGTTAGGGAAAGCAGATTGAGCAAATGTCCTTTACGGCCAACAAATATCATGAAAAAGGAGAAACGAGGCACCTATGATTTTATGTTTGACACAAAAGAAGAAATTCTTTTTGTCAGGTGGTCTGACAACAAGTGTGTGTGTGTTGGAACAAATTATGATACCATTGAACCTGTCGAAAAGGTTAAGAGATGGCAAAGTGATATCAAAGCAAAAGGTGATGTTCCTCAGCCAAATGTTCTGAACAACTGCAATGCTTATATGGGAGGTGTAGATCACCATGACTGGTTGACTGAGAAATACGCAACTTCTCTACGGGGAAAGAAGTGGTATTGGCCGCTCTTCACACGTGTATTAGACATGATGATTGTAAATGCGTGGATCATCCATAAATTCCTACATCAAGGAAAGAAACACCTTGACTAAGTAAGCTTGAAAAGAGCACTATGTGTGCCTTATTTGAAGTTGGGAGATGCAGGCAGAAAACTGGGGAGAAAAAGTAATGCACCAAGCCCATTTACGAAACTCGCTGATGTTTGGTATGACGGAAAGGACCATGTTGTTGTAAAATAGGAACAACAAAGACGGTGCCAAAGGAAACCTTGCTCCAAGAAACCAAGAACATATAGTGCTAAATGCAATGTAACACTCTGTATAGAATGTTTTGCCCCTTATCACAAAAAGTGAATGCAAAATGATATATTGGCTTCCATGATTCAGTTTATTTTTATTGGGTTACTTTATATCATGTCTTTTTAGAATATCAGATTTATTTTTACAAGTTTTCAGCATCAAATACACAAAAAGAGAAGAATATGTTTTTCTTTATAGTATCCTTTGCTAACAGATTATCACTATACAAAGCTATTATATTATCCCAGTGTCCTCATTTGAGGACAGCTTCTTATAAGCTTACTGCAAAAACCACTATATATTGTCTCTCATAACCCTTCACATTAATTAGATTACAAAAAACCGTGGTTATTCCTGACCAAAAAAACTTGTGATATAATGGGTTAATGCTCACTTCCAGATTGGACGGGGGAATGGGGGTGAGGAAGTGTGTGTGAACAAAAAATTTTGACGCAGCCCGAAGGGATTTCTCCCCGTCCTCTCCTTTATATGGGGGGACGGAGAGGGGGGGTCGCCGATTTAATGAAGCGGCCTTGCTGTGGATGTGCTGTGTCCTGCGACACTGCTCCTGACCCAGGGCAGTGGACAGGGTGCAGGGATGACCCGTCATCTAGGAGGTGCTAAGATGGGAGGGAGGGTGGAGGGGTGTGGAGTGTTTTCGGGGATGAAATGGGTGGGAATGTTTTTGTGCCTTGTCCTTTTTGGCTACCTCCCTGGTAAGGGGAAAAAAAGCCTTGGTATATGTATGTATGCATGTAGTTTGAGTTACATTTCAAATCATGATTTATTTATTATAAGTCATATCATACTCATGATATTTATAAAATGTAACATTACGACACATTATAGAACACTTCACACTGCACTCAATTATTTTTTTTTTTAGCACAAGCCCACCGGCTGCGCCGGCCCAGCTACGCCGGGGGCCTTGGCCTGCGGCGCTGCGCGCCCTGGGCTACGCCCCTTTTTTGGAAAATAAAGAGTTCTTCTTCGAGTTCTTCTTCGAGTTCTTCTTCGAGTTCTTCGAGTTCTTCTTCGAGTTCTTCTTCGAGTTCTTCGAGTTCTTTTTCGAGTTCTTCGAGTTCTTCTTCGAGTTCTTCGAGTTCTTCTTCGAGTTCTTCGAGTTCTTCTTCGAGTTCTTCTTCGAGTTCTTCTTCGAGTTCTTCGAGTTCTTCTTCGAGTTCTTCGAGTTCTTCTTCTTCGAGTTCTCCTTCTTCTTCGAGTTCTTCTTCGAGTTCTTCTCTTTCGAGTTCTTCGAGTTCTTCTTTTTCGAGTTCTTCGAGTTCTTCTTTTTCGAGTTCTTCGAGTTCTTCGAGTTCTTCTTCTTCGAGTTTTTCGATTTCTTCTTCGAGTTCTACTTCTTCTTCTTCTTCGAGTTCTTCTTCCTCTTCTTCGAGTTCTTCTTCTTCTTCTTCTTCTTCTTCTTCTTCTTCTTCTTCTTCTTCTTCTTCTTCGAGTTCTTCCTCTTCTTCTTCTTCGATTTCTTCGAGTTCTTCTTCTTCTTCGAGTTCTTCTTCACCGTAGTTGGCGGTGTAACCGATTTACCACCAAACGCAAAGGTGTGACCGAATTACCACCGGACGGCGTAAGCAACCATTAAATTCTTTTATATTAGAAACTCCAACGGACCTCCACAGAGAGGGAACGCGGAGTCAATCCACTATGTATACTGCCAGCTTTATTCTCAGAGTAA
>NC_134785.1:18461705-18466705 GCF_046742065.1 Oratosquilla oratoria
GATATCGTCGCTAAATATACGTATACTTCTTCTCTGTTGTCTCCAAAGCAATTGAACACAATTGTTTAAACACCAGTTATGAATTAATCTGAAACAGATGCTGAAGAGATATCGGGAACAGATCACAAGTTGAAAAGGAATAGCATTCCCCCGACACGTAAATCCACGCCTGCAGCAGGAGTGATATATACAGCTATTTCTTTGTAACAAAATATCAAATTGCATCGAGCTGGTGATTCTGGAGAACCAACATGTTACACAATATTCATTCTCTTTGTGCTCTAAGCTATCGTCCAGTCATAATGCAGTGTAGCGCTGCAGGCCACTCTAAGCTATCGTCCAGTCATAATGTAGTGCAGCGCTGCAGGCCACGATCGTGGCGCGGCGTGATAGACTGCTTCAAGCTGCTATGCACCACATGTCATTCAAGAGGGTTTTAAGTAGTGTTGGCTGGCTCACTGATAGACTGACTGCTTGACTGTTTGACTGACTCATCGAATAAATGTATGAATAACTGGCTGAGTAGTTAGGGGGCTGACTGGGTAACTGGCTGATTGACTAACTAGTTTATTGGCTAATTCGCTGACTGACTGACTGACTAATCAAAAGTTTGGCTGACGGACGGACCGATTTGTAGACTGACTGAATGTCTTATTGAGTGACTGGCTGATTGACTGATAGACTGGTTGATTTGTAGGCTGACTAAATGGTTGGTAGATTGACTGATTCCCTGTTAGCTGGGAGACATACGATCAAGCTCTCTGCAAACTAAGGAGGAAGCAGGCAATACTCTTAATCTATCTTTACTGAATCTCCAATCAAAGGAAAAAAATATCATTGCCTGCCTGGATACTCAAATCCTACATCCAAATGTACAAAAATATTACATACTTAACCTCTATATATCTAAGTGTAAATGAGCTATATTCTTCAACTTAATGTAATATTAACACTGCTTAGACTAGTGTTTCCCAACCTGAGGGTGCTGAAATCATCTATAGGGGGTGCTGGGAAGTGATGCACACAAAATTCATATTGACATACATATCATTGATTACTTAGTATTGTATATTTGACTTTTTCCATGTTATTTTATGTTTTATTTCTTCTATAAACAATATTGTCAATTTGTTTCAGTTCTAAGGATTGAAGAAAATAACTCATCAAGCAGTACATTTCACTTTCCTTTATCCTTCTAATAACAAGATAGGGGTGTTGGACTGCTTAGACATGACAACAGGGGGTGCTATGGTCAGAAAAGGCTAGAAAACGCTGACTTCGACGATCTTGTGACATTTTCTCTATATAACAGAAAGTCAAATAGAACATAAAACAGACACTCTAAAGTAATAAATATGATGTTTGCAATCATAAAGACTAATACTTTTGATTTATGCTTGTCTGACTTTTGAAGGACATTTGGCGCCATTGTATTACATTCACAAACATTACATATTTTCTCTCAACTAATACTGTGAACAAAATGCATATGTGAGGATCCTGTATAAAAGATAATTTTAGTTTAATGATAATTTGTTTTTCGTGTTTGTAGGTCCACACGTTCGGGAAATTAAGTTGGTTTAGGTCTTTCTCATCCGAGGTCACAGTGGTATGGCTAAGTGAGTCATCATCGGGCATTAAGTAACCGAAACATTTCGGCTCCATTTCTTATGTATATGAAACTGGACATCTACACAAACTCGGTATCCCCGTTCTGACAGGTCCCCCCATCTGTGCTGAATAAAGTAATCCGACAAGACCCACAATGTAATTGATAATGTGCTTCCGTGTCTCAGAGGATGAGGAGCTTGTTTCTAGACACAAGAACATTACCCGCATTCGATATCTCTTGGTATTTTATATACTTTCTTTACCGGTTGAACATTAAAGATTCTTATACGGTAATCATACAGAGTTGGACTTTGGCGGAAAGGATTGATTTTCCCTAACTCGAACATGACACTTGTTGAAACGACGTGAACATAAATTGCGAGGTATGAGTATGTATGTGCGTATATTTATATGCGAGAACGCGTGTGAAGATGTGTTTGAGCTTGTACGTGTGCGTGTGTGTGCGTGTGCGCGTGCGAGTATTTTGATGCTTTCATGTTCATGTTGATAACATGTGGCCTCTTTGAAAGATTATAACAAAAGAAATGAAGTGAAAATAGGTATGGTAAAAGTACATTATTCAACTTTGGTTTATATGTACTGTCCATGTCATAGTTTCTACTGCAATTAAAGACGGAAATATATGTATGAATCTGGCCCATACCCCTTGATATTTCAGAAAAAATTCGTACCCCCATCCAATACAAATACAATGAAAAGATATGAAAAAGATTAGTGATACAAAATTTGCTTTGCTTTCTCATAGTAAATATACAGTACCATACACTGGCTGTTATATCTCATTACCCAAGAATTAAAGTTTCGTAACTGTTGAGGGTAGAGATACCCCAGGCTAAGAACTATTCATCTAGAGATACACGTAATATATGTGAGTAGAGACGATAAGACATTAGATAACATTCATTGCTTATCTACTATTCTAAACAAGGAAATTCTATGGATTATTCTGTTTCATAAGGTACCTTACAGTGCTCTACAAATGAGAAGAGAAGTTACAGTATATTTTTCTATTTACTTAATCATAAATTAATGTGAATTACTGCATGGTTAGTTTATAGTGTGAAAGTTATTTAGAAAAGCGTAGATCAAAGGCTCTTTATCTAGTAACTCAAACGGTAATACAAGTTTTGAAGATAAGATAGTTTGGCTCACGCTTAATAAAACTTATACGTGTGAAACAACAGTAGATATATTAAAAAAAATTGTCAGTTACGTCTTAGGCTTTATTTCTATATAGATCCTCTATTACCATTGCCTATCGCCACTTCAGCAATCAATTCACACTATTCATGTGTTTGTGTATTCGATCTTTCTCTATCTTTTGAGACTCATATCTAATTTGAAATACCAACAGACAATTATAGCCAGTTGAGAGGGAATCATCTCGTCTTTAACAGGATCAAACACGTTATGTGTATCTCGATAAATTTTTCACCGTATTTTACAACTTTAGCATATTTTAGCTGCAGTCAGATGATTCAGTTATGATGAGTTAAATCTACTGTGCAGTGAAATAGACTTTCACACGAGTTACGATTCCGCTGTGGTAGTAACTGTTGTATGGAAAAACATTAACTGGATTATCGCTGTCCCATAGGAGTTAGGGACAGTCTTCGACCCTCCTATAAATCTCTTTAGGAAGAGACATTGGGTTAATTCGCTGGATTAACGTCAGACTCTTTCTGTGTTACCAGCAACAGTAGCTGTTCGTCACCTTTCAGTGCATGAAAACCTAGAGGAAGTTGATAAGAGATCTTAAGAGATCTTCAGCTCCGCCCGGAGGAAGGGAGTCAGTTTCTTCGGACACACCTCTAGATGAAGATGTAATGATGAAGATTCGGAGAAGAGACCATTCGTTTCGAGGTGCATCTTGCTGAACTACCATTTGCAGGTACTCGTGGTCAGTATCTTCTGATTTATCATCATTTGTTGCTGGCGTTGTTTTAAGCTATGATTTACCAGCGCTTCCTTCCTTTTTGACAACTTTGAGTCACTGCAACTGAGTCATCGAGTTACAAAAACTATGTAAGCAGGAATTGATAACCACATAGAGAGATTAGATATTTCCAAGTTTTTTAATACATGCTATTGTCACCAAATCATGTCACAACTAAGAATATAAAATTAGTTTTGCATGCCTATTGGAGGAACAATGTATGAAATTCTTAATCAGGATTAGGATATCAATATCATTAACAGTAAGATACCATCAGCAAGGCCATTCATTAGCAGACAACAGAGAATCAGCAGTAAAAATAATCTGTAAAATATCAGAACAAGATTAATTATTGAAAAAAAGAATCTGGGTAATACTCGTATAAGGATGAGATACATCATATATGAAAATTAGAAGAAAAATCCGTTATTCTTCAATTTAATATTTCTTCTCAGAAACTCAATGCAACTTTTGTCGCGACAAAATTACCTTCCACAGCTCAACGAGATCTCCATTGGGAAATTAGTGTTTTCCCTTACCGGAAACTTAAGGTAAACTCACCTTAACCAGACGTGTACGATCTGCAATCAACTGCCAGCAGAATAAACTTAATAAATTCAGAATTTTCCAATCATATCCTTATCATGCTTCCAGCCTCTATCACAACAATAAAAAAAAAAGTCATCACATCGAGAGGGAAAATTTTCAAGAAGCGTTGTGTTGTTATACCTTAAACAAATTATTCAGCACTTCCTATCAAACTGAACGGAGTGATCGATTTAACTTTACCAAATAAGCTGGGCGAGTTTGGGTGAACAATGGGAAAGTGGGTTTGGAGTTGGGACGGAAGGCCAGGCGTGGGATGGAATGGGAGCCTTGGCAGGTGGGATTTTAGCGCGTGGGAGATGCTGGGATGTGGGAGCCTTGCCGTGGGAGGCTTCTTCTATAAGTGACTGTAACGGTGCTTTATGATGGCGAAAATGCTTTCTGTATGTTTATGAACTGCAAGTGAAGGCGTCTATGATCCTATAGGGGATAGAATGCTATTAGTATTGATAGCCCGGAGAGTAATACCTCAGGCTATGTAAAATGCAGCGCGAAAGCTACATGGGTATGCTGGGCTTTTGCCTTTACGCGCCTGTTCGCGTGTGCATATGCGTGTATATGAGCGTGGTAGATGAATAGTCGTGGTCAAGTTTTTTAAATATTCCAAGGATCTTATTTAGCAACTATACATTTTATTAGTGATAAATTAGCATATCTATACGGTATTCACCTTTAAGAATGTGTTTTCTTGATATGAATATATGTCGTATATTTAATAACAAATTATGTTGGGTGGGTCCTGAGTTATGAACACAAAATTTCCCATATCTATTGTTCATGTGTGTATTTTGTTGAATATTGTAGTGATACTATAGCTGCAAGGTAT
>NC_134785.1:18474205-18476705 GCF_046742065.1 Oratosquilla oratoria
ATATATATGCACGAGAAACCACATAAACTCGTGATTTTAAATATGCGAAAAAACCACCAAGGAAAAAGAAAAACTGATGACCAAGCGCTTTCGTCTATTCAGACGAAATAGACGAATAGACGAAAGCGCTTGGTCATCAGTTTTTCTTTTTCCTTGGTGTTTTTTTCGCATATATATATATATATATATATATATATATATTAATATATATATATATATATATATATATCACAGGGATGTCAACATCTCACAAAAGAGTGTCCCAGCTGACACGCAAGAGACTAACATAAACATAGCATGTGAACATGCAGCAAATAACATAGAGCACATATATCTACGCAACACCAACATTTACAATATAAAGTTACAGCAGTACATACATGCCACCCGTAATACTATCAAACATTGCTTGTACATATGGGCTATCGATACATCAGGATCTCAATGTCCAGTGACATACATAGATAACAGATATTGTAAAAAAAAAAAAGTTTTAACAACTTCAATGTCAACAGAGAACACGGCACGAAATAAAAAAATTCATACAACTCTCTAAAAGAAGTCTGTTTAATAAAAAATCAAAGTCTGAGCACAGTGTGATGGGAGTACCTCAATCTCAGTTAAAAACTACTGACAATGGATCTGTGATATCATACAAATATAATTACTTTAGACTCGTGTCTCACCAGCATAGTAATATTTCAATATTGCATTAATTCTAGAGCAGACTGTTTTACTCAGTTTTGGAAAAACGCCTATTTTTCTATCCACTACAGCCTAATTTAAGTAAACCGACACGAGGACATTTGTCATATATCCATAATATATATTGATAATAATAATAATAAATTTATTTGGCTAAGAATCAATATACATGAAGTGTAGACAATGACAAGAACACATATTTAACTCCTGAAAGAATGTATAGAATATAGAGAACGTTAGCTATTAGGTAAAGTCCAACTGACTTGGAAGAAGGAGAGGAGACAAAAGTGGCATTTGAAAAGATAAGAGGAACGTCGGTGGGGCCCAAGACGCCCTTCTGATGCGGTAACGACGCCTGTCATAGGGGCGCGTAGCGACGACGTCAAGATTACCGGGTCGATGCGACAGCGCGAACTGTAATGATTATACAAACGATGTCGAAGGAGGGAGGAGGTGAAGACAGTGACAACGATGAAGAGAGTGTTGAGAACGAAGATGGAGGCTAGGATGAAGAAGGGGACAATGACGACTCCGAGAAGGTGGACGACGCTGAAAGGAGGAAGTGGAGTATTATAAACCAACAGTAAAGACGACGGGACGACGAGGACAACGAAGATGACGAAGACAATGAGGACGAGAAGGACAAGGACGGCAAAGACAAAGAGGAAAAGGACTATGAGGACAAGAATGAGGAGGACGATGAGTTCGACGGAAAGGGACAATAATAATGAGGACGACGAATAGGGCGACAAAAAGTACTTCAAAGAGGAAATAAAGACAAAAACAGAACTCAGAAACAGGATGATGCACAACAAAATACAAACGAGCTCATGCGTCATCAATTAACCAAAAAAAAAAAAAAAAAGGGAGACCACGTCTTGTACGAGTTTTGTCATAAATAAATATGTATATATATATATATATATATATATATATATATATATATATATATGTGTGTGTGTGTGTGTGTGTGTGTGTGTGTGTGTGTGTGTGTGTGTGTGTGTGTGTGTGTGTGTGTGTGTTATTCAGCTAAGAAACCGACTTAAAATAAATTAAATCTCATTTGTTAGGAATGGAAAAGCCAAGTGATGGAAAAAATGAGAAATGACTATTAAAGCAGTTGAGACGTTGATGGGCTTTTTGAAGTTGGCATGACCACGATAAATCGAGCATTACTGCAATGTTAATGGGTCTGTCCTGTTACAACCTCAGAGGAGAAGTAACTAGTTGTTCTTAATTGGAATTTAAAAAAATCCTTTATTTTAAATATTTGTAATGAAAACATTACCTCCAATTTCTTGAAAAAAAAATCTAGTAAACGTTTCTCTTATGAATAACAGAAAGTAAATTAGGTATTTGTTATTTTCTCGATTTCATACATATACATATATATATATATATATATATATATATACATATATATATATATATATACATATATACATGAGTAAACATCCTCACAGGTTGTAAGAGTTGAAGAAAAGCACAGATATAGAAAAAAAATCTTTCCTTCGTTTCGCACTGTGATGCTTCTTATAAGATATAACAGAGAAAATGTGTCTGGAGTGAAGGGATACAAGGTTTGCTGAATTGGTTTACGTTCAAGGAGCCTCGATATCCTACGGACTAGTGCGAATAGGGGACTTCTGGTGATCTGATGTCCCAATTTCTTCCATGTTATTGCTGCGTGTAGTGCTGTTGGCTTTGAGAGTTTAATGTTACCTATTCTATAGTTTGTGCATTTGTCTCTTACTAAACTTATTGTGCTGTATGCTTGTTTGTTCTCATGTTGGTA
>NC_134785.1:18481705-18486705 GCF_046742065.1 Oratosquilla oratoria
GTGTGTGTGTGTGTGTGTGTGTGTGTGTGGAGCAGGAGGGCTTGCTGTTGTACACTGTCATAAACTATAATTATAAAACTTCGAGTTAAGTTACTAGTAATCGTCATTGTGAGAAGCTTGTTCCATTCCTTAATTAAATGACTATTCAAGTTATTTCTACTTGCTTCTAGATTACTAATTCAAATTGAGAACCGCTTCCTGTCCGGCTTGTAATAAGCTCGAGGTATTTTATATTCTCTAACTTAAATTTGCTTTACATTTTTAAAGATTTTTCCAAGTTGTCTCATCCAGGTCTTTACTCTCTGACCCAATTGATATGATTTCTGACAAACATTTTTTATCAACAGCTGCCAGACAATTCTACTCAACAAAAACATTTAGTGAGGTTATTTTCAAACACTTTGGGTAAGATTCTAGCCAATACGTTTTTTTTTAAATAATATTTTTGTTATTTCAGTAACGTTGTTCATATCTGCACAACTTTTTGTTTATCGTTGTCTTTAATGTCAAACCAGAGTAGAGTTTTTAATACATTTTCATATCTTCGTGGCAGAAAAGCAACTAAACCTTTTTTTTCATTTTTTTATGCTAGACAGTTCCCATTTGATATGTAATAATAATTTACTATATGTATTTACACGGTGGTGATTGTATGTTATGCGCTTTGGATTTACCGCAGAAGGCGATAATGTATTAGATCACTTATGCTGACAACAACGGTACATAATACATTATACGAGAAACGATGTTTATAGTCATATTTTGATTGGCGAAAGTAAAAATAGAAAGTAGTCACAAGAGCAGAAAGTAATGATATATGCCTTACAAACAAAGTTAACATGGCTGGACTACGTACTTGGCCAATATTGTGATCCGAGAAGCTCTAGTGTTTCACCTACAAAAATTCCTGCAAAAGGTTTGTTACATTCGTATTCTTAAGCAAATCTTCAGAGGCTGATAAACTAGAATATAGAGGTTATCACCCTCATGTGCAGGTAAAGCAGTAACTATAACTATAACGGCAATTTGATCTTAACCAATTTTGGGTTAAGAATACTACCCCTCAGCAGTCCCGCTGCCGCACATTGGCAATGGATAGTCGAGTCCTCACTCATGATGCATAAACGCGGCCCGCTGCTGCAGCTCCCATGTTTGTCCTTCCATCTGGTTAGTCCACGTTTCCCAGTCAGTTAGATCGTGTGATTGGGAGTGTACATTTTCACTTTGCTCCCGTTTCATCAATCCGTAGCTGGTTTATATTGATTTGATATACATATATACATACATATATATATGTACACACACACACACACACATATGTATATATATATATATATATGTGTATATATATATATATATATATATGTATATATATATATATATATTGCGGAGGGAGGTTTATGTGTACGTATATGTGTGTATATGTGTGCCAGATTACCGACTCGCAGTGCAGCGATACAGAAAATTTCAGCCTTGGGTGAGACTCGAACTTGGATAACTGAATTGGTGGTCTAGTGCTACACCACAACACCATCGACCCATGTATATGTGTATGCGTACTTGTGTGTTTATGTTTGAGCGTATGTGTTTGCGTGAAAAGATGAAAAGAAAATGAGTGAGAGAGTGAAAGAGTAAGAGAGAGAAAAAGAGAGAGAAAGAGAGAGAGAGAGAGAGAGAGAGAGAGAGAGAGAGAGAGAGAGAGAGAGAGAGAGAGAGAGAGAGAGAGAGAGAGAGAGAGAGAGAGAGAGAGAGAGAAGGTGAGCCGTATAAAGCGTATGTGTACTTGTGTGTGCAGAGAGAGAGAGAGAGAGAGAGAGAGAGAGAGAGAGAGAGAGAGAGAGAGAGAGAGGAGAGAGAGAGAGAGAGAGAGAAGGTGAGCCGTATAAAGCGTATGTGTACTTGTGTGTGCTTGTGTGAAAAATAGAAATAAAAGGAATGAGAGAGAGAAAGGGAGAAAGAGAGAGAGAAGGTGAGAAAACGAGAGAGCGAGCGAGCAGAGGGCGTGTACATATTTCTCATTCCTAAAGGTCACTTTGCGCCTCCAGTCCTATATCCATAGTTACTGAATGTCACCTTCTGAACTGCGTTTATAACCCCATCGTCTATCACATTGACATATAATTTTGATACACATATAGCCACAAAATGTATATAGGTTTGACTTCTAAGCTAATTCACACTTCTAATACAAGTTTGATTTTATTTCGTAGCTTTTGTTTATAATTCATCAACTAGAATTAGTAATCGTTGTGTTGTTAGTGACGCGTCAGTGGCTTGTTTCTGTCATGTTTTGAATGATGCTAGCCTCTGAAGTATATAGCTACAGTTTATTTCTAATTCATCTGGACCTCCATAGAAGATACAAGTTTCATTTGTTTTCCTGGGTTTGTTTTGCTTATTTTTCATCAAAATTTGTGCAAAACTTAACTTTAAATGTGTATTGCCTGTTTGGTAAGCCTATTCTAGTTACATGTGTGATTATATCTACTTGAGAGGAAGACCACCCGACTAATGACCTTGTTCACACTAGTGGTTTGAACCGCGAGAGTAACACATAGTCTAGGAGAAACTTCGCGGTTGTGTATGAACGCATACATTGACTTACACTGTAATTCAATCACCGCTGTTTGGGCCGCGATGATTGAAACCACTAGGATGAACAGAGACTAAATGTTGGTGGGTGCGTAGGTGCTTTAACTTGACCTTATAAGGCATATATGTTTTGTAAGGAGGAAAAGGACTTTTAAAATGCATTTAAGTACATTTATTTGGTATTTGCATTAGCTTTATTAAACATTAGTTCATCTTTTTTCACAGAGGGATAAATAGGAAAGCGTTCCAAAATGAAAGATTAAGATTAAATGAATAAATAAATAGATAAATAAAAACAAAATAAAATAAAAATGTAGGATCATATTGAACTGAAGAATACCTAGCAAATGTAAGAGAAATAGTTGCGTAGGTTTGGAAGAAAAGTTACGTCAACAAGAAAAAAATGGCCTATGTTCTAAGGTAGCAGACTTGAACCGGACCCTATGATGTATTTTTGTACACAATGTTCAACCTTTTCCTGTATATTTTATTTGAATGCCATTTCATTTTACACAGCAGTAGTGGATGGGAGAGAAAATTGTTTTTGTAAGACTTGAAAAGGTAGAAATACATGTTTGCACTCGAAACATGACCAGGTCCTTCTGCAGGTGACCTGGAACGACCTAGGGACATGATTGTGTTCGAAAAATGAAATTGATATAGTTACTGCTCTAGTGACATAAGACAGCCTAAGTTGACTTTTAGCGACTTGGGGCAACCAGCGGCTCATTTTTTTTTTTTTTTTCATACAAGTGTTACTCCAGTGAAATATTAAACCTAAAATGACCTGAGGTGACCCGGAGCTTATTCCTAAGTATGAAAATGGCAAAAATATTATCCAAGTGACTATTATCTAGTGATCAAAGACAACCTAGGGGTAAGGGAATGTTCGAAAAATTACAAAACCTTCACACACGTGGTACATTAGAGGATTTATTGTCACTTTTGTATTTAAAAGATCATAGTTCTAATGTTCATATTTCTTCAGTGACTGGGGAAAGACAGCGGGTCAGGAAAGTGCTCGAAAACTTTCGAACTGAAGGCTAAGAGTGTATGAAGAAAGGGTAGCTTATCCTCCTTGGAATTATATCGAATATGACAAAAGAAATTCCCCCTCCCCACACACACACAAACTCGAGGGCGCGGTGGTAGCGTTCGTAACCGATGCTACAGTGGTTCGAAATCGAATCCCGCTCAAGACTAAAATAATTTCAGTACATTATATATATATATATATATATATATATATACATATATACATATATGCATATATATATATATATATATACATATATGCATATATATATATATATATATTTATATTATATATATATATATACACACATATATATATATATACATATATGTATATATACATATACATATTATATATATATGTATATACATATATATATACATATATATATTATATATATTATATATATACATATATATACATATATATATACATATATATATATATATACATATATATATATATACATACATTTATATATACATATATATATATACATATATATATACATATATATAAATATATATACATATATATATATATATACATATATATATACATATATATATACATATATATATACATATATATCTATATATATATATATACACACATATATACATATATATATATATATATATACATATATATATATATATATATATATATACATATACATATATATATATATATATATATATATATATTCTATTGAATGAAATGGCAAGCTTGTTGTGACAAAGCTTTTTGTCAATCTCTCTCTATCGTAAGGCGACTTTGCCTTCCATAGGCTAGGAGTCCGAGTAATTCGCCGTATGCCATGAGATAGAAATAGGCATAGTCGAAAGCCAAAACGCGTTTTCACACCTCCTGGTGATTCTTCAGTGGCAATTAAAGTAATGGAGATTCCATGAAGATCAGCAACTTTTATACCCGGAAGGTGGATGGTGATTGGCTGGATTGCTAGGGGTTAGGTACGGTCTGTTCTCACATTGGCTGAGAGGTACGTGACGTCATCAGTTTGCGCTCCAGCAACGTAATCGGCGGACCTTCTAACGCTGGGTAACGCGCCCATTACGGTGCTGGGGCGCAAACTGATGACGTCACGCACCTCTCAGCCAATGGGAGAACAGACTGTACCTAACCCGCAGCAAAGGATTACAAGGGATTACGGAGGCGGAGCATGCCAACAGGAAACCTTTTGATCCATATCTAGTTCGGATGCGAAAAAATCATAATAATGATGAATGAATAAATGAATAAATAAAAACTATGATAATGTAAATAATAAATAAAGTATACAAATAAATGCATAGGTATAGTTGAATAATAAACAAACAGGTAAATAGTAAGTAATAATAAATTGAGATAT
>NC_134785.1:18491705-18494205 GCF_046742065.1 Oratosquilla oratoria
AAGAGAAAAGAGAGTGGTCGTTAGACGGGAGAGAAGGCTGATATTAGAGAAAATAAATAGCTCACTTAAAATGTATCGATGAACAGAATTGAAAGAAGAGTCAAGGATATGTCGGCCTGAGGGAAAGAGTACAAAAAAAAATGTAAATATAAACTTAAATTTATGCTTCTTGTTTTTAATTGCTATGCAGGATTTTTTTTATTCTACTAATATTTATTTTAGACAAATAATAATTCTTACATTTTTTTTATATAAAAATACCCTATCTTTTCTAAGCAATTGCATGGCAACGTCCAAACATAATCATATCAAATTCTATTTGATTAATAGTCAAGTACATAGAAGAAAAGTCTTCATTTTCGTTAGCAAAATTTTGTCGTCCTAAATTAATATGAGTAGCTTCCATTACGATTCACATTATACACATCTTCAGACCGAAAAGAATAGACTGTACATGAAGCTATAAGACTAAGTTCTAGAGAAGCAGCTAGATACTAGAAAGAAATAATTAAAGGTAAACTAAGAATTCGCGTCACAAAACCCTCATTTTCCCGGTGAAATTAAAAAGAAAAACACACACACACACACACACACACACACACACACACACACACACACACAATCTTATACATCAAGCTGCTAATGACAACACCACGCCTCAAAGTTGGTTACCCTCCTCTTAAAGACGTCAGAGGCTTTGTCCATTGTAATTCTTGCGGTCCCTTGGCATCCCTTTGTCCCACAACTTTTTTTTTTTTCTTCTTTTTTCACTGTTTTTGATAAAGGGGCGTATGTGCGGTCGGAAGTCTTTGGAAATCCTAATGAAGAAACAGGGGCTCTGCCGTTTTGCAGTCACGTTTCTGAAAGGTTAGAACCTTCCCAGTTACTCGGCCGGATGAAGTACAGACTCTCCATATTCTTTCTTGTTGTTGACAAACATTCAGGTGAACAAGACACGTGGTTCCCTTCACATCGGGACTTGAGTTCAAGACGATACGGAATCTATGCCCGGTATTGGTTTGTATACAAGTAATGGAAACAAGTTAAAGCTCATTTCCCCTTTCTGTAAAAAAGGGAAGAGACATTTAACGCTACTCGCTTCCTATTAACTTGGAGAAGAGGAAGGTGAGAAGCCGAGACAAGAGGAGTGTAACTGCAACCGAACTCAACACACACACACACACACACACACACACACACACACACACACACACACACACACACACACACACACACACACACACACACACACACACACCTATATATATAAAAATATATATATATATATATATATAGATATCTGTGTGTGTGTGTGTGTGTGTGTGTGTGTGTGTGTGTGTGTGTGTGTGTGTGTGTGTGTGTGTGTGTGTGTGTGTGTGTGTGTGTGTGTGTGTGTGTGTGTGTGTGTGTGTGTGTGTGTGTACAAAACTGGATGGGTCCCAGTGAACAGATATACATTTTATCAACCACAATACACTTTTATTCTAAGCCATCAACATCGAGAGACTCAAGGAGGCAAACATGCAGAAATTGAAACATGATACGGCCAAGGACTCCAACCCAGGCTAGCACGTGACAAGTGTTAGTGACTTAACCGATTGAGCCATCAAGAGAGATTATATATATGTATATGTATATGTGTATATATATATATATATTCATCTATGTATATATATGAATATATATATATATACATATATATGTATATATATTCATATATACATACATATATGTATATATATATATATATATTGTTTGGAGTAGTTGTGAACTTGGTGGAGATTTTTTTTTTTTTAGTGAAATGTCACTGGGAGTCATAGCAGTGGTGGAAACGGTGGTAGTAACAAGGGTGATAGGGTTGTGGCGGATACGGTAGTGGCGGCTCCATTGTCGGTTTTTATTGGTTTTCATAAATTCAGTATGATTGAAGGAGTTTCTAGAGTTCCTACTGCTTGAACGGCAAGAATGCTATTTCCATACTAATTTGGTGAAGGAATATGTGTCTGGACACAGTTCCCTCTCTTACAAATTGTTGTTATCGGAAAATGCCTATTCTTTTATTTTAGTACAAAAGATAACTTTTTCTTCTCATTTTAACGTAGACATTTAGTAGAACAAATTTGTCTAACCTTTGTGGTTTGCAGCAGAAGTATCCGACAACAAAGAACACGGTGGACATTCATTGCGGGTGAAAGAACAAAACAACAAGTTTACAATTGTACCCAAAGATTATTGCAATTATATTATCTAGCCGTCTTTAACAAAGAAAATTGAATAGATATGTAAAACAATTGATACAGTTAATTGAAAATTATATACATTATGAACACACACACACACACACACACACACACACACACACACACACCCACACACACACACACACACCCACACCCACACACCATATATGTGTATGTATATATGTAAAGAAATGAAAAAAGTACCTAAACAAATAGGAATTTTCGAAGAACTTGGTTTTGTGACTTCACAAAGGAGAACC
>NC_134785.1:18506705-18511705 GCF_046742065.1 Oratosquilla oratoria
AAGGAAGAAAGGGAGAAGAAAGAAAAGAAAGATGAGCAAAGAAAAAGGTAGAAGAAGGATACAGACGAAAAAGACAAATGGAGAGAAACAAGCGAGCGATGATAAGAGAGGAGAGAGAGAAGGAAGAGAAGAGAGGGGTAGAATAGGTAATAAAAGGAGAGAAAGATAAAAGGGATAAGGATAAAGAGGAAGAACACGACAAAGGACGTCAGGAAAGGAGGAAGGATAAGGAAAGGAGATTGAGAGACAAAGCGGATGACAGTCAGCGAAGGAAGATTGTGAGTAAGAGAGTGAAAAAGAGAGGGATTTAGGAAGAGAGAGGATGGAAGGATGAGAGGAACAAAGGAAAAGGGATGTAGGGTATTGTACAATGAAGAGGCTGAGAGAGAAATAAAGAGAGTAAATATAAAAGAGACGATGAAAGAGAGGAGAAGAGGGAGGAGGGAAGGAAGAAAGGGAGGGAGAAAGAGAAGAAGGAAACGAGAGAGTGATAGAAGGAGTAAAAGAGAGAGGAGGAGAGGAAAGAGGAAAGATATGAGGGAAAGTAGTAGGAAAGGGAGAGGGAGGAGAAAAGAGTTAGGAATGAAGATACGAAGGGGAGAAAGAGAGAAAAGAGAAGAAGAAGGAAGAGAAAATAGATGAGGAAATGTAGAAGAGGGAAAAGGGAGGATTGAAAGTTGGGAGGGAAAGTATAGAGAGTATAAATAGAGGAAGTGGTTGTTGGAGAAGAACGTGCAGGGATGATGGTGAGGAGGAAGAGGAGGAGAAGGAGGACGAGTAAGGGAAAAATAGGAGGAGAAGAACGTGAAATGGGAGGAGAAGAGGAGAAAGAAGAGGAGGAAGGGGAGAAAAAAATTAGGAGAAAATGAGCAAGAAAAGAAGGAACAGAAGGAGGAGGAACGGGGAGATGAGAGAAAATGAGGATCAGAAACAATAGTGGAAATATGACCAAGAACAGGAGAGGGGAAGGACTAGAAGAAAAAAAACAGTAGGAAGAAGAGGCGATGGTAGAGGAGGAGGAGGTGGAAGAGGAGGAGGTGGAAGAGGAGGAGGAGAATGAGAAGGAAGAGGAGGAAGAGGAGGAGGAGGTGGAAGAGAAGGAGGAGAAAGAGGAGGAAGAGGAGGAAGAGGAGGAAGAGGAGAAAGAGGAGGATAATTACTAGGAAGAATATCACCAGGAATAGGAACGAAAACAGCATGAGGACGGTAAGAGGACCAGTTATAAAGAAATCCGGAAGAGATATGGTGGAGGAGAGGAGAAGAGGTAAAATGTCATGAAGAGAAGAAGAACAGCAGACACGTGGATGATAGTGAGACAACAATCAGGAAGAAACAAATAGAAATAATTGGGCAAAAATAGAGATAATTAGGCCAAAGTAAATCAAAACATAAAAGAAAAACTGGGAAACAAGTCTCAGAAGGATTAGAGAGAGAGAGAGAGAGAAAGAGAGAGAGAGAGAGAGAGAGAGAGAGAGAGAGAGAGAGAGAGAGAGAGAGAGAGAGAGAGAGAGAGAGAGAGAGAGAGAGAGAGAGAGAGAGAGAGAGAGAGAGAGAGAAGCACAGGAGAGAGAAGAAAAAATTAGAAAAATTAGATGGAAAGAGATAGTAAGAGAGGAAGGAAGAGAGTGAGAGAGAGAAGAAATAGGAAAGGGAAAGAGGGAAAAAGAGAAAGAGAGGAAGAGGGAGGGAAGGAAAGAAGGGAAGATGGAATGGAGAGAGGGAAAGAGGAAGAGGGGAAAGTCAAGGGGAGAAAGGGAAGGGGGAGATAGTGAGATGAAAAAAATGAGATGGAGAGAGGGGAAAGGGAAAATGGGGGAGAAAGAAAGGAGGAGAGAGGGAGGAGGGGTTGAGGGAGATGGGGGAGAAGGAGGAGGATATGGGGAGTATGGGGAAGGGAGAAAGGAAGTGGAGGTGAGGGGGAGGGGGAGGAGTAAGATAGGGGGGAGGAGGAGAGGGAAAGAAGGTGGGAGGAGGGAAAGTGGAGTGAGTGAGGGGAAAAAGAGGAGGGTGAGAGGTATGAGGGAGGAGAGGAGGAAAGAGAAATGGAAAGAGAGGGACATAAAGAGAGGGGAGAGAGAGAGGAACAGGGAGAGAGGGGAGAGAGAGAGGGACAGTGAGAGGGGGGAGAGAGGGAAGTGGAGGGGAAAAGGCGAAGAGGAAAAGAGGAGGGAATGAGGGGAGAAAGAGGATGGAAAGAGGTATGAAGGAAGAGAGGAAGAAAGGGGAGGGGGAGAGAGGGGGGAGGGGGAGAGGGGGGAGGGGGAGAGAGGGGGAAAGAGAGAGAGAGAGGGACAGGGAGAGAGGGGAGGTATGACGGAAGAGAGGAGGAAAGGGGAGGGAGAGAGAGGGGGAAAGAGAGAGAGAGAGGGACAGGGAGAGAGGGGAGGTATGACGGAGGAGAGGAGGAAAGGGGAGGGAGAGAGAGGGGGAAGAGAGATGGACAGGGAAAGGGGGTTAGAGAGGGACAGTGAGAGAGGGGGAGAGAGAGGGGGAGAGAGAGGGACAGGGAGAGAGAGGGAGAGAGAGAGGGATAGGGAGAGAGGGGGAGATAGAGAGGGAAAGGGAGAGAGGGACAGGGAGAGAGGGAGAGAGAGAGGGACAGGGAGAGAGGGGGAGAGAGAGGGACAGAGAGAGAGAGGGACAGTGAGAGAGGGGGAGAGAGGGAGAGAGAGAGGGAGACAGGGAGAGAGGGAGAGAGACAGAGAGAGGGACAGGGAGAGAGGGAGAGAGAGAGGGACAGTGAGAGAGGGAGAGAGAGGGAGACAACCTTGCGGAGGCGATCAAACAGGAGTATTTCCGCTCCGTGTGGAAATGTTTTCCTCTCCTGCTCGAACTCTCTCGTGAAGCTTGAAATCCCCGTGTGTTGGACCTCTGACTCCTTTGACGAAACCATATGTAAACAATATTTGAAATTGGAATGTGTTGTGGTACGTCTCATCTTTTTTTTTCCCATGATGTATGATTTGTTTGCTGCCAGCATTATTTATAAAAGGGGAAATTGCCTCGGTAGTTTGTATCCTCACAATATGTACTTGTATCTATGAGAAATGTATCTTTGGTTGTATGATTAGCTACTCTGTCCAATAATCTAAATAAACTATATCATAGAAATCAAGTTACCCTATCTAGACCCATTCACCATCCTTTTTTTTTTTCTCCCATAAATTCTTTCTTTTTCTTTTTTTCTTTTTTTTGCATTACTATTTTTGGAAATGTTTTTGTCATTATTATAGTTGCCATTGTTACCACTCTTTTCAGTTTTCTAGACTCAGCCTTTCTGAAGCATGGCTAGACGTACCGATATATACATATATATATATATATATATATATATATATATATATATATATATATATATATATATATATATACATATATATATACATATATATATACATATATATATACATATATATATATATATATATATATATATACATATACATATACATATATATATATATATATATCTATATATATATATTTTTTTTTTTTTATGGCAACCTTTGTTAACTTTGCAAAAAAAGCAGAGGCGAAGAAGAGGCGATGCTCTATTTTTTATCTCTGGTTCCTCCGAAGCGGAAGAGCCTAAGCGTAAGGAAATGGCAGAACTGGCATACAGGAAATGCCCCCGTAGGCGTAGAGTGATGCTCAGTTTTTATTATGGGCAGTAGAGATACATGGAGACCCCGTCAACACGGTAAATTATTTTCGGGTGGATTTATTTACGACCAAACAGAAGTCCTTTTATGGAACTCAAGGGATTAGATTTCCCCCTTAAAGGTTTCTAAGGTGATTTAAGCATTTTCTTTGAACTCACAATCGTTAAGTGATTATTCAAGAACATCCTAAAACCTCTTAGTTGGAAATGCAAATAGTTCATTTTGTTGACGCAGTAGAGAATACACGACAAACGCATAGGCCAGCTAAGCCAATGCTTCAAGCCTGGAAATCCTTCCTTTCATCAATGCAGAAACAATATGAGTTATGGAGGATCATAAAAATTGCATTAAAAACGACAGGGGTCTAAACCCTATTGTATCAACAGGGAGAGCAATATATCCAGTAAAGATTCCCACAGGCAATGAAATCTAACCAACCGGATAGAAAAGACTACGTTGTCAGGCAGATAAAAACTACTAATTTGTGAAAGCTGAACAATATGACAAGTGTTTTAAAACCACATCAATGGAATTCAGTTATATATATATATCTTGGGGAGAAGCTAAGTGTTAAAGTTTTTACATTATTTGGCATTTATTACTCGTTATTTCCTCATATAAATATACCTTAATAGTCTATGCGAATTTTGAAAGGAAATAAAAAGTATTCGAAATAACACAAAAAAAAAAAAACGCGAACATTATCTTCTTGTACTGAAGTGTTACTAATTCACTCGCATTTGCTATCACGTAAGATGTTTGTAACATGAAAGTACTTGAATAAATACACACACGTACGCACAAACAATGAGAGGTGATAGACCGATTTAGATGTCAACTGCAAAGTAACAACAGGAAAGAATCTAATTTCATCAAATATTAGCCAAGAGAATGCATCACCAATAACTTTAAAAGCACCATCGTGGACTTTTTCTGCTTGCGTGATTGCTGAAAACGCCCTAAGCACCAGAAGCGTCGGACACGTTAATATTTTTCTATGGATCACAACGCTTAATTGACGTCATGTCGCCTGCAGGGAAGAAGTATTCATGTGGGTCACAATGGATATGGAACGTTTACCGATATTCATCCTGTTATGACTAACCATTTTTATGTTTTGTTATTGACTATATATTGCAATAAGTGGCAATATTCGAATAAGTATTCTTTAAGGACTACAGTAACTATAAATATATCGTAATTGACAATCCATACTCTAGGAAACTGTTGCAGTCAAACAAAGAAACATATTGTATTTTCTTCTTCTCATTAACCTTATGATTTTTCATTTCTTCTTCATGTTCGAGTACATTTTTCTACATAATGGCAGGTTTATAA
>NC_134785.1:18521705-18529205 GCF_046742065.1 Oratosquilla oratoria
TGCGTGACTGCGCGTGTGTGTTTAAGTATGTGCGTGAGTGTGCTTGTGTGTGTGTGTGTGTGTGTGTGTGTGTGTGTGTGTGTGTGTGTGTGTGTGTGTGTGTGTGTGTGTGTGTGTGTGTGTGTGTGTGTGTGTGTGTGTGTGTGTGTGTGTGTGTGTGTGTGTGTGTGTGTGTGTGTGTGTGTGTGTGTGTGTGTGTGTGTGTGTGTGTGTGTGTGTGTACGCAGACTTTCACCTATTCTTAACAGACTCCCATCGTTACGGAGACTTGTATCAGGCTGAAACCGCCACGAAAATTATCGATAATTGGTAATGCGTCTAATGGAACTCGGCGATTGGCGTGGCCGAGACATCGTCGAGCGCCACTGCGCGGAGTCGTTTTCTCACGGATAAAGGCTCTCCCGAGGTTGCATAAGAAATTGGATTGCTTTTCATTGGCAGCCTTCTCACCCGGCGCGACTCCGGAGACTATGTACCGGTCTTAGTAGTCCAGGCTGAGTGTTGATTGGTTCATACCCATATAGGTTAAGAGGAAGGCATTGGATTCCCTGTCAACTGGATGCCACCCTAACGAGTGTTGGGGAAACAATGGGGGAACCAAGCAGTCATTGTCAAGGAACTAGGACCTGTTCAAGTACTCCACTGTGGTTCGATATCCCTGTGCTTCTGGGGCGATTTTCCGGCCGGGGAGATAAAGTAAGGGGGGGGATGGAGTGGAGGACCCTACAAACGGGCCTCATTTGCGGAATATTGTTCGAGAGGAGGGAATCTTTGCCACCATAAAGATCTTACGACCATGGTCATTTCTCCTCCATGGGAGAGGGATGGAAGAAGGAACCTATACAATGGAGAGTTTCGCCTCGTCACTTTAATTTACCCTTCAAAGGGTTGAATATCCCGACGGAGACCATTTAAGGATTTGTATGCTGAAGAAAAATCAGACGTGTCTTTTCTGTAAATTGAATGAATTTTAACCCTTGATAGATTGGGAAATATATCACACTTACACTGATTTACACATACATTTACTTATAGACAAACTTACACTTTGGTATTCATTGCTCTATGCTATCATCTGGGAGGGCTGTTGATCATAAATTTAGCAGGTGGTTAAAAACGATCATAAATCACACACATACAAACAGGAAATTATGATGACCTGTTTAAATAAATTGTCCACTAAGACTTACGTATAGTATAAACATATCTTTTTAAATAATAGGTTTTCTTTCAGCCGTTTATATTTTTTTACACAAACTATTTCTTTGCATAGCTGAACGTAATTTCTAGTGGGTAATGCAACGCTAATATTACATCATACCTACGTGTAATCACTAAAGAATGCTATATATCACTATTATATTGACAATACATTCTTTGAGTTCTCCCATAGTTTTCAATAGTTATTCCTAATTGATATACTACCGTAGCCATTTTTCACCGTGAAATATTAACAACAAAAGATAATAAAAAAAATCCTTCTCTAACCTCTTTTACTTAAGCTGTTTGTCTTTTTATTATCTACTCGATTCATATTTTACTAAACTTGTTTTATTTTCAGACCCTGTAGTTAATAACCTTTGAATGTTACGCAACATTATGAACACCGCATAACTGATAACATAAATATTCTTTCATACAAATAGAAAAACTGATCGTATACAGTATAGACATCCTAAATACGTACAACACAATGATAGATTGACTTCAATAAGACAGCTTCTAGTTAACCAGATAAATCCCAAAGGATATGATTATATCGATATGTAATATACAATATTATCGATAACCCATAGTTGCTTTATGGTCATAAAATCTATATAACAAAATTGCTAGTTATAACAAGTTCAGAGGATGAAACTAATAGAATGTGTTCAGTACTTACACGATTCTAGTTAATATATCATCGTGGCCTATGTAAACTATTGAAATGTACACACGTAAGACATACTAATGAACAGATACGCCTGCGTGCACACACACAATCACACGCACACCATCTCATGCATTTAGACAGATACTTACTCACAGGCAGGTAAACAAACACAAACACACGCACGCGCACACACACACACACACACACACACACACACACACACACACACACACACACACACACACACACACACACACACACACACACACACACACACACACACATACAAATATATACACACACACACACACACACATACACACACACACACACGCACAACGCACACACGCACACACACGCACACACACACACACACACACACACACACACACACACACACACACACACACACACACACACACACACACACACACACACACACACACACACACACACACACACACACACACACACACACACTCACACACACAATTGGTAGTTCCCGCCTGCCACTACGGCGGTCCGGGTTCGAATCCCGCCTAGGGCTCAAATAATTTCAGTATCGCTGCGCTACGAGTTGTTACTCCAACTCTCGTGGGCGGGGGGTTAGGGGCGTGTGTGCCTGTAAGGTCACAGCATGACCCAGAGATCGGTCATATATGAGCTCTGAGCTCTCTTTCGGGAGGGAAATAGCTGTCGTTCGCGAGTCCAACACGTGATCCAAAACCATATTGAACCACACACATACACACGCAGACACACACACACACACACACACACACACACACACACACACACACACACACACACACACACACATACACATACGCACACACGCACACACACACACACACAATGCGCATGCACGCACGCACAACCATAGATTTTTAAATATAGCTGTCCTAATTGGTATCAATCTCCCAAACAAAAGGTTAAGTCTGGCAAGGCTGTCGTTCCTACAACACAATGTCGTTAAGATTATTCCTTTCCCTAAACTTCTTTCACTCTACGGTCCCTCCTTTCTAGTCTTTTGTCTCTTTTTCTTCCTTGTTTTCTTAACACTTTTCTTACCGCATGTTTAATATGTTTTATTAATGCTGTCGCTATGTTATTTCAATAATTTCCATAGAATTTACATGATAGAAAAAGGGTTAAGCAATTATTATTGCCCAATATAATAATTTCCCTCTGAGTGATACCAGACGATTTTGTTCAGCTTAGAAATAACTTCCGAAGAACCATTGAGTTCATTTGGTATGGCAACTTTGTTTTGGTCAGCGCAAGGTGACTTAATGACCTAAATTAGAAACGTCTTTCTTTCGAAAAAAAAATAAAATAAAAACTTCACAAAGGCAACGTGGTACGCACAACAACGTAAAAGTATAACGTAAAACAATTTAGAAGAAAAAATAACTGCATAATGTAAACAAACATATAAACACTATTTTCATGAGTGCTTCCACTAACACTATTAATTCAAACTCATATTTTTCTGAAATTATACCGTTGTATCAATGCACCACTACAAGTTTCCACAATTAGGCAAATGACAATCAACGTATATTATACAAACCATAAAGTGCCTGCAGTTACTGACTAACATAGATTAATGCCAAACATAATAAAAACAGAATAATGCCTAAAGCTGGATATAGATATGGATGTGATCACGGAGGATGTGTATACGAATGTAGATGTGGTGGTGATCTTGGATGTGATGGTGGGAGTTAGTGTGATAGTGGAGTATGTGGTGGTGATGAATGTCTTGGTGGTGGAGGATGTAATGTAGTAGTGGAGTACTTGGTGGTGGAGTATGTGGTGGTAGAGTATATGGTGGTGGAGTATGTGGAGGTGATGGATATCGTGGTGGTGGAATATGCGGTGATAATGGATGCCGTGGTGGTGTGAGGATGTAATGCAATAGTGGACTATGTGGTGGAGGATGTGGTGGTGGAGTATGTGGTGGAGTATGTGGATGTGGAGTATGTGGTGGTGGAGTATATGTTGATGGAGTATGTGGTGGTGGCGTATATGGTGGTAAAGTATGTGGTTGTGGGAGTATGTGGTGGTGAAGTGTGTGGTGATGGAGTATGTGGTGCAGGAGTATGTGGTGTTGGAGTATGTGGTGATGGCGTATGTGGTGCTGGAGCATGTGGTGGTTGAATATATGGTGTTGGAGTATGTGGTGGTGAGTATGTGGTGGTGAGTATGTGGCGGTGAGTATGTGGTGGTGAAGTATGTGGTGGTGGAGTATGTTGTGGTGGAGAATATGGTGGTGGAGTATGTGGTGGAGCATGTGGTGGTGAAATATATGGTGGTGGAGGATATGGCTGTGTATGTGGTGCTGGTGCATAGAAGTAAAGAGATGTGATTGCGCCTGTTATATGTATGATGATTGATGTGATGATAGAGATGGTGGTGTTTAATGATTCACCATTCACCATGGTCTATGGATCACGTGTTGGACTCGTGATCGATAGCTATTTCCTTCCCGGAAGAGAGCCCAAAGCTCGTATATGACCGATCTATGGGTAATGCTGTGACCTTACACGCACATACATACTCAATTTCCCTCCCACGAGAGCTGAAGCAACAACCCGCAGCGCAGTGGTAATGAAATTACTTCAGCCCTGGTTGGGATTCGAACCCGGATCTCCGTATTGGCAGCCGGGAACTCTTCCAACTGCGCCACATATCGTTATGCGCCTGGTGTGTGTCATGTGGTGGTGTGTATGGCGATGGTTGTGATGATAGCTTCCCTGATGAATATTATTTCTTTCACACTAAATAATGTGTAAATATCAAATCTCATAATCAAGAATGAAGACGATATGCAAGTAAATGGTATCAAACGCTCATTGTACTGTACGTGTGGATAATGTACATAAGTTGTGAAGACCAAGTATCGCGTATGTCAATGTAGCTCTCCTCTGTCCTTCGGGTCAAGGAATAAAGACAAAAATCCTAAATGGGATTTTCTACCTCTTATAATGTTAACTCTTTTTCGTAGCGAGGAGTTTTGGTTATCACTAATAGATTTCATTCATATAGAAAACAATGTCAAAGAGAATAAGTGATGATGAGGTGAAAAATGAGAGCGAGATAGAAAAAGCGAGGTATTAAGGAAAATATAATGAGAGAGAGAGAGAGAGAGAGAGAGAGAGAGAGAGAGAGAGAGAGAGAGAGAGAGAGAGAGAGAGAGAGGAGAGAGAGAGAGGAGAGAGAGAGGAGAGAGAGAGAGAGAGAGAGAGAGAGAGAGAGAGAGAGAGAGAGAGAGAGAGAGAGAGAGAGAGAGAGAGAGAGAGAGAGAGAGAGGAAGACAAACAGAGAAACAAATATAGAACTAAAAGCAGGGTGAGAGGAAAGAGGGGAACGAAGAAAAAAAATTCAAAGTTAGAAAGAACGCGGGAGCAATTACATTATATATCATGAAATTTTACCCGAGGTATACTACAGACTTCTCGCTGGATACGCCAGCTGGATTGAGTGCCGGGTTCCTCCGTTCCAGGGTGCCAGAGTGCCAGAGTGCCGAGGTACCGGGGTGCCGGGGTGCGCGCTGAGCGTGTCATGCTACGACGGCGGTGAGCGTACGTGAGTTAAATAGCAGACTAGAAAAAAATGGCTTTAAGTGGACTAGGGCGCGAGAGGAGAAGTCCATTCCAAGAACGAAGCCGTACCGAAAAGACCTGGAAACTGGAGAGGAACACTGAGAATGAGTAGTAGGTAATGATTTAGTCTCCCGGTAACAAAGATCGTGATTTAGAGTTATGTATAAGGTGCCGTGGCTCATGCTTGGTTCTATTGTAGGAAGCATCAGACAATTTAATCCCTTCTGTGGGAATCCCCATCAATAATGCTAGGTCTCATATCTCAGGTCTTATGCTGGGTGTTGCTTTCATGACAGTTTTCTTAACCTTAAACGATTTCATTCTTCATCAATTAGTTTTTCACCATCCAACAACAAGTGATCTCGCTAACTATTTTTTTCTGGATAACATTATATATATCTTATATACATACATACATATATATATATATATATATATATATATATATATATATATATATATACATATTATATATATATATATATTATATAAATATACATATATATATACATATATACATATATATACATATATATACATATATATATATACATATATATATATATATATATATATATATACATATATATACATATACATACATATACCAAGGCTTTTTTTTTCCCTTACCAGGGGGGTAGCCAAAAAGGACAAGGCACAGAAACATTCCCACCCATTTCATCCCCGAAAACACTCCACACCCCTCCACCCTCCCTCCCATCTTAGCACCTCCTAGATGACGGGTCATCCCTGCACCTGTCCACTGCCCTGGGTCAGAAGCAGAGTCGCAGGACACAGCACATCCACAGCAAGGCCGCTTCATTAAATCGGCGACCCCCCCTCTCCGTCCCCCCATATAAAAGAGAGGACGGGGAGAAATCCCTTCGGGCTGCGTCAAAAATTTTTGCTCACACACACTACCTCACCCACATTCCCCCGTCCAATTCACCTCATGCATCACAACATTTTCCATATACAACCATTCTCCATTCACCCCTGTCTTCTGTCCTCTCCCGTCCTTCTTCAACCGACATTCCCCTCTTCCCCAAACCCACCTTCACCCCATCCATCCATCTCATCGTAGGACGTCCCCTCATATTCACTCCCTCCACATCTGCCTTCCATACCTCCTTTACTAGTCTTTCTTCACTCATTCTTTCCATGTGTCCAAACCATCCTAATACTCCTTCATCCACCCTATCTCCCAGCTCCCTTTCCACCCCTGTTCTCCTCCTCACTTACTCATTTCTCACTCTATCTAGCCTAGTAACCCCCATCATACTTCTCAGACACTTCATCTCAAGCACATTCAAGTTCCTTCTCTCGTCCTCTCTCATGTCCCATGTTTCTGCTCCATACAGTGCTGTTGGCACAATCACTCCTTCATACAGTCTCCTCTTAGCATCCATTCCCAGATTCCTATTCCTCATTACACTTTTTAAACCACCAAGGCATTTACTCGCTTCTCTCAATCTACATTCTACCTCCACCTTCACTCCACCCTTTCCTGCCACATTTGCACCCAAATATCTAAAACTATCCACTTCCTCCAGTTGCTTTCCCTTAATGCTCACTTCCAGATTACTGCCACTTTCACCCCTTGCACATCTCATCACCTTACTTTTACCCACATTTATCTTCAGCTTTCTTCTATCACACACTCTCCCAAACTCTGTCACCAGCTTCCTCAATCCCTCCTCCGATCCTGCCACAAGCGCAGTGTCGTCCGCAAACAACAGCTGGCTCACCTCCCACTTTTCTCCATTTTCCTTAACCATCTCCAATCCCTGACCCGCTACCCTTGCATTCACCTCTCGCACCACCCCATCCATGTATAAGTTGAACAGCCAGGGTGACATAACGCATCCCTGACGAAGTCCCACCTTCACCTCAAACCACTCACTCTCTCCATTTCTAATCCTGACACAAGCTCTACTACTCTCATAAAAACTCTTGACAGCTCCCAGAAGCTTTCCTCCTATCCCGTATATCCGTATAACCTCCCACAGTGCCTTT
>NC_134785.1:18534205-18549205 GCF_046742065.1 Oratosquilla oratoria
TCTCTGATGGGGCTTCGGCTGAATACCGAGGAGAAAGAGACAACGCAAATTGGAAAGGGCGAGTGATGGCGGACTGGAGGGGTACGAGTTAGGGAAAAAACAAATCAAATATGTAAAGGAAATCGTTACGACAGTGGAAAAGTATAGAATGATGGAAAATGCAAAATAACAAGCACAGCGCACGAGTCAATGGGAGGAGCAACACATGAAGTTATGAAAGAACTGAAATATAAAACGAATCGAAATAAAACAAAAATAAAAATTATGCGAAGTAAACGTGAAGGGTTATGAAAATGAAAAACCTGTGTAAAATATAAAGTCAAGCGATAACTCAGGCATCAAGCGTAAATGCTATGAATACATTCCTCTTTAACGTTAAATTACATCTTGCACATAATCTGTTTGTAGCTTCCACTTCAGTGAAATCTTCGATGACTACCAAATCAAAGCACTACTATAGACAGTTCATATTGCACAGTCACTTTTCCAATGGTTCTCATTAACTGATCTATGAATCTTGAAACGCCTTTAAAGGTGGTGGCACGCTAGTCATTTCTCGCTAGCATGCTATTTGCTTTTATTATTTTGTTTGAGTATAAATGACTTCGGTTACGTTCTTTTGTTTTTCAAATTTCCAAATGTGGAATTATTCAGGCGTCATAGAGTAAGAAGCTGGACAACGAACTAAGAGAAGAGTTATGCGAATGCTAGACATATTGTTGAGGTGTTCTTACTGAAGTCTAGAATGTTATAACCGAAGTAGTTTTTACTCAAACGAAGTAGCGAAAGCAAGTAGCATGCTAGCCTAGTATGCCGTCATCTTAACTAGAGTTCGTTCTCGTTTGCTGTCCCATCTTATTATCCCTTTTCTTGCCAAGACTTCTTTACATGTTCTGATATCTCTGGTGCCTGACGATATCATCAGTTTTATTTAAGTTTCCTGTTATGAAACCTAATTTGCTTTTGCAGGAAAGGCTTAAGTACAGATATCAAACACGTTCTACACAAGGAAGGCTTACCAAATTCGTATATATTTCTTTAATTTTTTTTCTACGATTCTATTGTTAGGAAAAATATGTCATGAAAACTCGAGGCCATTATTTTTTGCTTTATCAATGTTAAGATAATTTCAAATCCAATGTTTCCATTTCCGTTAGAAATATCTATGCATATATGGACACAGATATAATTATTAGAAAAATACACTTCAACTTATTTTGGGATATAGCCATTTTTAATAGTTTTAAAGTCGTGAAAGCTCAAGGCTATTGTTTTTTGCCTTATCAATGTTAAGATAATTTCAAATCTGATGTTTCCATTTTCCTTAGAAATATCTAGTATATGTACACACATACATACGCTTATAAAAATTACACTTAATTTTATTTTGGGATATAGTCATTTTGAACATTTTTAAAGAGTTAACTTGGAAAATAAGATAATGTAGAATATATATTCTATAAAAGCAGAGAACAAAGGGCTTTGTCTATGGACATTTTAACTCCATCTGGATTTCGTCATTTAGTTTAATAATCCCTGATCAGCTGATGTAATGTCCGACTCACCCACCGGCCCATCCACTCTTTCCACTCATCATTTTCCTTTCATTAATCTCGTTGGAATTGAACCTAATCGACGGGACGCCGAGATCACCTCCCTTCTTTAATAAAATTGTTTGACGTCAGATGAAGCATTGTTGCGGGGCAGGAATCTAAAGGAAATGACTTTGCTATACAAGCGACCAGCGTCAAATGACTCGTCTCATGGCAGCCAGAACCAGGCAAAGTTCTCCCCCTTAGTACAAACTTGGCCCATAGTTCTTTACAGAAACGAACCCATGTAATTTACAATCTAAATAAATAATTTATACATTTCAGGTACATATACCTTGTACACACAAATATCCAGGACAACAGCATAACAATACAACATGCCAACGCTTCATATAGATTGATCATACGCTACACGCACGCGACACGTAAGTGTGTATGCGGTCACGGTCACAGCAAAACCAACCTAAGAGTTATTAAAAATAATCTTAACCCTTTCAATCATTGTGCATCTCGTTAATTCAAACCCCTTTGCTCTAGGCAGAAGTACTCATGTATACATGAAATACATAAATATAGTACGCTGCGATGTTAATGGGACTGAGCTCTTATGTTACAAAATTATATCTGAAAACCTTGGAGTTTTCATCTCTCCAGTATATACATACATACATATACCAAAGACTTTTTCCCCTTACACGGGAGGTAGCCATAAAACAAAGGCATAGAAACCACTCCCACCCATTCCCTCCCCTACATACTCCACTCCCCTCTACCCTTTTTCCTCCCTCTTATCTTGGCACCTCCTGGATGACGGGTCATCTTTGCATCTTGTCCAATGCCAAGTATATGGAAGAATAAAATAAACCATAAACAGCTTATGTACCCCAAAGGTTTCACCTATACTGCATAGTGTAGACACCCAACTGCTTAGACAAATTACATACATCTACATCCTTGGGTTTGAGTTCAGGTCCACGGGTTACAACTATATACGAGGTATTTTGTCTCAAGTTTTATAGACTCGAAACCCGCGGCCCTACAATAACCGGCAACAGTCCCCGGGCCATCCCACGTTTGTCTTTGAGAATATTCTTAAGACTTTTTACTATGCCGGATTGCTTTTACGTCACTGGTTGAAAACATTAAAAGAGAAGCAGTTGCCTGTTGTCAAGTCTCAAAATATGAAAATGTGAAAGAAACAGAATTGTAGTTAACAGAAAGAAATCTTGAGCCAATTGGAAAACCAAGAGTTATCTCATCGTATCTAAATATTTATGTGGAAATGAGGACACACAGGTTCTGAAAATGGGCAGCAAAGAGATGATTTGACTCGCGTCTATCTTGCAGAACCACTGCAAACAGGTATCCATCAGTGGTCCTCTGCGGTACAACTGATATAAAAACAATACGAGTATATCCAACATGAAAAGTTTGAGCATAATTGATAATACAGTATATGTATTCATGCAGTGATATTTGCACAGAGTGGCCCAAATGTCACTGTGGGGTTGCGATTTGTGATCCTTTATCCATTACTTGACCTTAGGCTTGATATGTGGTTCCCCAAAGGAGGAGGCAACTGCTCATACTGCAGGAGTGGAAGTACAATTGCTGAGGAAATCTATCGATACAGTATTAAAATTTCATATATGTATTTGCAGCGCTAACAAAATTGCTAAAGATTAAACCCCCTTGAGTGACTTTTTGGCTATCCTGTACGTACATGCATACGTAAACACATACATACATGCATACATGCATACATACATACATACATACATACATACATACATACATACGCACATACATACATACCCATGAATAAAGAAGATTCTCCCCCCATCACGTACATTAGGTCGAAGTTGATTGCAACAAATTTGCATCAAAATAACGATGGAGGACAAGCACAATGTCGATTCATTTACTTATAATTACTAAATATTCCTGTGCCCTACTATACAGTGCATTCGTGATGCTTCGGTCGCAGCTAACCAATAGAGAACAAGTGTCTTAGCATTGGACGAATTACACAGGAGACAAGTATGGCGTCGCAATAGCTTCAGCGACTTGCTTCTCTGGTTCGAAGCTTAACATTGGTCGAACACAGAATGCGCTATGTCCATGAATCTCAAGCACACTGCTTTTATACTTGTGTGGTCGTTATGGATATTCTTCATGAAATAGGCGGATAGATGCATAGATAAAAGAGAACAATTGCCTCGATTCTATGTGCTTCTAGTTGACATTTTTGTAGTCTGGCTTGTATTCCCCATACAATCAAAATCACTTATGACGCGCAGGACGGAAGAAGGTTGCAATTTGCCAAGAGATAAAGAGGGCGTGACTTGGATCTAAATTCGCGGGAGTAAATATCAAATATATTTGGCGTGTATTCCTCGAAAAAAAATTAATGCAAATAAAATTAGATAAAATCAAACCAAACATCATTAAATAAAATGAGACCAAACCAAACCAAATGAAATGAAACCAAACCAAAATAAACCAAATCTAATCATATCATATCAAATGAAATGAAATTAAATGTAAATGAAATGAAATGAAATGAAATGAAATAAAAATTAAATCAAAATTATATGAAATGAAAAGAAAATGAAATCAAAATTATATGACATGAAATTAAATTATATCATATTCTAATATATGAAATCAAATAAAATCCAGTCAGGTCAATTCAAATCAAATTAAGTAAAATAGATTTAAACAAAATTGAATAAAAATGACATAAAAAGAAACAAAATGGAATATATGAAAATAAAATTTAGTAAAAGTAAATCTAATCAAAAGAGATAGAAACATGAATAAGTAAATAAATAAATACATGAATTGAGAAATATATAAATAAGTAGATAGTTAAATGAGTAAATATATACATAAACAAATAAATTAATTGGTTAATTCATGAGTTAATCAATAGATATATAACCAAACAAATAGGAATAATAAATCAATTAATAAGTAAATAGGTAACTCGACAAATAAAATAAAATAAAATAAAATAGATATTTTAAAAGATAAATAAGGATATGAATACATAAATAAATAGATAAATGAAAAATAAATATATGAATAAGTAATTTTTTTTAAATGAATATATAGATAAAAGTATATGTAATTGAATAAAATTCTAATTTAGTAAATAAATAAATAAATAAATAAATAAATAAATAAATAAATAGATAAATACATGAATATGTAAAAATATTTAAATAAAAATATAGATATATAAGTAAATAAAATTATAAATGAATAAAGATAAATAAATAAATAGATAAATAAACAATAAATAAATAAATAAATAAATAAATACATAGATAAATAAATAGATAAAGTCTCTTCTGCCAAGACAATAAAAACTATTGCTAGGATTTTTTATATGTATTTCAGAAAAAAATATCTATATATATTATTATCATTATTGTTATTTTTTCCGGCAGTCCATAGCAACACTGGAATAAAGATTCACTTCTGCTATACGAGAATTACTGATAACGATACGGTAGTTTTCTAATTGCATACGAGTTTCCCCTTTCTTTAATGTCCGCAGTTCCTGACAGCTTCGCATTCGGAAAAGAAATACTGCAGCGTCTCAACGTATGCAAATTCTTATTGAAATCGTAATTTCAGACTGTGTGTAGATTATGACATCTCAAATTCGTTTCGTATATATGCTATCATCTAGAATGGTGCTGTCTGAAGGAAACGAACCAATACATTCATGAAATCTTCCATCGACCGAGTTGTACGATACTTGTGGGTCAGTCTCCTTCGGACTGATTTTGGGATATTGAGGCGAAGATAATCACCTATGGAGGAATTGACTGAGGTAATTTGATCAAGATTGAGCTATTTCATACCATCCAAGAACTTCTATATAAACGAAGCTCCTTCCAGCGAAACCAGAAAGCACTTTCGGGCACATAAAGAATTTAATATACTTATGAAGACTTTGTTCTATTTTTGATCAGAGAATCTTCTGGGTATCAATAAGTTGTACGTCTCACCACAAAGAAACTTTCGAGTTTTAATGATATAATAAAGTTCAAGACACTACTCACTCACAAACAATGGAGAAGGTAGTTTAACAACCTACCCAAAACATCATGCACCCTAAAATATTTTTATTGATAAGATAAACAAATATATAATACACATATGAATAAGTAATTAATATATATGTAAATAAGTTTTATATAGATTAATAATCTATACATTAACAAATAACTAGATAAATGAATAAGTTAATTAAATAATGCATAAATAAATATATGTAAACAAACAAATAAAGAATAATTAAGAAATATGCAGTTAATTAACATAGAAACATAAAAATGAATTTATATAAACATAATAAAATGAATATTAAATCATAAAGGAAAACTATGATGAAATATGCAAAAAATAAATAATCTAATAGATATTCAGATGAAAAGGAAGACAAATATATACACATAATAAATAAAAGAATGATAAACTAATTCAATAAAACAGAAATAAATAAATGAAGGCAAACATTAGTTGTATTTTTTCCACTCTTCATTAAAACAAAAACAAAAAGATAGATAAGAAATAAGGGAATGAATATCAATCTTGTAAAAAAAATTGTATTCCTTCATACAACTATTTATTTTACTAACGTGTATTGTGGCCTCTTATCCTGCCTTCCTTATCCTTTGTTCCATCCAATTTGCGAAGAACAAACAATAGGAAAACGGTGAGCTAGGTTTTATCTTGAATATGAACTGCGTTCAGCAAATTGCAGCTTTGGTGTACTTTGAAAACAACACGACATATAAAGAAAAATACAAAATAAATCTAATAAACCGGCACCCTTTCTGCATAGCAAATTAACTACGCTAGATATTTTATCATAATAGATCCATGTTGAATGACGAACAACTGTTCATTTGAACGTACATAACATCACAACTAACACCACAGTCGGACGGAAGAAAGAGTAGCAATCAAAATATATAGTTTTGCTTACTCAAGTCTTTCTTTCGTCCGACTGTGGTTTTAGTTGTGATCTACAAATGTGTTACTACATCTCTCACCAGTGATACACAACTTGTTTATGAAACGTGCAAAAATCAAGTATTTGGACCACGTACAAATCTTTGGTGTCTGTAAGAAATCTTTCTGATTAATTCGATCCTCTGTTACAATTTTTACGTTTATTATAGTCCTTATGATCTTCTACTATAGGTTAAAAATGTTAAAGCATCGAGATTAATGTTCATAAACTTCGTAGATTTCTCGACAAACAGCTTCGTTACCATTATCCCAAGAGGAAAGGCATTATAATACCGATAGAAAGACAACACTAAATTGAAATACAAATACAAAAACGCGCATGCGCACTGCTACACACGCGCACTAATATACACATGCGCTTATACATACATACACGTACAAAATAATAACCCATCAACTTACTCTTGGTCGTACCTATTTCAAGTAGATATTTAGAGGTGTGAGTATATTTATATACAAAGATCTAGATTCTAAATAACGTGTTCCGGATCTTGGGACATATAAGAAAAGGTTCAGTTATAATATGACGTATTAACAAACTACGAAATATTTTACCTCAATTGTCACATGCATCTCCTTCGAATTAAGGGTGAGGGGAGTGAGATAAGAGGAGGTGCGAGTATATACAAAGTTCTAAATTCTAAATAACGTGTCCCGGATCTTAGGACATATATGAAAAGGTTCAGTTACCATATGATATATTAACAAACTACGAAGTATTTTACCTCAATCGTCACATGTATCTCGTTCGAATTAAGAGTGAAGGGTGCGAGATCAGAGGTACAAGTATATATATATATACAAATTTCTGAATTCTAAATAATGTGTTCCGGATCTTAGGACATATATGAAAAGGTTCAGTTACCATATGACATATTAACAAACTACAAAGTATTTTACCTCAATCGTCACATGCATCTCGTTCGAATTAAGGGTGAGAGGGATGAGATCAGAGGAGGTACGAGTATATATATACAAATTTCTGAATTCTAAGTAACTTGTTCCGGATCTTGGGACATATATGAAAAGGTTCAGTTACCATATGACATATTAACAAACTACAAAGTATTTTACCTCAATCGTCACATGCATCTCGTTCGAATTAAGGGTGAGAGGGATGAGATCAGAGGAGGTACGAGTATATATATACAAATTTCTGAATTCTAAGTAACTTGTTCCGGATCTTGGGACATATATGAAAAAGTTTAATTACCATATGACATATTAACAAACTACAAAGTATTTTAACTCAATCGTCACATGTATCTCGTTTGAATTAAGAGTGAAGGGAGTGAGATCAGAGGAACTGCCAAGGCAAAACACTCAGGAAACCGACGTTGATGCTCTAGTGCCCCGTCTTGTACCACCGCTTTTTACCATCATCATAAAAAAAAAAAAAAAAAAAAATGCCAACGAGCTCATTTTTTGGATTATTGATGACAAAAATTACGAGACGTGTGGTATTTCTTTTCCATCTTATTCTATCAAAATCTTCCGCTCTTTGTAAAAAAAAAAAAAAGAATTCTCATTCTTTTGTTTATGATAAGCATCGGAAATAAAAAGAAATATTTCTCCTTATTTGGGGATTTCTCTCATTCTAACAAAGTCGTTATCTGCGAGAGCCTATTGTCCTGTAATAATCATCTCGCCCTTCGAATAAAGAAATCCACGACTCACAAAATTCTTTCCTTTACCGTACACGCGCTGAGCCGCAATAAGCGCAAAAGAATCACGAAAAAAAAATTACTTTCAGGTAAGATGACAAGAATTTTCCTCATTGTTCCAAGTCTGCTTTATATCTGAATCGCCGCTAAACCTTTTGTTTCGAGGACGTTTCTGTCGACAAAATGGGATGAGAGAAAAAACTGCTGATGCTGGGTCTTGAATCTATCCATGCATATAAGTTTTCTTACATCATATAATTAGCGCCCTCTTTTTTCTGGCGCTCGTTTCCGATTCTGTAAATGATGAATCGCATCCTGTGTCAGGACTCCCTATAGAAAGAAAAGGAAATTAAAAAATATCTCGAGGCAACGAGACAAAAAAAAAAAAAAAAAAAGGATAGGAGAGAATGCATCTATATGTCTTATACATTCATATCTAACAGCAAAAAGAAACGTAGAATATAACTATATACGAAGAAGGAAAATGCAGTTACGATCAATAAGATAAAATATTTCAGGCGGAAAGGTATAGGGGAAGGCTTGAAGAAAACGGGGGGTGGGAGGTGGGGGGGGGGGGGAAAGAACAAGAATATCCAAAAACAAAAAAAAATCTTTGAAAACTCTGAACTGACGGTTTCGATTCAAAGGGACAATAGTAACGAATTAAAACGACACAGAAAAGGAGGCAGATGGAAACATGAAATATTCAAGGAATAAGAGTGTAAAATGAGAGAACAAAAGAATCGTGGATGAAAAAAAAGAAAGCGAACAAGTAAAAGAACGAGAGGGAAGAGTGATGCCAAGTGTACTGGACAGAATCGTCCGAAATCCTTTCAATGTAAAATGTGTATGCTTGTACCGGAGTGGAAAAAATTAGGATAAAAATACACGCACGGGGGCGTCATCGGGTTGAGAAGAGTTAATAAATTTGAAGCTTGTCTTTTATTTATCTTTTTTTAATATAGCATTGTATTCACATACATGTATTTCCCTTCTCTGTTGGACACCTTCCTACTTGTACAAGTTACCGATAATATAAAACCATCGGTTACCAGCTTATAAGCTATACATATGTGCTAATGTGTTATTGCGTGATTGTGTATATTGTGTGTGTGTGTGTGTGTGTGTGTGTGTGTGTGTGTGTGTGTGTGTGTGTGTGTGTGTTAGTGTGTGTGTGTGTGTGTGTTAGTGTGTGTGTGTGTGTTTGTCCGTGAGTACGTAAGTCCGTGCAAGCTTGCGCTTGTGTTTGTGTTTTATATACAATCTGTAATACTATAATATTAACTAATTGATTACTTCAGAGTGGCGAATTAAATAACGTTAACTGGTATTTTAAAAATAATGCCTCACAAAAAAAAATCCATTGACGCTTTAGAAAAAATAGAATAAAATAAAAAGAGTTTTAATCCCGTTTTCACGTTGGTGACACTTCCTAATGATAACTGATGCTCCTGTAAGGTACCTTTACCCATCGAGATATTACATATATAGGACAAGTGGTTTCCATGGTTCTCCAAAACCATTGTCCGTTGTCTCACGTACGTTTACATTCAACGTTAAGATAATTTCGGTAGTATTTATGGATATGCAATTCAAACAACGTTCTGAAGACTAGGTATTGTCGTTGGTCATGACATATAAATAACACGTGTCACTATCAATGTCCACTTAGAGGTGAAAACGTATCTAGGGGTATAGGTTATACGTTTTCCATGCAGCTAGTATTGTAAAGTATGACAAAAATATTTAAAAGTAATAAAAAAAATTCTGGAAAGAAATTAAGAGAGGAAGAGGAAGCAAGTCAAGTAGAGAAGAAAAGGTAAAAGGTGCAGATGAAGAAATTATAATGGAAGAGACGGCAGTAAGAGGAAGATAGGCAGAATATTCTAGTGAATTGTTAATGTGAAGGAGGATAGAGAGGTAAAGGTAGTTGCAGTGGGAAGCGCTAAGAAAATGACAGTTATGAGTGAGGAAAATAGAGGAGAAATAAATTAAGATGAGGTAAAGGCAGAGATGATTATAGCAGGTAAGGCACGTGGGTTAGATGGGTGTCGTGCAGAATGATTAAAAAAGGGACGTACAGTGATAGTCGACTGACTGGTGAGGTTATTCAATGTTTATTTAAAAGAGGGTAGAGTACCGTAGGACTGGAGGAGTGCCTGTATAGTTCCACTTTACAAGAGAATGGGAAGCAAGTGTGAGTGTAGTAGTTTCAGAGAAATCAGTTTGTTGAGTGTAGGTGGGAAGGCTTATGGGAGATTTTTGATTGAGAGGATTAGGAGGGGAAAAGAGGTAATTGGTGAGGAACAGTGTAGGTAGGGGTTGCGTGGATCAAATTTTCGTGGTAAGACAAATATGTGAGAAAACTTTAGGAAAAGGCAAGGATGTCTTTTTTTTTTTTGCCTTTGTGTATTTAGAAAAGGCTTATTACAGGTATACAGGAAGCACTGTCGAAGGTATTGCAGATATATGGGATAGATGGAAAGCTGTTAAGAGCAGTAAAGAGTTTTTACGAGAGTAGTAGAGCTTGCGTTGGAATCAGAAATGGAGAGAGTGAGTAGTTTGAGGTAAAGGTGGGACTTCGTCAGGGTTGTGTTATGTCGCCATGGCTTTTTAATTTATACATGGATGAGGTGGTGCGAGAGGTAAATGCAAGGGTAAGGGGTCGGGGATTGGAGATGGTTGAAAAAAATAGAGGAAAGTAGGAGATAAGCCAGTTGTTGTTTACTGACGACACTGCACTTATGGCAGGATCAGAGGAGGGATCGAGGAAGTTAGTGACAGAGTTTGGGAAGGTGTGCTAAACAAGAAAGTTGAAGATAAATGTGGGTAAAAGTAAAGTGGTGAGATGTACAAGGGGAGAGAGTGGCATCACTCTGGAATTCAATATTAAGGGAAGGAGACTGGAAGAAATGTATAGTTTTAAATGATTGGGTGCGAATGTGGCGGGAAAGGGAGGAGTGGGGTGGAGGTAGAATGTAGATTGAGAGAAGCAAAAAATGTCTTGGGGGATTAAAAAGTGTAATGGGAAATAGATATTTGAGAATGAAAGCTAAGAGGAGATTTTATAAAGGAGTGATTTTGCCGACAGCACTGTATGGGGCAGAAACATGGAACATAAGAGAGGAAGAGAGAAGGAGTCTGAATGTGTTTGAGATAAGGTCCCTGAGAAGTCTGTTAGGGGTAACTAGGCAAGATAGAGAGAGAAACGAGGAGGTGAGGTGAAGAACAGGGGTGGAAAGTGAGTTGGGAGACAGGGTAGATGAAAGAGTATTGAAATGGTTTGGACACATGGAAGGAATGAGTGAAGAAATGCTAGTAAAAGATGTGTGGGGAAAAAGCTTTGGTATATGTATGTATGTAATATTGTAGGGACTTTTATCACACTCCTACATGCAAGAACTATACAGCATTGTCACTTTCCTTCAGTTTCTCCTTTATCATGATTGCAGCTCCTTTAGTTCCTTAATGCACTGTTTGATTTTCAATATTTGCATAGTACTAGAATTCAACTTTTCATTTACTAAGAAAATCAGGTTTATATCCTCACGAATTGGTTCAAATGACTACTGCGCCATCACACCATAAAAGAGAAGAGGGTGTTTTTTATCATCAAAGAGTTCGAAATAGCTACATAATTGAAAACAACTGGTCTCTCTTCATGAAAGCACATAGTAATAATCAAGTTCCTTAGCGCTGCCTCATGTGTGTAATGAAGTTAACATCTTGGCACGAATGAACTGTTCATATCAAAACGTAGGTGGAATCTTTTGCAGGCGTACCTGGATTAGTCAAATCTAACGTTCTTAAAAGAAGATTTACTGTGAATAGATCTGAATCAAGTGTATTGTTCTCACGTTGACCACGCATAAGATCAAAGTTGAGAACTAACTACCCTCTCACAGCTCAATTTGTATTCATCGTGACTTGATGGGAGTATACAATTCTGGTGGTCGGATGTCATCACATGGAGACACAAAACGTTTTGTTACAGAGATTCTTTGGATGGCAGGTCGCTGCTGTCAATGCATAGAATGTGTGAGAATAAAACAGATAACATCATACATGTCGTGAATGCAGGACACGCAGTGCACATTAATTCAATATAAGTCATGCAAAAGATACAGAGTTTGGTTTGCTGCAGGCATGTTGATGAGTTCAACTGGAACCCGAGCAGTGTGCATCAGCTGTCCATGAGAACATATTTCCTGATAATCGATATTCATTTTTTCAAAGCATAGAATTCTAAATGTTAACAACGCCGATGCCTGCACAAGTGAAAGGGCCAGGAATCAAATGGTCTCAGATAGCCCTAGTTGATAGTATCCAGTAATATCTCCAGTTATAATGAGTCCTTTTCCAGAAAACATAGATAATCTTCCTTGGAGAAACATTGGGTAGGTGAGGACAGTTGTATATAACATTACATTTGCCAAGTATCCATTACAGATTATTCTGCCTCTGCCTTCAGAAGTTATGTTTATCTACTTCAAAAATTTGCGATATTAGGTCAGTGCAGGGTCATTAAAGTGTTCACAAAATTCCACGGACATTCAAGTGTTAAAGAAATAAATCATGAGTCTCTTGAAACTAAACACGACAACGAGTGAAGAAGACAAATAACCAAACATATCGTATGTAGAATAGTGTTGGAACAGGCCGAAGAAGCATATTGAAGAAGCAGTAGGATAATTTGTCCCCTACTGAAGAATGTACACTTTGCTGACACTGGTAAAGAAGACAAAAGACCAAACATATCGTGTGTAGAATAGTGTTGGAACAGGCCGTAGAGGCACATTGAAGAAGCGGCAGGATAACCTGTCCACCTGTACACTTTGCTGGCACTAGTAAAGGGGGGAAACACTGATGCATATAGATATTTTACATGACAAAACTAATGCGATGTTATGTATGCGTCAGCCCACAAGAAATTCCCCCAGAATTAGGGGTGTTCATTACAAAAATTTACGCAAAATACTCTATCTAAATAATAGAGAACGCGTTAACTTGTATTACCAGGGGACATTTCTTGCAGACGGCTCTCGACGCACGTAAGCGCCATTAAAGAATGAATGGTTACATTTAAAGAAGAAATATGCAAACAGGTTCCTCCATATAAGATAAAGCGCATTGAAGTGAAAAGGGAGCAAGCGTGCAGGTGCTCGGTAAAAAATAAGGACAACGGGAATTTGTTTTTCTTTCCTTTTGATCTTTTGTTGGCTTTGCAATGTAGACACTTAAAGGCATCCACGGACAAACCGCCCGGGCTCTCTGTCGTGAGGACGTAAATATTTTTGCTGAGCCGATTGTAGAAGGCAAAATGTGCTCCGCTTTCTTTTTTTCTTTTTTCTTTCGAGTTCGCCTTTGACACGAAGAATCTTTTCCACTCACTGGAAACTTAACTCTTCTCCCTGATTCTAACTAACATGGGAATCAAAGTTAAGAGGAAAAATCATTTGGATTGCTGGAGATGTAACGAATGTTTATTTAAGCTATCTTTTGTCCATCAAACTATTATTTCCGCCATTTCATGATTGCGCATTGTAAATGAAATGGTCTCGTTTTGTTTGAAGTTAGGCTGAGTCTCTGGTAATACCGTATGTATTCTAATACAAGAATAAAATTTTCTTGGACTACTATTCCTCTTTATATTAAAAGGAAATAGACTTACATGAATACATTCTTCCTCCCTCAAATGCTTTCAGAATTCATAATTGAAGGTTCATATTAATCATTAAGTAATCTAATAATCCAATATATTCTAAAGAGATTGGAAATGTGACCGGAATTGTATTTCGTTAACTTTCAGGACCTATTTGCGTTTTTCTCCGCGCCGTTTATAAACAAGTCGATTTCTCGTTCCATTCTCACCACCATACTCATTATCTTGACAATGATTCATCTCACACCTCCATTTTTTCAGAACTATACGGTCGTAAGTCGAGTACCAGCGAGACCTGATCCAGGGACCTGGATATCTTAAGGTCTGAGAAAGTCGATTTCTCGTTCCATTCTCACCACCATACTTATTATCTTGACAATGATTCATCTCACACCTCCATTTTTTCAGAACTATACGGTCGTAAGTCGAGTACCAGCGAGACCTGATCCAGGGACCTGGATACCTTAAGGTCTGAGAAAGTCGATTTCTCGTTCCGTTTTCACCACCATACTCATTATCTTGACAATGATTCATCTCACACCTCCATTTTTGCCACCATCACCCCGCGATTATCAGGCCCTGGCCTTGTGTCGGGCGTGCTGGGTGGGAAAGGTAGCGAGTGGAGACGAGTTAATGAAAGGGCATTCTTTTGTGAATCGTCCCTCTCCAAAACCCACCCCCCACGCCCCCTCCCGCCGCCTCGTCAGCACAGCCGCACTTAAAACTCCGCCAATTATATGGAAGGGGAGGCGAGGGGAAGGGGAAAACACGCAAGGAGATGGACACGAAATGATATATCGAAGGAAAAGGGGAAGGATGCAATGCAAAATACGGGGAAGGTACACAGTGAGATGGAGAAGATATAATAGAGCGGAAGGAAGGGGGATGTAGGAGATTGGAGGGCTATGAATATATAGAAAGAAGAAAAACTGCCTGGAGGAATGCCGAGGGTGATATGTAAAATCTAAAGAGGATAGAATACACGCTACATGCGATATTTGTCGAGTGTTGAATTTTTAGACCCGAAGAAGGAAGTATATATGTGATCATTGTAGAGTGAAAAAGTAAA
>NC_134785.1:18551705-18579205 GCF_046742065.1 Oratosquilla oratoria
TATATATATATATATATTAAAGAAAATTATATTTACTTTCAAATTCCCTAAATCGTAGCTTCATTGTAACAACTGTATCTTCTGACGCCTCGGCAATCATCATCTCAACAAACAATGCAGACCATGTCTTGTGACACAGCACCTTTTGATCGAAAAAAAAAACTGCTTCGTTTACAGCTTCTTGAAGATAATGAGAAGCCTGTGGGTGGCAGATCTCCCCTATTCTTCAGGAAGATCCTCTTCGATCTTCCCTCCCCTCTCCCCTCCCCCCCACCTCCCTCTCGCCCATCTGAGTCAATTTGTTGGACTCAATCAAGCCAATCTCTCTCTCTCTCTATTTCACAAACAATCTCCCTCCACCCCATCGAATTCTATCTTGCAATCAGCCAATTGCCTCGTTTCCTAAATCCCTTAACAACCACTTAACAAGACTAGACAAGCGATAATCCGGGCTAACCACCTTCTCTCCTCGCTGACAGCATACAAATTGGGGAACAATTAAAGACTTTGTCAATCGGAAACGGACTGGCCGGGGTCGAAACATGTTTCACCAAGCCGAGGCGTTTCTTCAAAATGTTACGTACACTCACCCCCCCTCCCTCTCTCTCTCTCCCACTGCGTTAATCAGAGAAAATACACCAACGGGCACGGCGAATCAATGGTTTTTGACGATTCAATTGTTCTTAGAATGGGAGGGCCAACGTGATGTGAGAATTTTGGGCTGCCACGGTTGGGACTGACAGTGCAAAATGCACAATAAATGCGTGATGGTGTAGAACCTGGTTGATTTCCACCGGCCTTTCTCCCCATCCGCTCTCTCTACCTCGCTCACTCTCTCACCTCTCCCTCTCCCCTCCTCTCCTCCTTTTTCCTCTTTCCTTTTCTCTCACCGTCCTCTCTCCATCGCTATCCCAATTTCTCCTTCTCTTTCCCTCTCTACCTATCGTTCTCCGTTTCTTTCTCTCCCTTTTACTCTCCTTCTCTCTCCCTCCCTCTCCCTTTCCATTGCTCCCTCTCCCTCTCCCTCCCTCCCTCCTTTTTCTCCTTATCCTCATTTTCTCTCCCTCTTTCTCTCTCTACCTCTCCATTCCTACACTCTCCCTCCTCCTCTCTCTCCTTCCCCTCACTTTCTCTCCCTCTTTCTTCCTCACTTCCTCTACCTATCTCTCCATTCCTACCTCTCCCTCCCTCTCTCTCCTTCCACTCACTTTCTCTTCCTCTTTCTCCCTCGCTTCCTCTACCTATCTCTCTATTCCTACCCTCTCCCTCCTCCTCTCTCTCCTTCTTCTCACTTTCTCTCCCTCTTTCTCCCTCACTTGCTCTCCCTATCTCCCCATCCCTACCCTCTCCCTCCTCGTCTCTCTCCTTCGCTTCACTTTCTCTCCCTCTTTCTCCCTCACTTTCTCTCCCTATCTCCCCATCCCTACCCTCTTCCTCCCTCTCTCTTTTTTCCCCTCTCGATCCCAACATTTTTGATTCCAGCAGCGAAGGGGGCCAAAAGCCCAAGTATCCCAACCTGTCCGTGTGGATAGGAAGTTATAGCTCGCTTAATTGATGTTCCACAACTTGCTTCCCGTAAAATAAAGATTCGATTTTTTCCCACCGTGGCGTGCGGGACAGCTGACTGACAGTTGAGGTGGACTCGAATATTTTTTTGGATACAGCACTACGGAAGACATTCATGCTTTTGAAAAATGAAAGGATTTTGTTTTAAATCTTTATTCCTTTACCCTTCGTTCCTCGCACTTGATGTTCAACGTTATTTAAGCAAATGCTATAGCCCAAATTACAAGTTATTTCTGTTCTTTTTATGTAGATAATTCACAGAATGAAAATAAATTTTTATTCAATAAAACGACATAAGATACATAACTTGTATATTCCATCTCATATTTACCATTGTACTTGAGTACGACTAACAAAAATTATACGATTTGCCACCTGAAAGTATATCTTGAATCTCACTTCTTACATACACATCTTAAGTCCTTCAAACTTAGTAGTGGGAAGAATTTATCTCGAAATCTAAATGAAGTCATCCAGCGAGACTTGTAAAAGTACATAAAGTTGTAGAAAGGCCATTATAGGGGTAACTTGAGAATGATCCGGACTTAATCAAATGCCACGGAATTAAATGTCCCATTCCCCATCCAGGTCAAATTCTGGCACGCTGTGATACTCCTTTTCCTTTCTGGAAAAAAAAAAAAATCTTTTCCAGGGGGACCTTCCCCCGACTTCGGATACTTCGAACTCTTTCTCGCTTCACTTCAGGTGACGTCATGGTTGGCCTGTGATGTTTTTGACGATTTTGTTGTCCTTACATACCGAGTGATAAGCTGGTTTTTGACAGTACATCAAAGAATGTTAGGTCAGGGTGAGAAAAAATCTGTTAAAGTTAGGCCCAAGTTAGGTTCAAGTTAGGTTCAAGTTAGGTTCAAGTTAGGTTCAAGTTAGGTTCAAGTTAGGTTCAAGTTAGGTTCAAGTTAGGTTCAAGTTAGGTTCAAGTTAGGTTCAAGTTAGCTTCAAGTTAGCTTCAAGTTAGCTTCAAGTTAGCTTCAAGTTAGCTTCAAGTTAGCTTCAAGTTAGCTTCAAGTTAGGTTCAAGTTAAGTTCAAGATAGGTTCAAGTTAGGTTCAAGTTAGGTTCAAGTTAGGTTCAAGTTAGGCTCAAGTTAGGCTCAAGTTAGGCTCAAGTTAGGTTCAATTTAGGTTCATGTTAGATTCAAGTTATGTCCAAGTTACAGCCAGGTTAGGTTGAAGTTAGGTTCGAGTTAGATTCAAGTTAGGTTCCAGTTAGGTTCAATTTAGGTTTAACTTAAGCTCAAGTTTGGTCATGCTTTGTTCAAATTTGGTTAATTATGTTGACTTAAAGTTAAAGTTAGGGTAATTTTTGTTAAAGTTTGGCTAAAATTGGGTTCAAGATAAGTTAAAATAAGCTTAAAGTTAAGTTAAAGTTAGGTTGATATTAGGTTTAATGTCAGGTTCGAGTTATGTTAAAGTTAGGATAAAATTAGGAGGTTAAAGGTTAAGGTAAAGGTTAAAGGTATATTTAGTTAGGCCAAATAATTATGTTGGGTGAAGTTGGATAATATTAAGATATTTTGAATTACGTTGTTTTAGATTAGGTCTTAGAATAGTTAGGCGTTTCTGAACTCAGTAAAGGAATTCCAAACTGGATATGGGACCAACTAAGAATAATACTTTGATTTCTTTAGCTACCATATGCTATGTGGGCCTCGCGCTATTATCCGGCAGCTTTGAACTGAACTGAGCGTGTGTGTGCCGCTAATCGGAAACAATACGCGATTTCGTGTTCTCGTTTCAGGCGAGTTGTTTTGATTGAAATTGCAAATCAAAGAATTGATAGCTCTGTGTGGGCTGACCAAGCTACCGTCAATATATAAAATCTCCCGTGACTAACTGGTATTTATTTCTGATTGCCAACCTGTCCATCACTACTATGGGGCTGGATCGACTTCGTATTCAAGGCAAAATGTTGAGCCATTTGGGCCGTTTTTACACAAAATAAAGTAAGCTGTATAATAATGTGTATAGATATATGCATGTGCATATATAACGAAAATAATACACAAGAACATAGATATAGACATATATATATAGACACAGGAACAGAAAAGTAAAAAGAATAACACAGATACCGCACAGACATAGACAGACGGACATAGAGAGACTAACACAGACACACAGATTAGCAGACAGAGACATAGACAGACACAGTCAGACAGACAGACACAGCGAGACAGGCACAAAGAGATACGGCACAGATACAGGCAAACGGATATAAACAGAATAACACAGACATGCAGACTAGCAGACAGATATAGACAGATACAGACAGACACAGAGAAAAAGACACAAACAGACACAGACAGATAAAGACAGACACGGAGATACAAAAGAGAAGACACATGAATACAGACAGATACAGATAGACACAGACAAAAAGTGAAACCTACAGACACAGATAGGCCGTCACGGATAGAAACACAGACTGTCACAGGCACAGAGAGACAGAAAAACAGATACGTACAGACTCAGATAAATACAGAGACAACACAAATAAGTAGAAAAATGGACAGATGGACACAGACACAGACAGAAAATTACAGATAGACATCAACATACAAACAGAGACCGAACCAGGCAGATAGACGGAAGAAGACACATAGACAGACGCAGACAAACATAGACAGATGAACATGGACACAGGCAGAAATAGAAACACAGAGAGACAGATGCCCTAGACAGATGAACACAGACAGAAACACGCGGAAGTAGACAGACGGACAGACAGATAAAAACAGACACACGTGGACAGATGAAAACAAACAGACACATAGAAACAAAGACAGACAAAAAAAAAAACGGAGAGACACAGATAAACAAGCAGAGCCGTATAGGTAAAAGAAGTTAGACACATATAGACACACAAAGACAGACACAGTGACGCAAAAAGACAGGCACATGTAAATACCGTGATACATACAGAGATGCAGACAAAGATACAAAGAGACACGGATATACACAGGAAAGCAGACTTAGTCAAGCTGTAAAAGAAAATGAAGGATATTGATAAACTGAAAAAAACATAAATCAATAGAGAAAAAAAAAAAAACAGACAGAGAGAGGCAGGCAGACATAGACAGATACCGAGACAAATACAAACGCAGTCGGCCATAAACTCACAGACGTAGACATTCAGAAACACAGAAGAACAGAAACACACGATAAAAACATACACAGATGAACAGCATAGAGGGAAACAGAGAAGCATAAATTGACAAAGATAAAGTAGACAGACTGACATAGAAAGGGACAGAGAGGCAGAAGGACAGACAGACAGAGGGACAGAGAGAGACAGGCAGACAGATAGAGAGACAGACAGAGAGACAGAGAGACAGAGAGACAGACACACAGAGAGACAGACAGACAAACAGACAGACAGACAGACACAGACAGACAGACACAGACAGACAGACAGACAGACAGACAGACAGACAGACAGACAGACAGACAGACAGACAGACAGACAGACACAGACAGACACAGACAGACACAGACACAGACAGACACAGACAGACACAGACAGACACAGACAGACACAGACAGACACAGACAGACAGACAGACAGACAGACAGACAGACATACAGACAGACAGACAGACAGACAGACGGGCAGACAAACAGACAGGCAGACAGACAGACAGACAGAAAGACAGACAGACAGACAGACAGACAGACAGACAGACAGACAGACAGACAGACAGACAGACAGACAGACACAGACAGACAGACAGACAGACAGACAGACACAGACAGACAGACAGACAGACAGAAAGACAGACAGACAGACAGACAGACACAGGCAGATAGACAGACAGACACAGATAGACACAGACAGAAATAGAGAGAGACAGAATCAGAGACAGTGACAGAGACAGAGATAGAGGCAGAGACAGAGACAAAGACAAAGACAAATATAGAGACAGAGATAGATGCACAGGCAGAGAGAAATATAGACAGAGACAGAGACAGAGACAGAGGCAGAGACAGAGACATAGACAGAGACAGAAATAGAGACAGAGACAGAGATAGAGATATAGAAACAGCGGCAGAGACAGAGACATAGACAGAGACAGAGACACAGAGAAATAGACAGAGACAGAGACAGAGACAGAGACAGAGAAATAGACAGAGACAGAGACAGAGACAGAGACAAAGACACAGAGAGAGAGACAGAGACAGAGACAGATACAGAGACACAGACACAGACACAGACACAGACAGAGACAGAGGCAGAGACAAAGATACAGAGACAGAGACACAAAGACAGAGACAAGAGACCAGAGGCCAGAGGCGAGAGACCAGACACCAGAGACCAGAAACCTCAGAGACCAGATACCAGAGAAAGACAAAAAAAATAGAGACAGAGGCAGAGAGAGAGACATAGACAGAGACGGAGACAAATACAGAGACAGGGACAGGGACAGGGACAGGGACAGGGACAGGGACAGGGACAGGGACAGGGACAGGGACAGGGACAGGGACAGAGACAGAGACAGAGACAGAGACAGAGACAGAGACAGAGACAGAGACAGAGACAGAGACAGAGACAGAGACAGAGACAGTGACCGAGACAGAGACAGAGACAGAGACAGAGACAGAGACAGAGACAGAGACAGAGACAGTGACAGACACAGAGGCAGAGACAGTGACAGAGACAGAGACAGAGACAAAGACAGAGACAGAGACAGAGACAGAGACAGAGACTGAGACATGCAGAGACCAGAGGTGAGAGACAAGACCAGAGATCAAAGACCAGAGACCACAAATAGAGACCATAGACGAGAGACAGAGAGAAGAAACGGTCGAAAGGTAGACATAACACAGACAACAGACAAACAGCAGACAAAAGAAGACAACAGACAGAATGTAGACAGACAGCAAACAGAGAATGGAATGCAGCAGACAGACGACGAACAACAGACATCAGACAGACACACAGACAACAGACAAAAAATATATAAAAATACTTTCACGGACAGACAGAGGAAGACAGACACGAACAGACACTGGGAAGGAGACACGGAAAGGTACAGAAAATATTAGAAGACACTAACATATCGACACAGACGCTCGACCAGATCCAGGTATCCTGCTCTGAAATTCTTTGTGTCTGAGTCAACTTTTATTTCACTCTTAGCAATCTTATGCAAAGATTACTGATTACAGTCAAAATATCCAACTTGATAGTTTGAAAATGTGCACCCTAATTATGAACACCTATTTGTTGTTTGCTAGATTTATTTTCTAACACCCGCAAAGAGTCTATGATTAATTTCTCTCAGACTGTACTTGTTCTCTCAACCTAGCATCTAGCTATACTGGGCATTTCTTGTGTCTTACCTTTCCTCAGTCAATTTACCATAACCTTTATCCCTGTCTATCTCACATATCTTTCCACCTTTCTATTCAATTCCACTCCCATTTTTTTTTTACAACTTTCTTAAGCATTTCTGAAGGTGTCTGCGTTTTTTCATGTCCGCACAGATGTTCCGAAAAATGCTCAACATGTGTTCCAACTTCTTCCTTCCGTGTGAAAACAATGTTCATTCCATTTTTCACTTTCATCGTTATCGCTTCCCTGTCATTTCCTGTATGGTTTATTTCACCTCAAACATTTTCCTTCTTCTTTTCCCTCGAAGGCTTCTGGAGCTATTTTATCCAGCTATATCCCTCTTCCGAACTCACCTTTTCCTTCACCTCCCGATCTTTTTCTTTGTTCAATCTTTTATCCTTCCTCCCTCCGCTTTTAGTTTTATGCAACTTTTTTTTTTTTTGGCGGCATTTGCATCTTCTGATCCCACTATATAAATACACACATACACACATATAAACACACACACACACACACACACACACACACACACACACACACACACACACACACACACACACACACACACACACACACACACACACACACACACACACACACACACACACACAACGGAAACATACACGCACATTATATGTTTATACGCACACACCATATTAAATTGTAGTAACGAGTACCAATAGGTACTAACAAGTACTAAAATATATTAATGCGTGTTTAAGACTTTTTTCTGCTTCAGTAAAGTCTTTGTGTGTTTTTTCTCTTGGAATGAATATGTTTATAAAACAACTATCTACCTATGTTACCTACACGAGTGCTTCTATGGCTCTGGTAGGCAATTTTTTACTGTTTTCTTAACTCTTCTATGAATGATGTACACAAAAGCTGATGGAAGAAAACCTATATAGGATTAAAACAGACTAGTTAAATACATAACAGGGTCTGTGCAAATAGAATATCTATTTTCTCATTGGGACATTATAAACACAGTATCATCTTGGATTTGGTGTTTGTGTAACAATATATCTTAACATCAGCATCCACGAGCTTATATACACTCACCAATAGAATTGCACCAATCTTGACACACAGACACACACACACACACACACACACACACACACTTCCCCTTTAACAACCACATACACTATAACAAACATATCTGTAATCGCACCCATATCCACACATAAACTCATACCCATAATCACACGCATATCCACACATAAACTCGTATTCATTAACACACCCATATCCACACATAAACTCGTATCCACAACCACACCCATATCCACACATAAGCTCGTATCCATAACCACACCCATATTCACGCAAAAACTCATATCCATAACCACACCCACATCCACACATAAATTCGTATCCATAACCACACCCATATCCACACATAAACTCATATCCATAACCACACCCGCATACACACATAAACTCGTATCCATGACCACACCCATATCCACACATAAACTCATATCCACACTCACATCTACCCCAGCACTCATTCCATCCACACACCTTAACATTGACACCCACCACATCCACCGAACCCACACCTACGGTATTACTAACACCTACCACGCCCACACCGACGCAAACACCCACAACCACACCCACGCCCACACCCGCAACAACACCCAAAAACACACCCACGCTTTACGGTGCTATGGTGTTGACTTAGGACATTGGGATCAGGATGGGTGACCGCCAGCTTAAGCTGATTACTTGCTAAAACACACACCCTTGTCTTTGATGGCATTACCCTCACTCCCTCGGTCTCACGCAGCCTCAATATTGTCTTGCAAGACTGATGGTTCCTCGCAGAAAAGGAGACTTATGGGATTAGTCCCCCTGAGGGTAGGGATGTCCCTCAGAAGAAGGGATGCACAGGCGTTCGGGAGACTCTGTATTCGTTTGTTTGTTTATGTTTGGCCCTATAGGTGACATGATATATGGAAGAACGTTTCCCTCCTCTCCACCATGTTTGGCATTACTTGACTATATAAGTGACATGACACACACACACATATATATATATATATATATATATATATATATGTATATATATATATACTTATGTATATATATATATATATATATATATATATATATATATATATATATATATATATAGTCCCATTTCATGGTTTTGTATAACACAAAAACCACATTAGTTATTTGTTTTAGAGTTTGTCATATAAGTGATATGGTATAGAGACTGTGTTCCCCCTTGTATGTTACGACGCAACAGATTCATTGATTTTTTTGTTCATAATTACTTTCACAAATGACATGATATACATGAGTGTGTTTTTTCTTGTATAGTAAACTAAATAAAAAAGATCAATTGTTTGTTCATGGTTTGTGTATTATGACATGATATACAAAATATTTAAATTTGTATAACATTAGAATATAACAAGCAAATGATTATTTCACCTTAGTTTATATGTAGTAATATACATGACTTGATGTATATCTTCTGAATCAGGCAATGGTCGATAATCAGGGATAGTTCACTGAAAACGATCGAAGATAAAAGAGACAAAAAATGAGTGTTGGAAGGTCTAGATTGGGTGAGAAGAGTCAGTATATCTTACAAAGAGGAAACAGGGCCAATTATATAGATACTTAGGTATGCACTTTAAGTTCCATGAACTAAAGAAATACCCATTTACATTGTATTAGATCAAATATATTAGGTTACTTCCCATGTAGAACACATTTTGAACGGACATTATACTAAGAGTTAATACAGAATACTGAACACATGGAAACATTACTCATGGCGCTGTTGGTAGAGTTCCCGGCTGCCACTTCGTTGGTCCGGGTTCGAATCCCGCCCAAGGCTGAAATACTTTCAGTATCACTGCGCGTCGGGTTGTTACTCCAACTCTCATGGGCAGGGAGTTGTGTGTGTGTGTGTGCGTGTAAGGTCACTGCATTACCAATAGATCGGTCCTATACGAAGTCTAAGCTCTCTTACGGGAGGGAAACAGGTGTCGATCACGAGTCCAACATATGATCCATGACCATGGTGGTGGTGAAACGTATCTGGGTGTTCATGTGGGTCATTATTTTCTTCGAAGGCCTTGCAGATTCATCATCTCTTTATAGATGAGGCCGGAATTGCTGCCTCCTTATTATGCTGTATATATGCAATGTAATTAGATTTCCAATTAAGAATGAGCAATACTATATGACTAGTGATCCCTTACGCCATCTGCTATCAGATAAAGATACTACCAACCTACCGCCAAACTTTGGAATCAAACTGTACATTAGAGGGAAGACTGTGTTTACCTCATTTATCAAACTGTAATATACAGGATGAGATCAATGCAACCGGGACCGTGGTTCAGCGATTTCATCGATCAAAGCTGGTTTTAAATCTACATCATATGATTACGAGCGCGCGCGCTCGCACACACGCACGACCGCAGACACACACACACACACACACACACACACACACACACACACACACACACACACACACACACACACACACACACACACACACACACACACACACACACACACACACACACACACACACACACACACACACACACACACACACACCTACCTCGTCGTGCAGTGGTTAGAGTTCTCGCCAACCACTACAGCGGTCCAGGTTCGAATCCCCCCCCCCCAAGGGCTGAAATAATTTCAGTATCGCTGCACTACGGGTTGTTACTGCAACTCTTGTAGGCGGGGAGTTGGGTGGGTGTGTGAGTGTAAGGTGACAGTATTACCCATAGATCGGTCATACGAGCTCTGAGCTTTCTTCCGGGAGGCAAGTAGCTGTCGATCACGAGTCCAACACGTGATCCAAAGACCATGATGAAAGATCATGGTGAATCATACAAACACACGCACGCACACACATACACACACACACACACACACACACACACACACACACACACACACACACACACACACACACACACACACACACACACACACACACACTAGATGCAGAGAGATACAAAGACGAGTTACTACGAGCATAGCTCCTCTTACTGTATTATATAACTAGGTAAATGCAACTAGATACAGTAAACACACACATACACACACACACACACACGCACACGCACACACACACACATCGTAGTTGGCGTAGTTGGTAGAGCACTGAGCTGCCACAAGAGTGGCCCGCAGCTCATGGTTCGAATCCTGCCCAGGGCCGAAATTATTTCGGTACCGCTGCGCTTCGGGTCGTTACTCTGACTCTCGTGGGCGGGGAGTTGGGTGTGTGTGTGTGTGCCAGGTCATAGCATTACCCATAGATCGGACCTACGAGCTCTGAGCTCTCTTCCAGGAGGGAAATAGCTGTCGATCACGAGTCCAACACGTGATCCAAAGACCAAGTGAATACACACACACGCATGCACACGCACACACACACACACACACACACACACACACACACACACACACACACACACACACACACACACACACACACACACACACACACACACACACACACACACACACACACACACACACACACACACACACACACACACACACACACACACAATGACCTGTTTTGAGAGGAGATGATGAGGAAGAGACGTAGCAGCAGAGCCGACGATGTCTCTTGCGCTGGGAGCTCGCGACAACTTGGAAGACGATTTCCCAGAAGCGGAACGCTTTCGAGTGGTGGCGAAACTTTCTTCTTCACTGCGTACTTCACTTCCACTCCTTGCCCCTTAACAACCACACTAACTCCCCCTGCTCCTACTCCTACTCCTACTCTTGTTAACTATTATTCCCAATGCAGCTCCTCCTCCTTCTACTCCTACTCCTATTCATAATTTTACTCCAAATTCCACATATTCTACTTCTCCTATTCCTACTTCTTCTCAAAATCCCTTTTCGACACTTCCAGTGTCTGTTTGCTCTCCAGCTAGTATAAGTTATTGGTATGTAAGTGTATGTGTGTGTGTGTGTGTGTGTGTGTGTGTGTGTGTGTGTGTGTGTGTGTGTGTGTGTGTGTGTGTGTGTGTGTGTGTGTGTGTGTGTGTGTGTGTTTGTGTGTGTGTGTGTATGTGTCTGTGTATGTGCCTGTGTATGTATATGTCTGCGTGTGTGTGTGTATGTGCATATGGGTGCGTTTTTTACTTAACTGTGCGCGTATGTGTGCTTGTAACTACTCAATTACACGAATTACATGAATTACATGTGTGTATACCAATGTATTAATTGTGTGAGTGTGTGTACACGAATTACATGTGTGTATACCAATGTATTAATTGTGCGAGTGTGTGTACATGTTTGGTTGAGTGACTAGACCATATAAAAAGAATGTATATGGGTGCATGTTTTAGTCTGGTTGCATGAACGCGTGCTTGGGTCGATGTGTTTTCTTTTGGTCATAACATTATCATTGACAATAAGGCAAACATGAAATGTGCCACAAACTTCTTCTTTATTCAAAACCAACAATTTGGTAAAACTCGACTCTGAAAATAATATTTTCACATCAAAATGTGCAGTATGTTATTCCTTTAATATATGAAATGTCCTTGTGGAACGTTTCCGTTTGAGAAAGGTAAACTTATTAGTTGACTTATTTATGATAAACATTGAAACTTCGCAATTTGAGACTCGTTACTGTTATCTTTCCTTACCTCTGATACCAAACTGGAAGAAAATATGTAGAGAATATTGTATCTGCTTCCCATATATGATAATTGATTCACTAAACAGAATAAACGAACAGAGGCAATTATTCTTGAAATCATTGTTCTTTTAAGTAAATGTAATGGCTAATTTTGCACGGTAACTGATTTTTTCATTACAGATTCCTAGATGGATATTTGGCTGTGTTGATGTTCAATTAAATCTTAAACAAAATACGGTATTATTCAATGCAGGTATTACAATGGGTTTTATAATGCAACTACTCTACCACAAAGAATTGATTTCTTGTTTTTCTAACTACAATCATAGGTATTCTAATATTCCATAGTATTATTCACTGCTTAAATTCTAATTCATTATGCATGAGACTTTTGTAGCTCACCTTTCTTTAAATGAAATCTATTCATGAATACCTTCATGAGCGTGTTTTGAAACATTTTCTTGACCTCATCCTGTTTCTTATTTTTTCTTAACTTAATCTTGAATTCCAATCCAAGAATCGAAGTTGTTATAACCATGTAAATTTATCTTTTCTGAAAACAGGTAGGGAACCATATATATATATATATATATATATATATATATATATACATACATATACCAAGGCTTTTTCCCCCTTTCAAGGGAGGTAGCCAAAAAGGGAAAGGCATAAAAACACTCCCACCCATTTCATCCCTAAATACACTCCACACCCCTCCCACCCTCCCTCTCATCTGAGCACCTCCTGGATGACGGGTCATCCCTGCACCTTGCCCACCGCCCTGGGTCAGAAGCAGTGTCGCAAGACACAGCACATCCACAGCAAGGCCGCTTCATTTAATCGGCGACCCCCCCTCTCCGTCCCCCCTTGCATATAAGGAGAGGACGGGGAGAAATCCCTTCGGGCTGCGTCAAAATTTACTCACACATACTATGCAATCACAACATCATCCATATACAACCATTCTCCACTCACCTCTGTCTTCCGTCCTCTCCCTTCCTTCCTCAACAGACATTCCCCTCTTCCCCAAAGCCCCCTTCACCCCATCCATCCACCTCATCCTAGGACGTCCCCTCATGTTCACTCCCTCCACATCTGCCTTCCATACCTCTTTTACTAGTCTTTCTTCACTCATTCTTTCCATGTGTCCAAACCATCCTAATATTCTTTCATCAACCCTATCTCCCAGCTCCTTTTTCACCCCTGTTCTCCTCCTCACCTCCTCATTTCTCACTCTATCTAGCCTAGTAACCCCCACCATACTTCTCAGACACCTCATCTCAAACACATTCAAATTCCTTCTCTTCTTCTCTTATGTTCCACGTTTCTGCCCCATACAGTGCTGTTGGCACAATCACTCCTTCATACAGTCTCCTCTTCGCATCCATTCCTAAATGTCTAGTCCTCATTACACTCTTTAATCCACCAAGGCATTTACTCGCTTCTCTCAATCTACATTCTACCTCCACCTTCACTCCACCTTTTCCTGCTACACTTGCACCCAAGTATCTAACACTATCCACTTCCTCCAGTCGCTCTCCCTTAATGTTCACTTCCAGTCTACTGCCACTTTCACCCCTTGTACATCTCATCACCTTACTTTTACCCACATTTATCTTTAGCTTTCTTCTATCACATACTCTCCCAAACTCTGCCACCAGCTTCCTCAATCCCTCCTCCGACCCTGCCACAAGCGCAGTGTCGTCCGCAAACAACAGCTGGCTCACCTCCCACTTTTCTCCATTTTCTTTAACTATCTCCAATCCCTGACCCACTACCCTAGCATTCACCTCTCGCACCACTCCATCCATGTATAAGTTGAACAGCCAGGGCGACATAACGCATCCTTGACGAAGTCCCACCTTTACTTCAAACCACTCACTCTTTCCATTTCTAATCCTGACACAAGCTCTACTACTCTCATAAAAACTCTTGAAAGCTCCCAAAAGCTTTCCTCCTATCCCATAAATCTGCATAACCTCCCACAGTGCCTTTCTGTCTACCCCATCATAAGCCTTTTCCAGATCCATAAAAGTCCAGAAAACATCCTTCCCCTTTCCTATAGCTTTCTCACATATCTGTCTTACCACAAAGATCTGATCTACACAACCTCTACCTGTCCTAAATCCACACTGTTCCTCACCAATTACTCCTTCTGTTCCTCTCCTAATCCTCTCAATCAAGATCCTCCCATAAGCCTTCCCTACTACACTTAACAGGCTAATCCCTCTGAAACTACTACATTCACACTTGTCCCCCTTTCCCTTGTAAAGAGGAACTATACAGGCACTTCTCCGGTCCTCCGGTACTCTACCCTCTCTCCAGCAAACATTAAATAACCTCACCAACCAGTCCACCATCACTGAACCTCCCTTTTTCAGACATTCTGCATGGCATCCATCCAGACCAGGTGCCTTACCTGCTTTCATCATCTTAACAACTGCCTTCACCTCATCCTTCCTTATTTCTCCTCCATTCTCCTCACTCATCACTCTCATTTTATTCGCATTTCCCACTGCAGCTATCTTTCCTTCCCTATCCTCCTTCACATTTAGCAACTCCCTAAAATATTCTGCCCATCTTCCCCTTACTGCCTTCTCTTCCATTATCATCTCTCCATCTGCACCTTTTACCTTTTCTTCCCTACTTGATTCGCCTCCTCTTCCTCTCTTAATTTCTTTCCAAAACATATTTTTATTACTTGCAAAATTTTCTGTCATACTCTTACCCCATTTCACATCTGCTCTCCTCTTTGCCTCCTTTACCTTTTGCTTTACTTCTCTTTACTTTTCTTTGTACGTCTCATATGACTCCCCCGTCCTCTTTTGTAACCAATCTGTGAATGCTTGCTTCTTCTCTTCTACAGCCTTCTTTGTTTCCTCATCCCACCATTCACTACCCTTTCTTCTATTTCCCCCTGTCCTTCTTGTTCCACACACCATCCTTGCACACTTTAAGACTCCCTCCTTGAACCATCCCCATTCCTCCTCCACACCCATCTCTGCTCCATCCTTTACTCCCTCCCACTCCTCCTTCAGCTCCTTTTCGTACTCCTTCTCCTTTTCCTTTTCATTCAAGGAGTTCACTCTAAGAACCTCCCTACCTTTTGTCCCTTTCCTCTTTCTCCATCTATCCTCCACTCTCAGCTTACCTTCCACCAAAAAATGATCTGATATTCCCCCACCCTCTCCCCTTAGCACATGTACATCCTTAACTCTTCCTATCATAATCCTATCCTATCATATATATATGTATATTTTAGATTGAATCTAATTAGATTGTGGGCACTAAATGTAATGTTTTCACCAACAGATATTTGACCTCATCCTGTTTCTTATTGTTTCTTAACTTAATCTTGATTTCCATATATCATAATTCTTTTTTCAGATTGAACCTAATTAGATTGTGGGCACTAAATGTAATGTTTTCACCAAATTCTACGACAGACATTTTAGTCATTCGTAATTGTTTTAGTGTATTTACTTCCCTTGTGAGTTCTTTTACGTACTGCAAGACATAACAATCTCTTCATCAAAACCACGGTAAGATAATCTCACAGTATAAAAAAGCTCCTTTTCTTTCTGTCGTTACTCTTAGTTAACTTGTTCACTTTAAACGACACAAGTTATGAAATCACGTTCCATTCCAATTCCCAGCTCCTTGAGGAGTCTCCAGCAGCATCTTCTTAACATGGGAAATGGAGTCTGAAGACTTGTCTTCCTTATATCTTTTACCTTTTTTAATCTTCTTTTCGGTTTCTTTATATCTGGTCAGTCAGCTATTTCGTCAGACCAGCGTTCTCCTCCCCTGCAGGGCCGTTGCCAGGGCCGGGAATCTCGCGTTCTGTATCCAGGTAGCTTCTGCAAATTGCCTCAACTACAGCGGCGGATGTGCCGACAAAGCTTTACACATCCACAGAGAGATGAGGCTAGCATTTTGCCTCCAATCTTAGGAGTGATTGAGCCAGCCGCCTATATATGATTGGCTTAAGGGCATGGCTTGCTGAATACTGGATGTGCTCTACTGCTAGATATCTAAGAGTGTGTAATGAGACTTAAATTCCATTATATTACATAACAGAATTTCACTCTTAGATTTTGATTGAAGCAAATAAAACAAAACAACTACAATGGAATGCAAAAAATATGTGTACGTGAGCGCGCGCGCGCGGGTGTGTATGTGTGTGTGTGTGTGTGTGTGTGTGTGTGTGTGTGTGTGTGTGTGTGTGTGTGTGTGTGTGTGTGTGTGTGTGTGTGTGTGTGTGTGTGTGTGTGTGTGTGTGTGTGTGTGTGTGTGTGTGTGTGTGTGTGTGTGTGTGTGTGTGTGTGTTTGTGTGTGCGCGAGCGCGTGTTTGAAAAAGGGAGAAATCAATTGGTTACTGTGTGTGAACACAACACTGAAAGGGGAGGGAGTTGGAATCAAATATTTGTCCTTTTACAGCAGGTGCTGCTAAGGAAATGAAATAGGGGTATGTAAGGATATCCCTTATTACCTTCTTGGAGAATAAACTCGTATAGATTTATGTCACTTTCCCTATTCATCCACTTTTTGCTGAATATTATGTGTATATACTTAAACACACATATATAAATATACTTATACATATACATTTATATATATATAAATATATATATAAATATATATATATATGTGTGTGTGTGTGTGTGTGTGTGTGTGTGTGTGTGTGTGTGTGTGTGTGTGTGTGTGTGTGTGTGTGTGTGTGTGTGTGTGTATGTGTGTGTGTGTGTGTCTGTGTGTGTGTGTGCGTGTGTATGCGCGTGTGCGTGTGTGTCTGTGCATGTGTGTGTGCATGTGTGTGTGCACGGGTGTGTGTGTGTGTGTGTGTGTGTGTGTGTGTGTGTGTGTGATGATAATAATAATGATGATTAACGGTTTATTGGGTATAGCAGCATTACCGCTGAAAATATACATCCTACAAAATTATAACAATATACAACTATGATAGTGAAAAGATGTTGCTACAAGCATTCAAAAAACTAAAAAAAAAAGCAGTAAGCTGAGTAATAGGTGTGTAGTAAAGCAATGTTAATTCTTCTTGTTGATTAAGTCCACAAATGTCGATATGGGGCTCTGATAGGCTTGATGGTATTATGGTGCCGCACCTGCAGCCGTGGTCGTGGTAACTGTGTGTGTGTGTATATATATATATATATATATATATATATATATATATATGTATATATATATATATATATATATATATATATATATATATATATATATATATGTATATATATATTCATACATATATATTTACGATGACAAAGATCAAATAGCCAGAGAGTATATTTATATATATATATATATATATATATATATATATGTATTTATATGTATATATATATATATATATATATATATATATATATATATATATATATATGTATATATATATTCATACATATATATTTACGATGACAAAGATCAAATAGCCAGAGAGTAGGAGCAAAAGATGGCCGTATCCGAGATGTGTCCCTTTCACTGACGACTCCAATATTTCTCGCTAAGATTTTTCTACATCTCTTTCCCTCCCTCCCTCTCACGCTAACCCATTTTCTCCCCCTCCCCGCGCGACTTTTCCATTCCAATATCCTCCCCGTTCTTCCTGTTTAAGTCAGTTTGCTTTTCTTCCAGTACACTTTCTAGTCTTTTCCTCCTACGCCTTCTTGTGTCTTGAGACTTATTATCTCAGAAATTCAACCTGCTTCGACATGTGCACGGACGCACGCAAAATACTCGCTTTTGTACTTTTTTTTTTTTTGCAAAAGAGCAAAAGTGTGATAAAAACAGAAAGGGCAGTGACTGCTGTGTGATAAGGAAAAAAAGTGTAGTGGGAATGGAGGACGGGCCTAATAAAAAAGTAAAAAAGGATGGGAAAAGAGATTGCTGAAAGTTGAAAGGGGGAGAGTAGAGGCTGCTGAGAGAGAGTTGAGAGAGAAGACAATGTAGGACATAGAGAGAGTAGAGAGAGGATATAAAGAGTAGAAAGAGTAGGGAGGGTAGAGAGGGAAGAGAGAGTAAAGAGGGTAGAGATTGTAGATAGAGTTGAGAGGGTGGAGAGGGTAAAAAAATTAGAGAGAATAGAAAAGGTACAGTGTAGAGAGATTAGAGAGAGTGAAATAAGTAAAGAGAGGAGAAAGAGTAGAAAGACTGAAGAGAGAAATGAGAATATTGAGAGTAGAAGGAGTAGGGAAAGTGGAGGAAGAAGAGGAAGTTAATAGAGTAAAGAATGGAGAGGAGGAAGAGAGAGAGAGAGAGAGAGAGAGAGAGAGAGAGAGAGAGAGAGAGAGAGAGAGAGAGAGAGAGAGAGAGAGAGAGAGAGAGAGAGAGAGAGAGAGAGAGAGAGAGAGAGAGAGAGAGAGAGAGAGAGAGAGAGAGAGAGAGAGAGAGAGAGAGAGAGAGAGAGAGAGACAGACAGAAAGACGAATATATGGATGGACAGTCAGGTAGACAGAATGATAGACAGGAAATTATATCTCTATCTCTATATATATATATATATATATATATATACAGAGGGGGAGAAAGTGAGTGAGAGAGAGAGAAAGAAGAAGACAGAGAGAGAGAGGGAGAGAAAGAGAGAGTAAAATACAACAAGGTAAAGCACATGATCAAAGTGGGTTGGATGATGGGGTTAGAAAAGAAAGCTAAAAAAGAAAAAAAGATCAATTCACAAACGGAAAGAGCAAAGGTGAAAAAGGGATGATGTTGGAGATGCTGGACAAATAAAGAATCTGAAGAACACGAAAAACTTCGGGAAACGACAAGAGAAAAAGATAACTAAAGTATAATGCTGAAGGAGAGCTAAAAAGATGAGAAAAAAGATGATATTTGAAGCTCATGAGAAATGTGAAGGAAATGATTTTGAGGAAAGGAAAGTGAATAAGAATAATGTTGGGGAAAAGTGAAGAGGAATATGAAATAGATTGTAGTGTTAGTCACATAGTATTATTATATATGTGACACTACTATAGAGCTAACATGTAAATGTGTGAACAGCTAGAGAATAGGCATTACTTCAATTATGGTAATGACACGGTTTCAAGTTTTCCTCTGCTTTATTCGACTTCTGATTTAATTCTTCCTGTCGCCAGTTGGTCTTATTAAAAAGGGTAGAAATCCAAGAAACCTAAAGGCTTTTGTATAGTTCATCATCAGGCGATCAAATTACTAGATGACTTATTAAATCTAGAGAGTAACACTGGCTGCGACATCTACGTAAGAAATAATTAGGATTTATTTTAAACATACAAACATACACATTTACATCCACTCATACGGGTACACACACACGAGCACACACAAACACACGAGCACACACACACACACACACACACACACACACACACACACACACACACACACACACACACACACACACACACACACACACACACACACACACACACACACACACACACACACACATACACATGCATATATACACAGGCGGGCACGTACGCACACACGCATGCACACGCACGGACACGTACATGCGAAACCACACAAAACTCACTCAGCACTTTTACCTGCCTTCTCTTAATTGAGAGCCACGAGGACCAAAGTTGATGCCGTGGCTGCTTCTGCGGACGTGCAGGAGAGGCCCCGGCCTCTGCCTCATCGGGTATTGAGCCCCGGACCAACGTAAAAAAGGAAACGAAAAGAGAAGAACTAAGAGAGAAGTGGTGGTGGTGGATGAAGAGTACGATGGACGGGGGAGATGGATAGCGTCATGGGTTGGAAGGATAAGGATTAGAAGGATAAAGCTTGGAAGGATAAGGGTTGGTAGGAGAGGAGTTAGAGTAACAAGTGTTGAAGTAACAGTGGAATGAGGTAGTGGAGATTGAAGGGCAGGAGTTTGAAGGACGTGTTAAAAAGACACATGGTAGAGGGACATCGGATTTAGGGACACGATTTGTAGAGACATGGTGTGGAGCGAGTAGGGGAAGGTAGTGATAAGAATGTGAGGGATGGAGTGGGGATGAGGGAAGTGGAATTGAGGAATGAGGTGGAGGAAGGAAAGGATGTGGAATGGAAGGGGCGGAGGAAGGGAGGGGTGGAAGGAGGGTGGACGAAATGGCTGAATAGGTTTGTCAGAATTGGGAACCAGGGAAGGCAAGGGAGGAGACGGAAGATTTGATGGCAGTGCCAGTGAGGCACATACTACGTAGTAAGGTCCTCCTAAGGTGGTAACGGAATTCCAAAAGGAAGAATGGTGTTACTGTAAAAGTAAATACATAAATAAAAAATAATAATAGTTAAATAAATAGATAAATAAATAAATAGATAGATAAATAAATAAATAAAAAAACAAAAATATATATATATATATATAAAAATAAAAATAAATGAAATAAAATAAAACAAAATAAAATAAATAAATTAATAAGAATAAATGAATAGATATATATAAATAAATATAAATAAATGAATAAATGAATAAAAATAGATAAACAATAAAATGAATAAATAAAGAAATAAATAAATATATAAATAAAAATAAATAAATAAGAAATAAGCCTACCCGGTAAACACTCTCCTTATGAGGAAGTACTGTTTTTTATTTATTCATAGATTTATTTCATGTATTTCTTCCTATTCATTTGTCTTTGTATTGACACTCGGTTCTTGCGCTCATGTCTTTGGAATCAATTCGGCATTTAAAGAATAATAATTACTAAAGTCAAGATTTTCCACACCAATGTTCCTAAACCCTGCGTTTGTAGTTTTCCAATATTGCCGAACTGTATTATTTCAGTTCAGATGCTTTTTTCTTATATTTACATGTATATTCCGCTAAAAGTTTTAGCGTGTTCTTAGTTATCGCTAGAGTCTTCTATTCAGTAAAGGTAAATTTCCTTGACCGAAGGAATTAAGTTAATCTTAATCAGTTCATAATACAAAGTAATGTACATCAAACTAAAACCGAATATATTCTTTTATGAAAAGATTTAGAATTGATAAACTATGTAATTGTTATACGGATATGAGAGATACGGTTCGTATACCTCACATATATTACCTATTTTTCAGTTTCAGTCATAATAGCCTACTAGAGGACAGGTCTGTTCTTTTGGAAAAACATATCCTCTTTAGCTCAGAACGATGGCTGAAAATAAATTAATGAAATGATGTGGTGATAATAGTCGACTGGTTTCCTTTTAAACATTAACGGACTTAATTGATATCACTATTACCTGCATCTCCGTATCAACAATATAGACATTTCTACTTCCGTGCAAACGAAGTTTTAATGTCAAAACCAGTACGAGTCCATTAACATAATCATTACTTACAAAGGGGTCGCATTCAGCAAAGGGCAAGCCAGATTTAAACATAATTGAAATCTACAGTTACAACAGTTACTTTCATTGTTTAATGGGAAATTGATTATCTTCTATAGTCAAGAATGACCTATTCTACGAACAGGGATCAGCCTGGGTTGAATAATGTCATCTCGCCCCGTCTTTGGATAAAGCAGTATAACGGGGTCATAGAGTCCATTCATCATCCGCAAGATGGTAAAAGTGAGATGCACTAAATGGGTTTTGATGGTTGTAGAGTAGATTTGAGTTGGGTGAATGGTGTGAGATATTTGTGGTTCTGGTAAGTGTTTTTACTTTATCACACCTTATCAGGGGAGGAAAGGATCCTTTGATATGTATTTATCTGGCATTTGCAACAATGAGAAATATATAAAGAGCAATGATATCAATAGGTAATCACAAAGGACCCGCAGTCGGAATAAAAGGAAACTTAGAAGAAAGTATAACTTCTATATTTCGGCTAATAGGTACAGCCCTCTTTAGTAAAGTATTTCTTATCCTTTTATTCTGACTGTCAGTTCTTCGTGATTATTTTTACAAATGTGTTACTACATATTGTCCAAGTAATGTTAACAGGTGTTAACAAGACAGCCACCTACTAGGAAGCAACACAAAAGCGTAGTCATTTCCATATTAACACTCACTCAACTTCTTATTTTCTGTTTATCTGAAATCTTTCAAGTTGACATGGAAATTATCAGCCTTTCAAGTGGATGGATGTATCAAGCCATATACTTCATTTAAGTCAAAAATATTTTTTACTGACTTTCCTTACTTATGGAATATTGGATTTTAATTTCATGTATTAACTATGCAATTCCAGATTCTGTTATAATCCCTACTCATGGCTGTCATTTGTCCTACTTCTCTTAAAGTCAAAGACGTGGCATATGTTACTTAACTCATCGAGACCAGAAGTCTAAATAGGATACCTTAACAAATAATAACATTTGGTGTGCTCATTTTCTAATCAAAATATTTTAAAGAAATATTCAGTTTCTTGTCTCTTTTATTACAGTAAATGTATACAGTGGTTTCTTTTTAATTTAGTTTAGATATGGGGAATCTATGTACGAGTAAAAAAGGGCTAATATCTTTTTTTTTTTTTTTTTTTTTAAGGCCTGAGAACCCACCTGGTTGTTTTCGATAAAAAGAACGAAATAAAGTTGTTCAGAGTGACACGGGATTATTATTATTATTATTATTATTATTTTTTTTTTTGTTATTTCATTATTATCTACTCTAACGAAGGATACTTTTGTTTTGCTGTGGGTAACACTATGTGGCTTCCATCTACCGCATATCCTTTTGGAGGTGATGAGGTGAATCATATATCAAAATACTTCCTTTTGAATAAACAAAAGAGAAAACGTTCTAAAAAGAGAAAATTTGGTCTTTGCTCCATATACTGTGCTTTACTTGTTAAAGTTTATTTTAACTTATTTCATTCGTATTCTTTATTTGTTACATTCACCACTTTATTCATCTCCGTAAAGAAAGGGATAATTCTCTGTCATTCGAACCATTCCATTATAAAATATTACAAAGGATTACCAAAGCGGAGCATGCCAACAGGAGACCTTTTGGTCCATATCTAGGTCGGATGCAAAAAAAATAAAAAAAAAAATCATTATATTAATAAATGAACAAATAAAAACTATAATAATGTAAAAAAATAAATAAATAGAAAATAGATAGATAGATGGTGCCTACCGTTCTATGAGAAGTGTATTCATTAATTTCCCTCAACAATAACGCTATTCAAGGATATTATCCCAAGTAGCGATATATCAAAGGTTGACGCCTTATATAAACAATTTTTCTACCTCATCATCACATTTACCTACATATAAAAACATAAACACACGCCCATACAAACACATCATATCTTTATCAGTTCCTCTTCTACATATATCAAAATAAACCAAATGTTCTGTCATCTTATTCCTGACTTGAATGTTTTTATTTTATTCTTATTTTTTTCGTTCCATATTTCGTATTTAGAGTTCATATCTAAGTGATTATATATTTTACTACTATCTTACTCGTGCAGCATTTCTATGAGTAGCTTACTTGCTCTTTCGACGTTAATACACATAAAACTTATGTTCCATGAAATCACATTTTTTGCATAAAGATATCAATAAAAAAAGTACCGATGGAAAAAAAAATTAAAAGTGTACATGTCATCTAAAGACATCTCAATCACATCAAGGTTAACAAAATGAACTGTCATGTCTGTAGGAGCTACAATAGAAAAAATAATTAGAAAGAACACAGATAAGAGAACCAATGACAACATTACGTAAAAAAATAGGCATTTAATCCTATAATACACTAAGACAGAAAAAATAGCAATAATCTTAGCACCTATAAAAAAAAAGAGCTACATACTGTATATGTCAATTCAGAAAGCAGACAAATTCATAAAAATTGTGAGGCGCGAATAAAGAGGAACGACGGTCGGGCAGAGGGTTGAGGCAAAATTGAGGAGAGAAGCTGGAAGCTGCTGAGGGAAAGGTATAGAGTGAAGGTAATGGACTTGGGCTTATGTGTCGAGAACGCAAGTAGACTCGGGGTCAGCAAGAGTCTAGGCCCCAAGCGTCCCCAAAAACTCAATGGCGAGGCTTTCATAAGGTGTTAAGGTGAAAAAGCGTATAAGGATACACACACACACACACACACACACACACACACACACACACACACACACACACACACACACACACACACACACACACATATATATATATATATATATATATATATATATATATATATATATGTGTGTGTGTGTGTGTGTGTGTGTGTGTGTGTGTGTGTGTGTGTGTGTGTGTGTGTGTGTGTGTGTGTTTATGTGTGTGTGTGTCTTGTGTGTGTCTTGTGTGTGTGTGTGTGTGTGTGTGTGTGTGTGTGTGTGTGTGTGTGTGTGTGTGTGTGTGTGTGTGTGTGTGTGTGTGTGTGTGTGTGTGTGTGTGTACAGGATGATCACAAAAACACTTCTTGATTTCAAATATTTATAATACCAAAAGTTAAATATTTTTACACTTTTGGAGGCTACGGTTGCATTTTTTTTCTCATTTCCAGAATCTACTTGATCCGCTGGATGGCAGTGTAATCCAAGATGACATTCACTCCACAACAACGTAGTTGGTATGTGTTAGAATTTACCAAAACAGTGTTACAACTGTGCAGTCTGCTTTGAGACGCATCCATCATGTGAATCTACCTACTAACAAGTCCATTTTGAAGTGGTATAATGATTTTAGTGATAAAGGATGTATCTGTGACCATACAAAGGGGTATACAAGTCATCTTTCGGTCTCGGAGAGGGTTGTAGATATGGTTAGAGAATTTTTTTCGCACTACCAAGAAGTCAACGCGTAGATGTAACAGAGAGTAAAGCCGCGTCCACGCTTGTTGCATTTCCACGTATTGTATCATCTTTGCGTACCACCTAGTGATACTATACGGTGCAACAGGGTATTGTACTCACTTGTTGCGTATCCGTATAGAGCAGGCGGTACGCAACAATATCCTGTTGTACCGTATCATATCACTAGGAGATACGCAAAGATGATACGATACGTGGAAATACAACAAGTGTGGACGCGACTTTACAAAGTCCCAAAAAGCACACAAACGCTACCTGCAACGGGTCCAAAAGTTATAACCGCTAGACAAAGAAATGCGCCTTGAATTTTGCAGCAATATCCAGGAGTTAATGGAAAATTATCCTGATCTGCTGTCAAAGTCCATTTTCAGTGATGAAGCAGCTTTACGCTTAAATGGAAAGGTTAATAGACACTGTGAGAATATGGGGGACTAACAATCCGCATGAGGTTGAACGTAATTCCCCCAAAAGTTAATGTGTTTTGTGGAGCAACAGAGCGGTCTGTGTAAGGACCGTATTTCTTTGAAAGACTATCCATCACGGTTCAAACTTACCTGTAAATGTTAATCAACTGGTTGATTCTAAGATTAACTGCTGAAGGTGGTGACTACATTTTTCAGCAAGATAGCGCACCGTCTCGTTGATCTCTCACTGTCCTCACATTTCTCAATGGAAACCTACCAAACAGATTGACAGGCCGCGCTGAACCAGAGGACAAAGTGTCCTACAAGTGGCCTCTAAGATAACCAGACCTAACTGTTTGTGACCTTTCCGTTTAGGAATATGTCAAGAACAAAGTTTTTGTACCTCCATTACTTATGACCATGGATGAACTACAAGAACGCATCACTGATGTTCTACACGTAATTACGACGGATATGCTCGAAAGAATGTGGACTAAGCTTCATTGTCATCATGATATTTAACGAACAACAGGACGGGTACACATCGAGTGTCTAAGATATCAACCAACTGTAGCAACCAAAACAGAAAGAATGTTCATTTAACTTTTGATATTATAAACATTTGACATGGATTTTTTTTGTGGTCAACCTGTATATATGTACACACACACACACACACACACACACACACACACACACACACACACACACACACACACACACACACACACACACACACACACACACACACACACACACACACTCATATATATATATATATATATTTATACATATATATATATGCACATCTTATATATATATACATATATATATATATATACAGTATATACATATATATATATATATATATATATATATATACATATATGCATATTATATGTATATATATATAAATATATATACATATGTATACATATATATACATATGTATGTATACGCATATGTGCATATACATATATTATGAGCTCTATATGTGGTTTAGAATTTCCATACATATGCTGTCGCTGATATGCATTCGAGCAGTAAAACGTTTAGCACTTACCGGGGCCATAAAATTTTACTATCATACCTGCGTGCGTTTTTCGTATGAAGGCATTTAAAGCAAACGTAATACGTGATGAAATTCACATGTCGAGTTCATTTGAACGTGACAAGAAGCTACATTACACGGCCAGTTGCAGCACGAAGAACCCCGAATAATGACGATAATGATAATAATAATAATAACGTAGGGGCTCAAGGACGTTCCTTCATCCAACGTTAAGCGCAGAGGTCATCACATCAGGTGTGGAGAAGGATCAATAAAACAGGATCACGCCATCAAGCAGCAGGTGAATCTGGGAAAGACATCCGTATCACGTCATAATGACCGACAGCCAGACGACTCGCAGCCCAGCGAGGAACGGTGGTATCACCCCCATTGTTGGCAATGGCTCCATTAATGTTACGTTTTCCGTAGACTTGATGTATCAGACGTCGATAATCAACGTCACGAGTGTCATTCTAGAAGAGATCAAGTCGTCATAATCTCCTCCACCCTCTGAATGGGTAGTTCGTGTCGCGAATACTTAAATATCTCATATACCATGATGGTCATTCTATTCATGTATAATTCTATGTGTGCTGTGGTAGAGGTCATTCTATTTTTTACATCCAAAGGAGTTTTGGTTTTGAGACTCATTATATCAGTTATCGCAGTTGAGTTCACATTAAGCATAAATCCAAGTATAATTGTCTCACTAACTTCACTCTTTGTAAATAGATGTC
>NC_134785.1:18584205-18589205 GCF_046742065.1 Oratosquilla oratoria
TTCAAGTAATTATCGATTACCACAAGAAACCACAGGTATCTGAATCATAACCAAAACATTGTAATGAGCAAATATACTTTTCTAAAGACTGTTAGTACAATACTAATAAAATGCATACGTATTTTTCTGTACGATAGAATATAAGAATTTGATTACACCAACGCAAGTACATACACGAAGTTTATTTACATATTTATAAATAAAGTTTTAGAATCTTTACTCGCGAGTGAACAGGCATGGAAAACGTCATCAAGGAGAGCATAAGACTTCGATAATCTATACGACACTCACACCCACCTCGGATCAATGCAGCAAGGACACTTTCAGCAGCAGCAGCAACAGGAACAGGAGTAGAACGGTGCACAGCAACAAGGAACCTATACAAGCAGCACCTTTTGTACGAGACCACTCTCCCACCGGAATCAACGAAAAGCCACGGTCCGCCTCCACAATGGGACCCATCCAGCCCCCAATGGACAGACATAACGATCGCCCATCTAATAAAGAAGCGTTTCGCCAATAACCATTACAAACCAAAAACAATAACCTGGGATCACAATCACATACTGCTACAATAACGGAGCGGTAACATCACTTAGGAAGTGGTAAATATAAGTACTAAGGCTATTCCATGTTTTTACCTACAGGATAACTGTAATTATAGAAAACAGATGCCCAGGATGATTAACAATATATATATATATATATAAATATATATATATTTATATATATATATATATATATATATATATATATATATGTGTGTGTGTGTGTGTGTGTGTGTGTGTGTGTGTGTGTGTGTGTGTGTGTGTGCGTGTGTGTGTGTGTGTGTGTGTGTGTGCGTGCGTGCGTGTGTGTGTGTGTGTGTGTGTGTGTGTGTGCGTGCGTGTGTGTGTGTGTGTGTGTGTGTGTGTGTGTGTGTGTGTGTGTGCGTATGTCCGTACGTGTTTGTGTGTGTGTGTGTGCAAGTGTGTGTACGTGTGTAAACAGAGCTAACACTATTATTAATAGTAACTAAGTATAACCATCAGTATTTTCAATGGATATAAAAACTGTCAATGGATCATACTTCCGATATATCCGTGAGCAAACCGCTGTAAAATTATATCAATATCAAACGCTCTTAGAACAATAAATAAGCAACTAGTGAAAAGCATATCATAGTGTACGATATCCACTACACATTGATTATGTCAACCTCTATAGGCAACATATATGAAACATGAGTACAATAATCACTCTTGATATATGAGTTCCACATGCCCTCGGCATGTTCTTGTCCTATCTAAATGACAACATATACATACATTTATGTATTGAAATATATATATATATATATATATATATATGTGTGTATACATACATATTGTAAGTTAAACAATCAAGTTTAAATCTAAGGATAGTCTGAGGGTCCACTGACAAATGTGGTTATGCATATTAGGCTAATGCTCAAAAGCCACTTTATTTGACAGATCAAACTGGATAAAGGTCATAATCGAAAAAATGTCCCCAGAAAACTATCTGTACAGTAACCATACCAATTAAAATAAGAAGTCTTTGCTTTCTATATAACTTTTCGGGCTCTAAAAGCTGAACAATGTTGTATTTGATCCTCTAACGACGTCCTCTATCCCATTCTATGATTTTACGATTTGCCACGTTGTTTCAACTTGTATGGCAGTAAAAGACATGGCCAAACATTTAAGATCATATTTATATGATTGGTTTGCGTCAACCCTAACGCCAAACTACCTCATTAGATTCAATAAAATTCTAGTTTGCTAAAGGTTAAGTATCACCAGTGATAGTTCTCCAAATTCCATCGGTGAAATTAATATATTACACATACATTAGAATATTCTATTCATCTTAAGAGTATAAGATACGACTAGCAATCTTTTCTACAGTATAGGAAGTAGTTTTTACACGAATACAGGTAGAAACGATTTTGCTAGACGTATTGTAATCCAGTGTTGTAATGTTTATTAATTAACTGTTTTGTTTTCTCTTCCATTTACTTTATTTGTGTGTTTACTTATGACTTTATTATTCAATTCTCTACTCATCCTCCTTGTAACCCGAAAAGTCTTCTGTCGTTATACTTTGCCATTACTACTGTTTCCCTTTATAAGGGAAGTCTCGAATTTAGAAATAACCTCATCCCTCTACCTAATCTATCGTTAAATGAATAAAAGTGACTGATCATTACATGATTTTACTCCTACTCACCAATTGTTTTTTTATAGTAAATATTATTCTAAATAGCTACGTGTCTATAACTATATGGAAAGATATATTGTCAATACAATGGGTGATGTCTATCTAATCAAGTTTAGCCTTTGTGTGTAAATGAGTACTATGATAGAGGAAAGGAAAGAGGAAGAGAGAGGAAAAGAGTGAGAGAAATTCAGATAAAAAAGAGCAAGGGCATGGAAAGAGTAACAGGGGAGAGTGGCAGAGGAAGAGGGATAGGGAAGAGGGATAGGGAAGAACGATAGAAGAGGGATAGGAGAAGAGGGATAGGGAAGAGGGATAGGAGAAGAGGGATAGGGCAGAGGGACAAATGTAAAGAGACGGTAAAGAAACAAACAGAAAACCCTGGGATAGGGGCAGGGACAGGGGAAGGCAGAGGAATAAAGTCAGAAGTAAAGGAAGGGACAAGTACAGGGACAGCGAGAGGGCCTGAGATAGGAAGAGGGACAGAAACATGTATTGGGACAGGAACAGTTAAGAAAGCTGGTACAAAGATTGCGGTGGAATCAGGGACATACACGAGTGTGGTCACGAAACTTGATAAAGATATAGACAAGAATATAGAAAGAAACAGGGTGTAGGGGCAGTGTATGGGAATAAGAACATAAGAACATAAGGATGAAGGAGACTGCAAGAGACCATAAGGCCTACACTAGGCAGCTCCGTATCCATCACCACCTGTCATCCCCATCCATAAAGTTGTCTAATCGTTTCTTAAAACAACTGATAGTTTCAGCGCTAACTACATGGTTACTAAGTTTATTCCGTTCGTCAAACACCCTATCAGTAAACCAATTCTTGCCTATTTCCTTTTTAAATCTAAATCTGTCCAGTTTATAACCATTACTGCGAGTCCTGCCCTGTTGTTTTAATATGATGACCTTGTTTGCATCATCCTTCATGAACGGGGGGAGGTGAAGAAAGTGTGGCAAGAAAGGAGCAGACAGGAGAGGGAGTGAGAGGGAGAGGGAGAGGAAGGAGGAGTAAGAGGGAGGGAGAGTGAGAAAGGAGAGGGAAATTTTCAAGTGATTTCACTTGAAAACACACGTATTCTTTCTACAAGCCACATAATTATCTAAACTTTTGGTGCAAGTAGAGATGAATCATCGTCCAATTACCTTAGTTCTCTCAATTTTTTTTCTCTCCAAAAAGTGGCCAGAGAGAGAAATCCTTTCGTCTGAGAACTTTTCTTGATAGAAACATAATAATTTAGTATCAACTAGGATTGATACCATCGAGGCTTAAAAGAGTCATCACATATAAAGATGATTTTTTTCATTTGTGAAATTCGATTAAAAATTCTGTAAGCTTCAATATTCAGAACAGAAAATATCCCAATATGAAAAATTCTAGATACGTTCAAAAGCGCGTTTCCGTTCATAATATTGCCGATTTTAGAGTCTTAAAGTAAGAAACTATATGGAGTTTCAGCATTACTAGGCCCTTATTAAAACGAGTAAAATCGTTTGTATCTTTTGAAACTTAAGGCTTAGTCATATGTATGTCTATTTCCATGGATGTAGGTAAATGGACGAGACGGAGATAAATAGATAGATAGACATATAGATAAATATATGGGTAGAAATAATATTATATATATATATATATATATATATATATATATATATATATATATATATATATATATATTACAAAGGATTAAAAGGCGGAGCATGCCGACAGGAAACCTTTTGATCCATATCTAGGTCGGATGCGAAAAAAAACAATAATTTTAATAATAAAATAATAAATAAAAACTATGATAATGTAAATAACAAATAAAATACATAAATAAATGTATAGGTATAGTTAGATAATAAACAAACAGGTAAATAGTAAATAATAATTAATTGACATATAACTAATAATAGATGAAAATCAGACAGACAAATGACAACAAAACAAAAAACAAATAATATAAGATAAATTATAATCATTACAGCATCTTACTTAGGTATTTATCTAAATGATTCTTAAAGCTTCGAACTGAACTACATTGCACTACCTGTGCAGGAAGTTTATTCCATTCATTAACTACACGGTTGGCAAAGTTGTTTCTACCTACTTCCAAATTGAATCTATTTCCGGACAGTTTGAGACCATTGTTTCTTGTCTGATTCTCATTCAATGTAAAAATTTGGTCACTTTTGATGTTGTCAATTCCCTTTAAAATCTTAAAGACCTGTATCAAGTCACCTCTGAGTCTACGCTTTTTTAGGGAAAACAGATTCATATGTTTTAGTCGATTTTCGTATGATTTATTTTTGATATTTAGAATCAGTTTTGTGGCTCACCGTTGTACTTTTTCCAGTCTGTCAATGTCTTTAATGAGATTCGGTGACCATACGGAAACAGCATATTCCAAATGTGGACGAACTAACGATTTATATAGCTTGTTAATGAGTGATGGACTTTTGAAATCAAAAGATCGCGCAATCAGTCCTAGAATCTTATTTGCTTTCTTAGAGGCTGAAATACACTGCTTGGATGATTTGAGGTCGTTACTGATAATTACACCGAGATCTTTTTCACTATCCACTTTTGTTAACGAATTTCCAAATAACTTGTAATCGTACTTACTGTTATTTTTACCTATGTGCATTACCTTGCATTTACTTGTGTTAAATTTCATTAGCCACTTTTCAGACCATTGCTGTAATTGATCTAAATCTTCTTGAATATCTAATTGGTTTGAGTGATCATTTGCCACTCCGCACAGTTTTGTATCATCAGCAAATTTGGAAACA
>NC_134785.1:18596705-18599205 GCF_046742065.1 Oratosquilla oratoria
ACACACACACACACACACACACACACACACACACACACACACACTCACATACACACATACACACACACACACACACACACACACACACACACACACACACACACACACACACACACACACACACACACACACACACACACACACACTCGGTGGCGCGGTTGGTAGAGTCCTAGACTGTCACTACGGCAGTCTGGGTTCGAATCCTGCCAAGGGCTGAAATAATTTCAGTATCGCTGCGCTTTGAGTCGTTACTCCTATTCCCGTGGTCTTACGAGCTCTGAGCTCTCTTCCCGGAGGGAAGTAGCTGTCGATCACAAGTCCAACCCGTGATTCAAAGACTAAGGTGAATCACACACACACACACACACACGGACGCACATACAATCAGACAATCACAAAAGTACACATATAGATATATGTACGTGTGTATTTATATATATGCATGTATATATGTACTGTATGTATGTATGTATGTACGTATGTATGTATGTATGTATGCATGTGTGAATGTATAATCATATATATATATATATATATGAGTGTGTGCATGTGTGTGCGCCTATTATGTACATACATATGTACATATATATACTTGTGTTCATGTCTGTTAAATTACATGAATTAGAAAGTGCGGACGATTGGAGGAAGAGACCCAAAACACCTTTCAATGTCTTAATAATAGTTGTCCAAAACTTCACTGAAAGGTTGTTGGTGATCTATAGGAGTCGTAATATAAAAGCATTTTTGGGGGCCTATTCCTTGTAAAAGGATGTGACAGTCCCACTAGATGGGAAGGTCCGGTCAGTGAATAGCCTACGGTAAGATCAATCCACTTTTCAAACAAACTTCTTAATCCTTAAAATGTATTTATCTGTGGAACCATGAAGGCCGTCGACCAAAACTGGAAGACGTCGGATTCTATTAACTTGTATTTGTTCAATTATAACTTTTCCAAAGATTCAATTTGGAGGAGGTGTAATCTGAAATTAAACACACCACAAAGTCGAAGAAGCCTTTCCGATGGTCTCTCGATGTTCTTTTGCCAGTGTAATGAAATCCGATGCCACAAAGAATCTCGAGTCTGAGGAGACGGAGGGAGTGGATTTCGAGCCTTCGGGAATAATGAAGATCCGATTGAACCTGAAAGGGAAACCCGAAGAAACGAAGAAAGAACGAGGCAGGAAAAAAGTGGTAAGTGGACGGGTTTAAAGAGGTCCGGCAAAAAGGGGGTTCCCTCAGATGAGACGAGAAAGGATAGACAGACTCCAGTCGCGGCCCTGAGCCAGGAGCGTCCCTCCGCCAAAAACAGGAACCCGTGCCTCGTAAATGGTCGGATGAAAGAATAAGGTAATCTGATTGAAGTCGATTTGCCAAAAAGGGGTGGGTGGGAGTAAAATAAAAGTTTTGGAAGGTTCTATACATATTTTTACACCATCAACCGTAAGAAGATTAAAAAGTTTTGTTTGTCTTCCATTAAGTCAAGTTTTCGCAATTAAGTAATTGATTAATCCCGTTGATTGAAAACACCAAAGGAATTACATAAGTGCAAAAACTGGCAGAAATAAGCCATCACTTTTACATGTAACAATAGGAACAAAATATGTAAGTGAATGGATAAACATAAGAAATACACATGTACATGAATCCAGACATAGATAGATAGATAGATAAATAGATAGATAGAGAAAGAGAGAGAGAGAGAGAGAGAGAGAGAGAGAGAGAGAGAGAGAGAGAGAGAGAGAGAGAGAGAGAGAGAGAGAGAGAGAGAGAGAGAGAGAGAGAGAGTGAGAGTGTGAGAGAGAGAGTTAGATATATATATATATATATATATATATATATATATATATATATATAGAGAGAGAGAGAGAGAGAGAGAGAGAGAGAGAGAGAGAGAGAGAGAGAGAGAGAGAGAGAGATAGATAGATAGATAGATTGATAGAGAGAGATAGAGAGTAGGAGAGACAAAAGAGGTAATAGAGATATAAAGAAAGAAATAGAAAGCTAGACAAACACCTATCTAAGTTGTTTTTAATTCTTTTATTGAAAATATAGGAGTTAGGGAAAACTTTCCTCTACTTGGGAACAATTGAGAGAAACAACATATTCTAATTGATTTAAAAAACCAAACCCAAACGGAATGGAAGCTGAGCAATTTCATGCGAATACATCTCCACTTTTATTTCCTCTTCTTCACCTCCTATGCTTTGCTATGTACTTCTGTTGTAATCTCATTGCTCCCTTTCCGTTTAGCTTCTCTTATTAGCATCATTCTCTTATATTTTCTATATTCTTTTCATTCCTATACTACCATTTTTTCTTTCTACAGGTTTACTAATTTTTCTTTCATATTCATGAGTTTCTCTATGTATATAGTTCATCTCTTACCTTACCATCTCTATATAATCTATTCAACACTGCCCACCTATACAAGTAAGTATATTCTCATATCAAAATGATTTAAACACAGCTTCCATATTTCATTCTATCCTTAGATCTTTTC
>NC_134785.1:18614205-18616705 GCF_046742065.1 Oratosquilla oratoria
TATGTATATAATATATATATATACATATATGTATATACATATATGTATATATATGTATGTATACATATATATATATACATATATATATATACTGTATATATATATATATATATATATATATATATATATATATATATATATATATATAGTTTTGGAGGGGCTATTCATTGTCGTTGCCATAAAATCAACAGAAACGGCGTAGACATATAGAGCATAAAGTGCATCAGGTCACAACAAAATTCTGGCTAAAGAAAGCCAATTAGGTGTGAGGGTGACAAAGAAAATAGATATAATTTGTTCATTAAGGTAATATAAAAAAGAACCCGCCCCTTTCTCTTACCCTGACTTCTGATTGACCGTATTGTCTGCAAACTGATATCAAGCACTCCAAAACTTCTCCTTTCTAAGAAAATCGTCTCATCATCCAATCACATAGCAGCACGTAATTGACCTGAGAATGGCTCACTTGACATACTGAAGATAAACAGACAGTAATTTTTACTGAGATAGTACAATTATAACATTATTTCTATTACGTCCATTTCACAAGAGGGGGACACCTTTTTTTTTTATTCTTTTTTAATTAGAAACTCTGTTGGTTCAATATTTGCTTATCATGGACATTTATCTCCATTAACGATGGGGCCTTCTTAAACATATGACAAACTGCGCCACAATTTTGATTATGCGATAGCCATTTGGGCTGGATGATCAATAGGTTTTTCTAAATCTCTCTTCGAGAGAATGTTATATATTATTCATAAAAAAAAAACATTCCCTTTAGGTAATTTCCACCACCATTACAAAAATTTTAATTGAATAACATCGAAAAAATATATATATATATTTAAAGTAAATTCACAGCAATAGTTTACTGAAGAAACTTATACCTTGTTCAAGCTTGAACAGGGGAATAGATAAAAAATAAGAAAGAAAGAATAATATACTGCGTCCGCGTATACACACACTCACAAAACACACACACACACACACACACACACACACACACACACACACACACACACACACACACACACACACACACACACACACACACACACACACACACACACACAGACACACACTGTGTTGGACTCGTGATCAAAGCTCATAATTATATGACCGATCTATGGGTACTGCTGTGACCTTTGGCGCACAAACACACCCAATTTCCCGCCCACGAGAATTGGAGTAACGACTCGCAGCGCAGCGATAATGAAATAATTTCAGTCATGGGCGGGATTTGAACTCGGACAGCTGCAGTAGCAGTTGCGAACGCAGCCACTGCGCCGTCAAATTGTGCGTGCGTGTGCGTGTGTGTGTGTGTGTGTGTGTGTGTGTGTGTGTGTGTGTGTGTGTGTGTGTGTGTGTGTGTGTGTGTGTGTGTGTGTGTGTGTGTGTGTACCTATGTGCGTTTGTATGTGAGTGCGTACGAGTTTTTGCATATTTTTACAACTACGTGTAGTCAACTATGCTACACCTTGAAGACTTTCAAACCCTTACGTACCATTCTCCTAAACCTTAGTTTACAACTTTTCTTACAGACTCACGTTCTCACTATCATTGATAATAATACTGTAAGTAAAAAGAATGATCGAAAAGGATTTATGTTTTGTCACGCATTTCGGAGGCAGACTTAAGAAAAGGATACGCAAGCAGTCTATGTACATCTGAAAGGAAACACGTCCCGCTTGTTCAGACGAGTTTATACCTCCTTGTTAAATCACAAAATATTTCAGACATGTTGGACAAATCGTAGAAAATGCTGAGCATAGGGATGCTTCAATACAATACCAGCATTTTATATATGTATATATATATATATATATATATATATATATACATATATATATATATATATACATATATATATATACATATATATATATACATATACATATATATACATATACATATATATATGTATATATACATGTATATATATCAGACAATCTCCTTGACAGAGGCGCACGGGATTCGAACCCTCTGCATCTGGAAGTAAACTTCCAAGACACACTCGCCTTAGACCGCTCGACCACTTGGTCGAGCGGTCTAAGGCGAGTGTGTCTTGGAAGTTTACTTCCAGATACAGCGGGTTCGAATCCCGTGCGCTACTGTCAAGGAGAGTGTCTGATTGATGTCGCTGTTCACTAGCGAATTTCTCAAATGTATATATATGTATATATATATATATATATATATATATATATATATATATATATATATACATATATATACATATATGTACAACACTGAATGCGTCCCAGTGACTAGAGTTATATTTTTATCAATCACAATGTACTTTAATTCTAAGCCATCAGCATCGGAAGAACCGTGGTTGATATATATATATATATATATATATATATATACATATATATATATATATATATATATATATATATATATACAGTACATATACATATATATATATGCACATGCACATACATATACATATACAGCTGCCCATATAGATAGACAAATACATATATACATATAC
>NC_134785.1:18621705-18626705 GCF_046742065.1 Oratosquilla oratoria
TCTCCTTCTTCATCCTTCCTATTATTCATCTTCCTTTTATTTTTGCCTTCTTTTTCTTATTAATTCTTCCCTTGTTTATCTTTATTCCTTTAATTCTTCATTTTCCTAATCTATCTTCCTTCCCTTCATATTCCTCGTTTTTCTATTCCTTCTTCACCGTCACCTTCATCTACCTTCCTCATCTTATCTTCCTTTCTCCCGTTTATTTTCCTCCCTTCTTTTACTTTTCCCTTTCTTCATCTCTCTTCCTACTCACTCTTTCTTCTTTCTCACGTTCTTTCCTCTTAATCGAATTCTATCCTGCTTCTTTTCCCGTTCTTCTATTCTCTTTAACTTCTTCCATCTATCCTGCTTCTTTTCCCGTTCTTCTATTCTCTTTAACTTCTTCCTTATCCTCTCGTTGACGTTAGCCTTCGGTTCCCGACCCACGCCTCCTCAGAGCAGATCGGTCCATCTCACCTGTTCGTCCGAAGACGCTCCACCTCTTCAACGTTTAAGCCTACTCCCGCTCTTCGCCTCTTTTCCCCTCCTCCTCCCCTCTTTCCCAAAACAACCAAACCACAAGGTCGGCCTTAAATCTTCCTTTCCCCTCGTTTCTACACAAAACAGGTAAACCAACTCGCCTTTCTTCAGCAGAAACTGCACCCTCGTCCCACTCTTCCTCCTCCTCCTCCTCCTCTTCCACTCTTCCTCCTCTTCCTCATTCTCTTCCTCCTCCTCCTCCTTCTCCTCCTCCTCCTCCTCCTCCTCCTCCTACTCCTCCTGCAAACGTCCCTCACATTTGAATCGACGTTTACTGCCGCTGAGGGCAGTGTGCCCTTGTTTTTCGGATTTGCCCTGTGGAACATCGGATTTCACTCTTATTTTGACTCCTGAACACTTCTTACCATATACCAGAATTTCATACTTTCCACTACTTATTGCTTTTCCCTGTGATCTAGGTGAAGGAGTCACCTTTATTTTCAATTCAATCGATAGCATATACACAATATGTACCTGTAGAAAGATCTATTTTCATGTAACTACAAGTGAAAACACTTTATCCCGAATCCTAATCGTCCCCTCATTCTTCCAATTCCTAAAATTCCATCCAGTGTTGAGAACATCTGTTTGAGAGCCTTCCTCGTCCTGAAGATAGGTAATTCAAATCGCTTCCTTTCGTGCACCTTTTTCTCTTTCATCACAGAAAGCTCAAATCAAGCTCTGGCTTAATCCTGAGCTCAGCTAAGCTCAATTGGAGCTGTACTTCTATGCTTTCCTTCACCAGACAGGCAAGCCAGACTCTCGTATTTTGGTTGAGAATTCTCATTTCCCATCCTCCATCTCATCTGTCTACAATCCGACACGCGTAAATCATAAAACAAAAATAAAACTCACCCTCCACACAGGCCGGGAACCTCCCTCTTCCCAGCAAACCTCTCAACAGCTAATCTATTATCAAGATTTCTTCATATATATCGTCACCGCTTCTTTCGTCCGTTCCATTCTGAGGTTTTTCCATTACCACCTTCAGTCCCCTTTCTGCCTCCGCCCTTCGTCTCTACTCATTAACTCAAACTACCTAGCAGGTCTAACACAATCACAATCACACTCACAACTACACCATATTCATCGTGACCATAATCACCATCACAACTATAATCAACATCACAATCTCAACAACCAACATTATATCATTGGTATCACCAAGGCCATAATAATCAATTATGACCTCTATTGCCACAATATTCACAACCGTAATTGCCGTCACCACTACAACCCCAGTAATCACAACCATAATCACCTAACTGACCTCTACAACCACAATCATCATAACCAGTCATCACCACAATCACAAATGTCTTAATTGATCACAACCACAATCACTCTCACAGGCACAATCACTTCTATCACAATCACAACCATCACTAACCCTAAGACTACCACTACAACCACTACACGTAGGGCCACAACCATCACTAACCACAACACTATCACTACAACCACTAAACCTTGAACCACAACCATCACTAACCACAACACTATCACTACAACCACTAAACCTAGAACCACAACCATCACTAACCACAACACTATCACTACAACCACTAAACCTAGAACCACAACCATCACTAACCACAACACTATCACTACAACCACTAAACCTAGAACCACAACCATCACTAACCACAACACTATCACTACAACCACTAATCCTAGAACCACAACCATCACTAACCACAACACTATCACTACAACCACTAATCCTAGAACCACAACCATCACTAACCACTACACCATCACTACAACCACTAAACCTAGAGCCACAACCTTCCCATTCCTTTTCTCAATCCCTCATCTTCGTCCCTCAATTTCTCCTCCCCGTTCTCCCTGGTCCACTTTCTATTTCTTCCACCTCCTCCTCCTCCTCTTCCTCCTCTTACCCCTCCTTCTTCCAACCAAGAGCACGGCCACGAGGTAAATTTAATATTTGGAAGGAATTGTCTTGCCATCGCTCTACACAAAACTGAGGGTGTGCAAGCCTCGGTAGGTCCAGAGTATGGAAACAATGATAATCAAGGAAGAGGAAGGATAAAAACATGGAACAAAGATGAAAATTGGAAAAAAAAGGAGGAGTGGATAAGCAAAGTTTGGGATACGAGTATATAAAAGAAAATAAGGAAAGAAAAGAAGTTATAATTTAATGAAGGAAAATCGGGGAAAGGGTTCTAGTGAAAACCGATAAAACTAAAGGTGTAAAGACAAAATATGCTGTAGCCAGTGGGCAAAAATGGAATGAAAATAATCGACAAAATATATGATAAACGAGACAAGGAAGAACATAATATTCTAAGAAAATCACCGTGAAAAAAATCACCTCATTTTCATTTTAGGGTTTTTAAAACTAAGAAAACATTACCTAGATGAATAGGGAATGAGTAAAGCATGAATATGAATAACATGGGGATTGTGAACTAGTAAATAAAGCAAAAAGAACGCGATAAAAGATCTAGAAATCAGAAATAGACAGCGATGACATGCACGTCAATTCTTGTTTATACGTTTTTTAGCCAGTCATGGACTGTCAATATGAATATAAATATCCAATTTTTTCATTTATTTTCTATATAGTGTTCATTTCAAGAAATAAGGAAATGTCGTGTATGGACTGATGATAAAATAATAAAGGAAATGTGCACATAGAATATAAGTATATTTAAAAGAAGAGTTGAACATAGCTGTAGATGATAAACTGTTTGATAGAAATTCAGTATTCATGTAAACAATTTCGGGACCCCTTCCCCCCCTCCCCCCGAACAAAAAAAAATACACACAAATTTTGATGAATAAACATGAAGAAATCAAGGCGAGCGATGAGATTTTGGGCAAAATAGATTGCCCGTAAAACGATGGGACAAACCCCTACATGAAGACTAAGGGAACTGAAAGGTTTTAATAACACAGGCGAATAGATGGGAAAGTGGTTGTCATTCGAGATATTAAGGAATATATACCTACGAAAGGAAAGTCGTAAATAGTGGGGTTCGCGTATTCAAGAGAAAAGACATATACACGTATACGTATACGCACAAGCAAGGCAGCTGGAACATTATCATACATTTATATATACACACACAAACATACACAAACACACACACACACACATATACTCACACACACATACTCACACACACACACACACACACACACACACACACACACACACACACACACACACACACACACACACACACACACACACACACACACACACACACTGACACACACACACACGTACGGACAAACACACACGCACACACATACACACACACGCACAAACACGCGCGCACACACACACGCACACATACAATACACATACGCACCCCCCCTACACATACACACACAAACACAAACACACTTACAGACAAAAAACACAACAAACACACACATACACACACACGCACACATACACTCACACGCACACACACACACACACACACACACACACACACACGCACACACACACACACACACACACACACACACACACACACACACACACACTCACACACACACACACACACACACACACGCACACACACACATATACGCATATATATATATATATATATATATATATATTATATATACATACATATACCAAAGAACTTTCCCCTTTACAAGGGAGCTACCAAAAAACGAAGTCATATAAACCACTCCCACAAATTACATCCCCACATACTCCACTCCCATCCACCCCTTCCCTCCCTCTTATTTTGGCACCTCCTGGATGGCAGGTCATCCCCGCATCTCGCCCATTGCACTGGGTCAGAAGCAGTGTCGTAAGACACAGCACATCCACAGTAAAGCCGCTTCATTAAATCGGCGACCCCCCCCCCCCCTCTGTCCCCTCATGGGCTGCGTCAATTTATTTTTCACATATACTCCCTCATCCCTATCCCCCACACATTCCCCCTCATGCATCATAGAATCATCCATACACAACCGCTCTCCATTCACCCCTATCTTCTCGTACTGTCTTCTTCCTTTCTGAAGAGACAATACCCTTTTCTCCAACGCCCCTTTTACCACATCCATCCATCTCATCCTTGGTCGCTCCCGTATGTTCATTTCTTCCACCTCTGCCTTCCACACCTCTTTTACTAATTTTTCTTTACTCATTCTTTCCATGTGTCCAACCATCCCAATATTCTTTCATCAAACCTATCTCCCAACTCCCTTTTTATCCCCGTTCTCCTTCTCACCTCCTCACCTCCTCGTTTCTCACTCTCTCCACCCTTGTAACCCCTATTATATTTCTCAGGCACATCATCTCAAACATATTCAAATCCTTTCTTTCTCTCTTATGTTCCATTTTTCTACTCCCCCAAATATATATATATATATATATATATATATATATATATATATATATATTATATATAATATATATATATATATATATATATATATATACGCACACACGAACACACACACACACACACACACACACACACACT
>NC_134785.1:18631705-18641705 GCF_046742065.1 Oratosquilla oratoria
TACAAGGAAAGTTTTTTTTAAGAATATCACCGTAAATTTCTTCATCATAGGCACCTGGCTTTGCATCTCCACGGCCGCCAATGACTGACCCGCTCCCAAGCCTTATTCATATGTATAATAAAGGTAAATTCTTCGGCTCTTGTCACACATATTAGGGCAAGATTCTCAGGATATTTTATGTATTTTATTTGTTATTTACATTATTATAGTTTATATATATTCATTTATTATTATTATGATTTTTTTCGCATCCGACCTAGATATAGACCAAAAGGTCTCCTGCTGGCATGCTCCGCCTTTGTAATCCTTTGTGAAATTTAACCTAACTTTCAGCCTACCCCTGTCCACAGTAGACGCCTTGTAGTCTTCAATTTTGACCACAATAGCCAGGAAAATAACTGTCAACAAACACATGAAGTTAATTATGCTTTGGTAAACACCTATAGCTTAATGATAAAACGATCAACTTTATTATTTGTTGACAATTTTGTCATTTTACGTTTGATACAAATGGTGTGGGGACTGACTTATCATTATAATAGCTATATAATGATCTTCCACGGTCCATTAAACAATTGACATCTCAAACCTTGAGTCTATAAAGTGACCTCGAACAAGTGCCTTCAACATAAACATGCATTATGCGCATTAAGATAGACCCGTGAGATAATTTATCCAAACAAATTATAAAACTCACGCGCCAGGCGCTGCTTTACTGCGTGTGTTTACATTCCGTGAGAAAACATGACATAATCTCACTCCTGACATTAAACAAGTCACGAATCAAGTTCCGCGAACCTACGAACCAGGTGGGGCATTTATTTCGGTCCTGTCAACAAGAATTCCCTAACTAGGGGACATACAGCAAGCAACTGGTGAAGACAAACTTATGAGAAACAAATAAATAAACAAATAAACAAATAAAACCTGTTTATATAGAATATATAAGTGCATATATATATGTATATAAATATATATATTTATATATATATTATATATATATATACATACATTATATACATACATTATATATATATATATATATATATATATATATACATATATACATATTCGTATTTATATATATATACATATATATATATATATATATATATATAAACATATACTACTTGTGAAATGATGACACATTTGTTGTAAGAAACGTTTTGTTGCGACACATATCGTCACCTTTGCCCGGTGTGTTTGGTCTGCCAAAACAAGATGCAGATACTTGGAGCAACTTGTGAACATCCTATCGTAACTGTGTGGGTCTCGTATCTTCCTAGTCTCGGGTTCGAGTCTCGTACTTCTCTCTGATTTCCAACAAAGAATGTTACCTATCCCAGCAGTCCCGAGAGGAAATAAGGTAAAAGTTGATGGCTTTAGGCACAAACTACGCGTCTCCTGACGTACGCTGCTTGTCCTTAAATCCTTTGAAAAGTTCCATATCATTTCTCCGTTGGTTAGATATCCAAAAAACAGATCATATATACTTTGTAATTCAAAAATATAAGAAAGCCTATTCTTAGACTAGCCTAAGATATTTTTTGTATTAATCTAAGACTGCACCAATATCGTTTCTGTATCAATTTTACATTTCCCTTCCTTTTGAAATTTTGATAACTTGACAAATGAAAGGGGATGTCTATGGTGTGCGACATTTTCAGGATATCTATATAAGATATTGAACATTTTTCATAATTAGGTGTAGATGTAACCTACGGTTCTACAACAGAACACCTTTAAGCCTGAAGTTTTCTTAGAGTACAACATAATACGTTTGTGTGTGTGTGTGTGTGTGTGTGTGTGTGTGTGTGTGTATTCACTTGGTCTTTTGGATCACGTGTTGGACTCGTGATCGACAGCTATTTCCCTCCTGGAAGAGAGCTCAGAGCTCGTAGGTCCGTGTGTGTGTGTGTGTGTGTGTGTGTGTGTGTGTGTGTGTGTGTGTGTGTGTGTGTGTGTGTGTGTGTGTGTGCTTATGCTTGTTTTCGTGTATGCGCGCGTGTGTGTGTGTGCGTGTTTGTTTATGTGATTACTTGTGCCTGCTTGATCAATATGAATGCCCCTGTGTATGTGTAGGTGTGCGAGCGTGTGCGCGAGACATGTTGTTCTCGTACGCAAATACACGTACATCTCTTTGAAAGCGCAAGCAAAAATCATCATGATCCTTCTCCAGTGCCGTCCATCTTTCACAGTGACGTGTCGGCGCGCGATCGAAGAGGTGAGAGAGGAGGTGGGTGGGGCGAGAGGATGGCAGTTGCACCATCCGACTAAGCCCCCTTCATTCGTTAGGAACGTCTTCTCGAAAGTCCTTGCTTTCACTTATGGCATGCAGCGATAAACAGTCGCAGGGCGCAGTTTTGTAAGAATATATATTTCATATCGGTCCGAAAGTATTAATAATCCAATTTTCACCTCTACATGACCCTACCATATTCTGGGGGGCAAAAACAACCTACTTATTAATTTGTTTATGCTGGCAAGTTTTTAATGTACATTAGAAATATAATTCTTCAGAGACTAAAGATCCCGCAAACCCGTACATGTCCTATGAAAATAATAATAGATAATAATAATGATATAAAAAATAATGAATGAATAAATAAATGAATAAATAGCTAAATAACAAAAAATAAAAAAGTTGCAAGTAGATAAATAAATGAATAAAATAAAGATAAATGAATGTATAAATAAGTAAATAAATTAATAAATAGACAAATTCATATATTACTTGATTTATCCATTGATTAATTAATTGATAAATGAATAGATAAATAGAATAATAAAGACATAGTAATAATAAAATAAGAAAAAAAAGTCATAAGTATATATATATATATATATATATATATATATATATATATATATATAATGATATATATATATATAATGATATATATATATACATATGATATATATATATATATATATATATATACTATACATGCATGCATACATATATAGATATATATAAATTATATATATATATATACATATACATATATAGCTATATATATGTATATATATGTATATATATATATATATATACATATATATATAAATACTATACATGCATGCATACATATATAGATATATATAGCTTGTAAATAGTGAGTTTAATCGTAATGTTAAAAAGATATAGCTATATGTATTAACCCATTCAACTCCGATGACAAGATGTCTTGTCATTTGGTCAAATAAAACAAAAAATCATAAAACACCAAAATGTTTGATCAAACACCAGAAAAATATGACGTCAATCCTCGCTTCGCTCGCAGCGAAGCGAGGACTGACGTCATATTTTTCTGGTGTTTGATCAAACATTTTGGTGTTTTATGATTTTTTGTTTTATTTGACCAAATGACAAGACATCTTGTCATCGGAGTTGAATGGGTTAATGATCAATCATAATCATATGGGATATATGTCTTTACCTGTAATATGCCGGTAATAAGTTGTGTACAGAAAGCCCATGTCCATTTGCACGCAAGAGCCCCAAAAAAATCCTGGGTACAAAAACCTAACATTTATTACACAAAGTAATTTCAGACTTCGAGGAAAAGATGCTTTCTGGGGTTCACGGCAGAACCTCACGCAGAGGCAAGACTTATTTGGGTGTCTATCAATCCTTTTTGGGTACAGATGGGTCAACATTACCTTGAATGAAATCTAGGAAATGTTATAATATGACATGAACGTGTTAATGGGGTGAGTGTAGTTTTTTTCTCAACTGAGTAATAATCTTCCCGGGATGAATGGAATTGCTCGACGGGAACCACAATAAATATACAAGACTTCCGTCACCCCACGAACGGGTTATTACTTTTCTCTTCCGAAGCAACACGTGAATATACAATGGAACATGTTTTATATTCATGACCTCTCGACAACACCACGCCCTACCCTACACCACCTGATCCCAACAGAAGTTCGGGATACATGTTTTATTCTAGCAATCAAAGATGATTTTTATTAGGTAGCGTGGTAATTCTTAATAAGTAAAGTGGATTTACGTCGAATGTTGCAGCTTTTAAAGGGAACCATAGACCACTGTCATTTGGCACTTTACGACAACTGCCTTAAACTCATGAGTATTTGGTCGTTACTTCGGGTCTTAGAGCCCGTTCTTGGTTTGCTGTGCTGGTTCCCGAAAGTCCTGGCCAGGCAGAGATGTAACACATTGACAGACTAAAAGAGGAGGAGGAGGAGGAGGAGTAAGAGGAGGAGGAGAAAGAGGAGGAGAAGAAGGGGGAGGAAGATGAAAAAGAAGAAGAAGAAGAAGAAGGAGAAGGAGAAGGAGAAGGAGAAGGAAAAGGAAAAGGAGAAGGAAAAGGAGAAGGAGAACGAGGAGAAGGAAAAGGAGAAGAAGGAGAAGGAGAAGGAGAAGGAGAAGGAGAAGGAGAAGGAGAAGGAGAAGAAGAAGGAGAAGGAGAACGAGGAGAAGGAAAAGGAGAAGAAGAAGGAGAAAGAGAAGGAAAGAGAAAGAGAAAGAGAAAGAGAAAGAGAAAGAGAAAGAGAAAGAGAAAGAGAAAGAGAAAGAGAAAGAGAAAGAGAAAGAGAAGGAGAAGGAGAAGGAGAAGGAGAAGGAGAAGGAGAAGGAGAAGGAGAAGGAGAAGGAGAAGGAGAAGGAGAAGGAGAAGAAGGAGAAGAAGAAGGAGAAGTAGGAGAAGTAGGAGAAGGAGAAGGAGAAGGAGAAGGAGAAGGAGAAGGAGAAGGAGAAGGAGGATGAGAAGGAGAAGGAGAAGGAGAAGGAGAAGGAGAAGAAGGAGAAGAAGAAGAAGGAGAAGGAGAAGGAGAAGGAGAAGTAGAAGGAGAAGGGGAAAGAGGAGAAGAAGGAGAAGGAGAAAGAGAAGAAGGAAAAAGAGGAGAAGGAGAAGGAGAAAGAGAAGAAGGAAAAAAAACAGTGGTTTTCCGCAACTAACAGGGACTTGCCCTACCAAGGGTTTCTCATAAAACTGCGTGGAGTGGTGAGTTTATTCTTTGTTTAGAATATAAATTTTCTGTAATAAATTTGGAGAAAATTTAACAAGCCTGAGTACATCTCACATAATTTCTGGAAACATCTGTATACACAACTTATAGTGGTTGTAATATACATCTTTCCTTAAAAGAGCCCCTAACCAAGAGAGTTAGTTGTAATAAACGAGAGATAATTCTAATTTCATTTTACATCAACTAGTGTAAGCGGAATGCGATTTTGGTTGTGAACTCGTGTATAATATGTAATCAAGATATGGGCCACGAGCAGGTCCTAGTTTTCCCGCCTCTCCTCTGAGCGGCTTCAGGCACTGTGTGATGAATGGCACTACTCCAGTGTCAAAGAAGACCCACATTACGGACGGCACTACTACTACTGTACATTGCAATATGCAGGCTGATATTCCACATTTTGTGTACTTGAAATATCACTGAATCATTTAGCCAAATCAACAGCTACATGACATCTATATGCCCAGGAACTTCTTTCTCAGAAGAGAAACTGCTTCGCTAGTTTAGTACTATAGGGACGGACTGGATAAAGTTTATTATACCCTGACAAAAATATATCTCAATCGTGTTTTTTTATCAATTCGTACAACAAACACACGTAGACACACACACACAAAATAAAAACTGAGAAGTTTAAGCCATGAACCACTCAGATGTGATTCGGACCATACCATTGCCCAATATGAACACGAACTACCGAGGCAAGTTAACCCTGAGAGTCAAATTTGGTGTCGAACACGGGAGTACAGCGTGTGAGACGTAATCAAAACTAACGTGCCAAAAATGCACACAATCAATAAAAAACAAAAAATAAACAAATGAATAAATAAATGAATAATAATGATAATAATAAAATCAAATAAGATAAATAGATAAGATAAATTATATATATATATATATATATATATATATATATATATATATATATATATATTACGCTTCAACTACGTGCAACCACTCGGGAAATCACGTGCAACTCTGTCATTACTACGTGGAGCAGCTGAATGTAGGTTCTAATATGCTACCAAAGACACCTCTATGTTCACGTGTTCAAGTTGGAAGGTTTACCCACGCCTCCCAAAGATATTATGGAATAGATTCCTACGTCCAGCGTTGTACGCTATAGGGAGGAGGGGTCAGTAACATAAAACATCCTTTGCAAAAACAAACATAAAAACAAGAAAATAATTATATCCTAATCACTTTTGAACAGCATGCTCTAGAAGAAATCCGTATGCACATGTCAAAATACATACATATTCAAAAACACGTACAGAACATTTTCGAATATGCAGGTATTAAAACACACATGCACATGAAGAAGAACCAGACAGAAAGCTGAATATTTCCAAAGTTCAAAACGAATGAAAAAAAAAAAAACGAAAAAAGAAAATATCGATAAAAGCCGCCAGTTCGGGAGAAACATGGCAAGAAGCACATGACATGCGCAAACCTGGACGAAAACGCGTTGTCAGTGCGCAGTGCATAGGTTCAGTAGGTAAATAAGGAGAGATAATTAAACGAGGAAAACCAGGGCCGAGCAGTGAAGAGCAGTGCAGACCAATGCAGAGCAGTGTAGAGCAATGTAGAGCAGAATTCTAGGGAAGTTGCTAAAGGAAAGGCAGACAGAACGAGGAAAGGGAAATTAACAGTTTAGGAAAGAGACAAATCAAATATCAAAGGCGCATAATGGAATTACGAGATTCCATTATTAGAAGACTTATTATTATTCTATATAATTCTCATGAACCTGAGTGTATTCGGTCATAGTTACTATATACAATGATACTAGATACAAAAACTATATAGTTAACTTACAATGCACACAAAGTAACACTACTGAAAGTCAATACCCTTGCACAGTAAACAATGGTCGAGTGACTAATAAAAGTCCCTTTGGACCAAAAACCTCGTTCGCTGATTTTGTTCTCGTTTTCTTACAGAGAGTACTTTTCTTCAATTTCCTCTTTTTTTAAATGCAAACTGCCACAATGAAAATATTACAGCACGCATATATATATATATAATTATATATATATCAGTATATATATATATATATATGTATATATATATATATATATATATATATATATAAGTATATATATATATTATATACACACACACATATATATAATTATATATATATATATATATATATATATATATATATATATATATATATATATATTGGGGGGAGAAGGGGAATTTTTAAAGCTAAAACCATATCCCCCAGAAAGAGAGTGCATCATAGTATAATCTATTAACTTGACCGACACACACATTTGTACGGGATTGCAATATTCATATAGGTCTGAATCATATAGGTTGGAATGAGGCCAAACACCTCAAGTGTTTTGTTTCTCAACGTATCCAGTGACCGAATTTAACATGTGGCCACGTTTCAGTGATTCTGTTTTCTTAGTAATGATCCTCTTTATTATTTTTTTTTTCTTTATACCCTGAAGACTCATAAATTTTCCATAATCGCTCAGTGATGATAACACATACTCAACACGCGAATGCATAGGTTTACGAGTCTCAGAGCATGGGAGCTGTCTGGGTGATTTTTTTTATTTGTGTATTTATTTATTGACTTATTTATTCACTTTTTGTTTATTCATATGTTCATTTATCTATTCATCTGTCTATTTATTCATTTCTTATGAAGCCGATGATTACGAAAAATAAATCTATTGCAAACTAAGATAATCGCAACAACAATTGCTGCCGACCGTTGATTAATTCTGTTATATATAAAATATTAATAGTCTCTACCGAAGGAAGCACACGGATGGGATACTGTTTAACTCTTTTCTCTCTCTCTCTCTCTCTCTCTCTCTCTCTCTCTCTCTCTCTCTCTCTCTCTCTCTCTCTCTCTCTCTCTCTCTCTCTCTCTCTCTCTCTCTCTCTCTCTACCTCTCTTTCTTTCTCTCTCTCTCTCTGATAAACCGAAGTTTACGAAAATAAAAAAAATAATGTGAACTGCTGAAAGGAGTCGATAAAGAAGTACTGATAAATAGTGACATTAGCCACTGCACACTCTTAATCGAAAGAGTCTTGAAGTATTTTGTTTATTTGTCTATTTCATGTATACATCTTAATCTCCTTAGTAAGGAGAGATTTTCTCTTCGGCAGAATAAAATCACACAACAGCAGCTCGAGTATCCAAGTTGAATTGCATCAATGTATATTCCTAATTATCATAAGCTACTAGTGGCCCGCCCACGCGTATGTGTGATTCACCTTTGTCTTTGGATCACGTGTTGGACTCGTGATCGAAGGCTGTTATCACCCCGTAAGAGAGCTCAGAGATTGTATGACCGATCTATGAGTAATGCTGTGACCTTACACGCACACACACTATCAACTCCCCACTCACGAGAGTTGGAGTAACGACTAGAAGCGCAGCGGTACTGAAATTATTACAGACCTGGGCAAGATTCGAACCCGGACCGCCGTAGTGACAGTCGGGGACTCTACTAACCGATCCACCGAGGCGTGTGTGCGTGCGTGTGTGTGTGTGTGTGTGTGTGTGTGTGTGTGTGTGTGTGTGTGTGTGTGTGTGTGTGTCCGTGCGTTCAGATTTGTGGATCCACTGCAATATCACCCGCCTATCCCCTGTGCAACCATAAACTGTCTTTACATCACAATGGTAAAACCTTGAAAATTAAGAGGTGATAAAATGAGATCGAACAGAAACTCATGTTGCATGATAAACTCCCTGACACGGAAATGTATTAATCACTGTGATATTTTGTCATCATTATTCCTTTTTATCTACTGATCAAATTATTTACTTATCTATCTATTTTTCGACGTTAATAACTCAAGGTTTTGTTTTTCATGGATCTCGTCTTTCAACTGAATAAATTTGTCCATTCGATCTTAAAAAGAAAATTCTTATAAACGAAGCTGCGTTATAAGGGTTTTGATAAATTATAGACGAGTTCCAATTCATCTTGCAAAGTAGAGCCACATCAAAAAGTCATAATTAATTACGACTGCACAACCAAGAAGGGCTTTCTATCACTCCTTAACGAATAATTTTGTCTCCGCGCTTAATATATGATGCAATGAATCAAGCTCTGCTCAATTAAGAATTCATTCACTCCAGAATAATGAATAAATACGAAACCATATTTCCAGACTTCTGGTTACACAACATATGCACTTGCTTTTATGAGCCTAAGCTTTATGTTGAAGTAAATGGTAGACGGTCATATATTCCGGAGGTAGGCAAAACGCTTACCCCGATACTTTTCAGCACCTACAAGGGCTGGATATTGGGGAGAGTTGTCGATCATTGTCATTGCGGATCATCCATTGGCGATATTGAGGTCACTGACTTTGTGTTTGTCGAAGATATACTTCTTGTGGTGTCGTCTGATGTTTTGGTTGCAGCCTTCGAGTCACTGCACAGGGAGATGAGGTCAATGTGAGTCCAGGTCCCCAAGACAACGTGAATAGATAGCCTGGAGTCATGGCGTTTGGGGCTCATTGAGTGATAAAATTCACTCTGTCGATGTATGTGGTGAGAAAATTGACTTCTTAGAAAGCTTTACATACCCTCATAGAGTTAAGCATAAAGAGTTGGTTACGTAAACAGCTCCTTTGTCGGATTGGCATGACCCATGGTATAATGGACTCTTTCAACCAGGTTAGATGAAGTTGTTGCATATGCAAGAAGACTAAAAACCAAAATTTAATCCGTTTGTTCTGGGCTTGTATGATTCTGAGATGAAATTACCTTAACGTCTTTGGTACCAAATTCCTCCTTCGGGGAACTACTATTTATCAATGCTATGACCTTACATCAAATAGCCGGACTCAGCCAAGACCTGTTAGAGGCATAATTTGTGAACGTCAGCTCTGGCTATATGGGTATGTGGGACGCTACCTTAATATTGATTTCTTTCAAAAGCGTTACCTCCCCAAATATGGTCCTCGGAAAGGGAATGTATTTTCTTCATCACCTACAAACAGCGCTTCCATCTTTAGTGCCAATATC
>NC_134785.1:18646705-18651705 GCF_046742065.1 Oratosquilla oratoria
TTTTACTGTCCCTTTACGATTTTTTCTAAACATTGCGACTAGGAATGTATGAAGAGAATAGAAATTACGAAATATTACAACAGGAGTTGTAGAGGGTAAAAGACAGAAAGAACAGAAGTACATAAGTACATATGCCAGGGAGGTAGCCAAAGGTAAACGGTGCTATTACACACCCACCTATTACATCCTCACCTATTACATACCCACCTATTTAACTCCCATCTTTCACTCCTCTCTCCCTATTATCGTGAATAAAATACTAATATTCATCAAAAGAAAATCTAAAAAGAGTTAAAAGAGATATCATATAGTTTTTGAAAAACGTACCTTTCTGATAGATTACCAGCATGGTTTTAGAAATAAGTATTCATTTGCAGCTAATCATCTATGATAATATAAATCTAACATATCTGCTCTTTGAAAAAGCTTTTGATACTGTCTCCCACGATATATAACACATTACCTCGCATGTAGTAAGAATTAACTTGCTAAGCTTGATTAGAAACTGGTTTAACAATGGTAAACAGCGAGTTATCCTGAATGGCTAAACTTCTAACTGGAATAATTTATATCTAGAGTTCTTTAGGGTTTCTTTCTAGTATCCATTTTGTTCATTGTATATATCAATGACATTGACTGTGGATATCAATCTACTGTCTACAGTTTTGCTGGTAATATTAAGCTGTGTGAAGTAACATGTAAATTTACACTTGTAGTTAAAGATAATACTAATTACAGCAACAAGTTATTTGGAAAAACTTTCATCAAAGAAAATAATCAAAGTTAAATTGTATTTAGCATTCACGACCTTTGGATATCTAAGCATTGAATTTCTGCCTTACAACACAACAGGATTGGTAGCGCCGTCAATGAAAGGAACAAATTTTGAGCTGATCAAATTCAATTTAACACAAAATTTTCATTTTCAATTATTCATTCATATACTTGTTTATCTATTTGGCCTTTCATTGATTTTATTTATTCATTTATCTATTTGTTTATTTATTTAACAATGTAATATTTAACAATTAATTCATTGATCTATTCATTTATTTATTCGTTTATTTATTTTGCATTCCATCGAATGGTATCCAATCTACATGCTTTATTATTGTAACTTATTGTAACATATGATTTGGGTTGGAATTTTCTTAGCAAGCACTGAAAAATTAAGAACAGCAAGAGAAATGTTTAGAAAAAAAAACATGCATAAACACAATACAATAAAATCTAAAAGAAAAATCCAAGGATCTACAGAATCATAATGATGAAAATCTATGAGGACGAAAGCATAGGTATTCAGTAATAAGAGTTAGAAAAAAAAATAACGAATACTGTTACAAGAAGCTATCGATAAGAATAAGAGTATAGAGAAGAATAGAAAACACAGAGATTGGCAAGGAGAGAGGGAGGAAGAAAAGAGAATAGGGAAGGAGAGGGACAAAGAAAAAATATTGGGGAGGCGACTGGAAAAGAGGAATATATAGGAAAGGGGACAGAGCAAGGGCAAGAGGGAACCTGCTCTGATGAGAAGGAGAGAGGATAAGGAGGAAGAGGGGAACTAGAAGGAACTAAAGACCAGAGGGGAGAGATTAGAAACGGGGAAAGGGAACAGCAAGGAAAAGAGGGTGGACGGGAGAGGAGATAAAGGTAGAAGAGGGGGAGAGAGATGAAAAAAGTTCGGAAATGAAAGGATTAAAGAAGGGGGAAGAGGATAAAAGGAGGAGGGTGGGGAGGGAGATAAAGAGAGGAAAAAAGAGGAGTAAGGGCGGGAGATGAGGAAAGAGAGGATGTAATGGGATGACGGTGTTGAAGGAAACACGGACAGATCAAGAAAGCATAAAGTGAATAATAATTGTGATAATTGTTATGATGATAACGTTAATACCAATAACATATATAGAAACAATATAGATTAATATAGATTAATGATAAACGAGGACAGGACAGGAAGAAAGGTAACATATGAGAAGAGAAAAGATGAGTGACAACATTGATAAGGGAAATGACCAAATCTCCTGAATGGAGGTACTAATCTTGTTTCATAGATTACTGACAAAAAGCTATAGAAAATACTCGTAACATAAACACACACACACACACACACACACACACACACACACACACACACACACACACACACACACACACACACACACACACACACACACGCACGCACGCACGCACGCACATATATACACACATAGAGATGACACGTTTTTTTATGTTTTTAAAAATGAAAGAAGAAAAAAATATTATGCAGGACCGATCCTTGATAATCATTAAAAATTATCTGTTCTATGCCTAAATAATGATTATGACATAAATATCACCTTGGTATTGCTATAATCTTACGAAAACCGAATTATTCTTTTCTTATGTCACAATTACTTTCGTGACTCAAATAATACACTTAATTCTAAATAAAAATAATTATAATTAGTGAATAGTACCTGTAATTTAAATATATATGCACTTTTCTCTGCTCACAAAAAAGATATATATATATAGTTATGAAGAAAATAAATGGATAATTCAACAAAATAAATCAACAAAGAAATAATCGCGGAAGGGATTGCAATATTCAAAAGAGGAAATGAATCTAGTCCTTATATACACTTTCATGCAAGCTGAGAGCTAACAAGACCATTTATGCATCGAAGGCAATATACAGCACAAAGAAGGCTTCTGCCCGGTTCCTCCATACGATGTATTGAAACCACTGGAAACAAAAGAAACAAAACCTTAAAGAGAGTCCCACACTAATGACACTGAGGAAGCTTGAAGACAATACAGCTAATTTTGCATTCAAATTACCATTCTTTCTCGACGGGTCCACGCCCCTCTCTGAATACTTTTGGAAAAGAAAAAAAAATAACCCAGCCGCTCTCTAATGCAGCTCTACATCATCCAGTATCAAATCAGCGTTCACGGCGTTTGGCCGATCCATCAATGGAAACGACGTTGTGAAGATTCTAGAAGAACACCCACCCCCACCAAACCACCCATCCCGGCCCCCCGAAGGCCCGTCGCTGGTGATACATGGAAGGTAAAAGCTCAGCCATTACACTCCGTAAAGCTTTCCCTCCGCAAGAATAGGGTAATTTGTTACGATGCATTTACCTGGAAGCTCGCGCGTATGCGCACACACACACACACACACACACACACACACACACACACACACACACACACACACACACACACACACACACACACACACACACACACACACACACACACACACACACACACACACACACACACAAACACACACACACGCATAGACACATACACGCACTTGCAAACCAACTTCCTACCTCATATTACTCCCTTTTCTTTCTTCTATGCCCAAGAATATCACACGGGGATGTATCCTTGTATTCTGCATATGGTAATGTTTTCACGAACAAGCAGGATATTACAAAGACGAGGGAGTCTCAATGACAAAGGGTTGATGCACTATTGAGTACTCAAGGTCTATGGATTTGGACACTAGTATGGGAATCATGTAACAATTGAGAGCCTCTTCTGGGGACCTGGCGTGTGTGTTCGCCACACCTAGACCTCACGGCCTTTGTATAAGCGTATAAGTTACAAGCATTGAACACACACGCACAGACACACTTACACACACGCTCACATATACACGCATGCACACACACACACACTCGGTGGCGCGGTTGGTAGCGTAACAGGCTGTACGTACGGCGATACCAGCGGTACCTGGTTCGAATCCTGCCCAGAGGTGAAATGATTTCAGTATCGCTGCGCTTCGAGTCGTTACTCCAACTCTCGTGGGTGGGAAGTTGGGGGGGCGCGTGTAAGGTCATAGCATTACCCATAGATCGGTCATACGAGCTTTGAGCTCTCTTCCGGGAGGGAAATAGCTGTCGATCACAAGTCCAACACGTGATCAAAAGACCAAGGTGAATCACACACACACACACACACACACACACACACACACACACACACATACACACACGTAAACAAACACACATACAATTATACATTTGCTCAGTCTTACTAGTTTTCACTAACTCTCACTTATTCTCACTTATTTTCGCTCACTATCAATCACTTATATTTACTTACATTCACTCTCACTAACATTCACACACTCACTCTCACTCACTCCCATTCACTCTTACTCACGTTTACTCACTCTTACTCACTTTTACTAACTCACACTCATTCTCACCCACTCTCACTCACTCCTACTTCTTCTCAATTACTCTCACTCTCACTGACTCTCATTCTCACTCTCTCTCACTCGCACTCACTCTCATTCTTACTCACTCTCATTCTCACTCACTCTCACTCACTCTCACCCTCACTCACCCTCACTCACTCACTCTCACTCACTCTCACTCACTCTCACTCTCACTCTCTCTCACTCTCACTCACTCTCACTCACTTTCACTCACTCACTCTCACTCGCTCTCACTCGCTCTCACTCGCTCTCACTCGCTCTCACTCACTCTCACTCACTCTCTCACTCTCACTCGCTCTCACTCGCTCTCACTCGCTCTCACTCACTCTCACTCGATCTCTCGCTCGCTCTCACTCACTCTTACTCACTCTCACTTTCATTCACTCTCATTCATTCTTACTCTCACTCTCTTACTCTCCCACTCTCACTTACTCCCACTCACTCTCACTCACTCTCACTTTCATTCACTCTCACTCTCACCGTCACTCTCACTCTCACTCATAATTCTCATTCACTCCCACTTGCTTTCACTCTCACTCATTAACTTACTCTCACACTCTCACTCACACTCACTCTTATTCACTCTCACTCTCGTGCCCCCTACCAGCCCGTCTGAGCAGGACGATTTATGGTCTCTACCTGCGTATCGCAGATGTCAAAACAGGATTCACACTTGTGAAACCGAAGCCATTCATTTGAAGCTCTAATTTTTCCGTAAATACTAATATATCATGTGTTCCGACCCGACCCTCTTTACGTTACTTAAGCTGTACCCCATATATTA
>NC_134785.1:18656705-18659205 GCF_046742065.1 Oratosquilla oratoria
GACCTTATTATAAATTAACAGATAGATGTACATTGACATCTAAACCAAGTCAGTTCTAGTGGGTCAAAACGTTGTTAAAACATTGTTGTTGTTGCTATTTTTATCTTTATTATTGTTGTTATTTTATATTATATATATATATATATAAATATATATATATATATATATACATATATATATACATACATATACATATATACATATATATATATGTATACATATATATATACATATATATATACATATATATATATACATATACATATATATATATATATATATATATATATATATATATATATACATATTCATAACTTATTTCAGTATGGTCTGAAACTTTTCTTCATCAATATATTTCCTTTTCCTTCCAGATTTAAAACCAATGTATGGTTTATCATGGTCTAGAATGCGTCAGACCCATAATTCAAGTAACATTGTTCTAGACAATCCATTAGAAGAAATAATGTAGTTATGGGAGTATATTTTGTTTACCCATACGAGAACACATGAAAAAATCACAGACTTTTGACCTGGGAATGACGCTCAAAGTAATGCAATTGAATCTTTATTTGTGTTTGGTATTGTACACGCAAGTAGGTACCTAAAGGCAGTAGCCTTTTTCCAAAGTAACGCAACAACAAATTTGAAAAAAAAAGCTACAAAAGCAAAAAAGAAGAAAAAAAATCTGAATTATAGATTTCCTAGTTTTGCTATTTACCCTGTACCTAGGTACTTCTGGATCTTCTTCCATGTTACATGAAGTAGCCTTTAATTTTGAAATATTTCACAGAAAGAAAAACAAGGCAACTGTTCACCCACTCTGCATACTCTCTTTATCTCGCACTCCGCACTGTTTTATATTCAGTACGATTGCACTCGACGCCTGCCATCGACTAGTCAGCTGTATACCATAAAAGCCCCATGTTCTGGAATCTGTGTCCTACAAAGGGGGGTATTTACTTTAAACACATTTGAAATGGGATACCATCATCAGATCCTAAAAGAGCCCTAGCTTCCCCGTCATTACCTCTAACTAAATTATCCCCGACGCGCTTTCCTTGATTACACAGAATTCCATTCCTAAACAGGAGGACCAGGACCCTCCCCCTCGAGCGTCAACTGACCATCGAGGCCAAACTGTTGGGATTGGGAAGGCTGGGATAGATAACTGCCACGAACCGTCAGTTTTGCCACTGATAACGAGGCCATTATGTCAGCCGGGAGGGACGTTTATTGACTCGTTTGGTCATTAGGCAAATTGACAATCTAGGAAATTAAAGTGTTTAAAGGTGCAGAGCTTCCTGCCCTTCACGATGAAGGCCCAGGTGAGGCAGGCCAATGGCCGAAAAGTAAACAAATCGGTACGCGTTCCTGTGTCCGTAATCCCCAATGACAACCCCGCTTGCCATGACATCGGCTCATTCTGAGGATACAACAGCACCTCATAGTCGCAAATACACTCAATATACATTGGCCACAAAAATCGCAAAGCATGACGTTACGGTAATGAAAGGAAGTAAAAAAAAAAAAAAAAGTAGTAAAACACTCAATGTACCTGATAGCTCCCTATTCCCGAGCCAATTTACGACACCATCTGCAGCAGGTGCGGAACCATATGTCCGGCATTTTCGTCCGTTTCCGGCACAATCTCATGCTTTCAACTTAAGCTCCATAATTACAAAGACCTATCTTGACCCGCATGTCCCCTCACGTCCCATAGAGTTTCTCTTTATCTCCCTATACCCAAATATCTCTCCTCTCTTTCGTTCCCATCCATGAGCAATGCACCCACATTCATCGGCTCTTCTCGCTCCCTTGACCATGCTTATCAATGCTTATCCGTTGTCCCCTCTACCCTTCCCTCACTCTCTTCCTACCAACCTCCTCCTCCTCCTCCTACTCCTCCTCCCCCTCCTACTCCTCCTCCTCCTCCTCCTCCTTCTCCTTGACCTGCCCTACCTCTCTTGCTCTTCCTCCTGCTCTTCCTCCCACTCCTGTTCATTCTCCTCTCTTCATACTCTCAGCCCATGTCCCTCTCTTCCTGAATTCTTCTTGTGAGTATTGTATACATACACGCTTGCGTAATGTACGAAATTGCACGCACACTAGCATACGGAAATAAAAGTACGCATGTGGAGGTGCACAGGCTCACGCGCACACACACACCGAGTGAGAAGAAAAAGAGAGAAGAGGAGGGAGAGGAAGAGAAAGATAGAGAAAAAAGAAAGCCAGGAAAAGAGAAAAGAGGGAAGACAGATAAAAAGGGAAAGAGAGAGAGAGGGAAAGCAAGAAAGCGTAAATAGAAAATGAAAAGGATAAGAAGAGAAAGAGATAGAGAGAAATAAAGAGAAAACGAGAGAAAGAGAAATAAAAAAGAGAAAAAGTGAAAGAGAAAGAAAAAAGAGAAAGAGAGAAGGAGAAATGGAAAAACGAGAGGACAGAAAAAGAAAAAAAGGAAAGCAAAAAGAGAGAAACAGACAGAGAAATAAAGAAATAAAGA
>NC_134785.1:18661705-18664205 GCF_046742065.1 Oratosquilla oratoria
ATATGAATAAAGACAATTCGTATAAAATAAAGTCTTTTATCTTGTCAACTTAACCCTCAGCTATCTTGTTCAATGTTTGCAAATATGCCTCTATTGGGTCTTCGAGCTTTGACAACCTGGTATATGTGTGAACATTTGAACACCTACATTATAACGTAAAAAGTAATAAGTTGATCAAATGCACAACAAAATCACTTAACTAAATGTATTTCATCACTTCACTATTATATCTTGTTGAAGGAAAAGATATGTCACATACTTCATATAATTAGTACATATCAGCAATTTAACGTCATTTTAAAGGATTACTTAAACTCCCCACCCGTAAGGTCCCTTGAAGTAGGGGTATTAAGGTATATGTTAACCTGTGAAGTGTGAACCTTATCTGCTCATGGCTGATATCAGAGAGTCTTGTCTTCTGTAGGATCTCAATACAAATATTTTATAAGCATGTTCCTAAGACGATACTTATTTGGAGACAGACCAAAAGTATATTAAAACTTTGGGTGTACATAAAACAGAATTAATCAAACAAGTTCCTTGACATATAAAATGTAGCCTTGGTATATGGTAACAAAGACACAATCAACTTCCGTAGTACGTTTTTTTTTTTTTCATTAATATTAAAACAAAATTTCTTGTTTATTTCTCCTGTCGAAGCGTTTTTTTTTTTTTTGTGAACTTTTCTCGACTTCAAATGCGTTCTCAAGCCTTTGAATCCCCTTGCGTAGGTTGAAGATCATTAACCCATTTACTTGTTCTGCCTCCTATACAGTTCTGTTTAAACCAAGGAGATTTTAATCTGGCAAGGGAAATTCGTACACACAGGATCAAAAGGTCTTGGAAACATATTGTTTATTTGAAGGTCTTACAAATTACATATATGCACAATTGTATATAAAAAGAGGACGCGAAAGGCTGTTGATATATTTTGCAAATTAATCATACATACATATGTACTTATGTATACAGTCATGTATGTATGTACGTATGAACGTAGGTATGTACGTGTGAATATATTTATGTATGTATGCATGTATGTATGTATGTATGTATGTATGTATGTATGTATGCATGTATGTATATTTGTATGTATGTATGTTTGTATGTATGTATGTATGTATGTATGTATGTATGTATGCATGTACAGTATGTATGTATGTATGTATATATATATATATATATGGATGTATGTACGTGTGTATGTATGTATATGCATATGTATGTACATATACATGTGCGTGTATATTTTGTATTATCAACAAAACCTAAACACCAAAAACCCGATTCCTTGTAAATATGTACCATTGCAATCTCCCACCAAAGCCTCTGTTCATTTCTGATGACGATCCGAAGGAGCAACGATCTTAGAGAACATCGCGGCTGATTGAGTGATTATACTGTACATATGGAAGAACGGATGAACAGGCTCTCACACTCAATCACTCTCACACACACACACACACACACACACACACACACACACACACACACACACACACACACACACACACACACACACACACACACACACACACACACAAAGTTGAAAAACAGCCACAGACCTGAGTGAGACTGAGACCGAGCGAGTCTTCATTCAGGAGGTGTTTGTTCAACATAGTATGGAAAAGTAAACAACGAATTAGCGAACATTGGCGATCAAACACAGTAATGGCAGGGTGGGGGGTTGGGTCATCTGGCTGAGCAAATGGTGTGATCTGTAGGGGCGCCGTTTTGTTACATAACCTAGAGTGACAAGTATCACAATACATGTAAAATATATGGTACACACATGCATATGAAAGACTAGACTAATTGGATACCTCACACATTAACATAGAAATTAAAAGGGATAAACAGCTACGCAATGTTTGTGAAGATAAACAGATACAGAATAGGAAGTAAATATGAAAGACATCAAAACACGTTTGAAAAGAAAAGGGGACAAATGGGGAGAGGAAAGTAGATAAAGTAAAAAGGGGTAAAGCAATGAGAAAGAAGTAGAGAAAGATAAACATTTAAAGAGGAGGGGAATATGTGTGTGTGTCTGTGTGTGTGTGTGTGAGAGAGAGAGAGAGAGAGAGAGAGAGAGAGAGAGAGAGAGAGAGAGAGAGAGAGAGAGAGAGAGTGAAAGAGGAAGAACAAAAGAGAGAGAGAGAGAGAGAGAGAGAGAGAGAGAGAGAGAGAGAGAGAGAGAGAGAGAGAGAGAGAGAGAGAGAGAGAGAGAGAGAGAGAGAGAGAGAGAGAGAGAGAGAGAGAGAGAGAGAGAGAGAGAGAGAGAGAGAGAGAGAGAGAGAGAGAGAGAGAGAGAGCGCGAGTGGGGCCCCGGTTAACTGTAAATGTTCGTATGCATCTGTGTCTGTGTCTATGCCTTTTCGTGAACGTAAGCGTGTGCGTGCATTTGTCCTTATGGGAGTGTATATGTAAATATATTTCCATACTTTCGTGTGAGCGTGTGCAGCGTACTACATTGTATACTGCGTGCTATGTGTAATTATTC
>NC_134785.1:18669205-18674205 GCF_046742065.1 Oratosquilla oratoria
TAAAAGCCATTTCCCTTTTCCTGGTAAATCTCGGGCAAAGGCGGCCTCACCACCATGTCACGCCACGCCGTCGGCGCTTTCGTCGCCTTCCACCACCTGCCCCGCCTCAGCTTCCTCTTATTTATCAAAACACTTCCATTCTTTCATCTTACCTAAATAGATACTCAGTCTTTTTACGGCTCGTTTTGACCCTACCGACTTAAGCGCGTATCATGACTAATGTAAACTAAGCACACGTATTGTATACTATGGTAATGAAGCCATCATATCGGCCGTCTTTCCGTATCTGTTTATGAGAATTTCCTACATCTCATGTCAAGGTCGATACGTGTTGACATATGACTTCACATTAGAACTACCTCCTTTCCGTCCCTTCTCTTCCTCTTTCCTTCTACACTTTACATTAAGATCTCAACCCGCTTGCATCATCTGCTCTCCTTTGAACACAGCAAAAAAGCGCCGACGGAAAAAGAAAAAGAAAGAAAGAAAAAAAAAAGGAAAATCTGCATATGACTTAACTTATAGCGATATGATGTGCCAAGCACTCCCGGTGAAGGAAAAAACCTAAACATGATGTCTACTGCAACGTCGCTTACCACCCAACCGTAAATTTTTGACAAGTTAATGGACGGGTCTACCTGTCACAAATTAAGAGACTCAAATAAGCGAAGACAGACAGACAGACAGACAGACAGACATAAACAGACACAGACAGACAGACAGACAGACATAAACAGACACAGACAGATACAGACAGACAGACAGACAGACAGACAGACAGACAGACAGACACAGACAGACACAGACAGACACAGGCAGACACAGACAGACACAGACACAGACAGACAAACGCAGAGACAGACCGATAGACAGAGGCAGACGGACAGACAGACAGACAGACAGACACACAGACACACAGACAGACAAAAGCAGACAAAGGCAGACAGACAGACAGACAGACAGACAAACGGAGATAGACAGACAGAGACAGACAGAAACAGAAACTGACAAACATATACGGACAGAGAGAGATACAGACAGGCAAAGACAGGCAGACAGAAACAGAGACAAACAGATAGGAAGAAACAAACATTGTCAGAAAAAGACAGACAGACAGAAGCGCACGTACACACACACACACACACACACACACACACACACACACACACACACACACACACACACACACACACACACACACACACACACACACACACACACACACACACACACACACACACACACACACACACACACACACACACACACACACACACACACACACACACACACACACACACACACACACTCACATATCCTAAACAAATAAGATCATTGGAGGAAAAGCTGAGCGCTACTGACTGTACTCGCTACAGTGTAAGGAACTACACTTATAGAAGATGGCAGGTAGCGAAGGGGGTCTACGCAAAATCAAAGGCGAAGATGACGAAAGCGTGGGCGGTGCTCAGTAAAATAAGGTGTACTAAAGCGGGGAATATCAGTTGCACAAGGGGGGAAGAAGGAACACTGGGGTGGAAGGGGGCAAGCAGATGGGCGCGGGAGTGATATATAAAAAGGGAACACGTGGGTGTCACGTTAGGACTAACGAGCTCCGTTCGCTTACGGGGTTCACGGGGGATGGGAAATGAACATAAAGAAGGATTCTGGGTATATAGGAAGCTTAATAAAGGGCAGAGTTTGTAGTTCATGCATGGGGTACGTATACGTGGTGCGTATACGTGGTGGGCATGTGTGTTGTAGTCACGTGTAGTATGCATGTATGGTATGCATGTGTGGTAGGTATGTGTGGTAGGTATAGATGATATGTGTTTGGAGTATGCGTGCAAGTGTTTGGTATGCGTATGTGGCACATGGGTACGGTATTCATGTGTTTCATGCGTCTGTTGTTTGCGTGTGAAATGTCTACGTCATATGTAATGCGCGTATGTAATACACGTGTAATGCACGTATGTGATGAGCGTGTAATGCATTCATATAATGTGCGTGTGATGCATGTATGTGATACGTATGTGATGCAGGTGTAATGTTCGTTTGATTCATGAGTGTTATGTGTGTGTGATGCACGTATGTAATATGCGTGATGAAGGTATTGGGTGTGCGTGTGATGTGTGTATAATACGTTTATGATATATGTATGATGTGCGTGTGATCACGTATACATCGGGTACACACTTTATATTGGCTTATCGTGTATGTGCTATGTATAAGAGCGTCGTCCGCACGTCATGTATACGCGTATGATACACGTACAACGTATGTATGCGTCGAGTGTATACGTCATATTCACTTGTTGTGTATACATCTTGGTTGTGTACACATGTACGAATCATAATCACGAGTCATGTGTGTTAATCAGGTATGGGTGTCACTTGTAGTGTCGTGTACCTTTATGTGTCATTTTTTTATGCTTATTAGCTTGAATGAGTTACATGGTTGGTTTTTCATGTTCTTGTGCGCGTCATAAGACCTTGAATATCTTATTCAGTCTTAATAATATTGATAATTAACCAACTAGAGAGGAATAAACTAGACTTTCCTATCATATTAATGATTGCACAGATATTCGTTGGTAGTTATATTAAACTTAAATTTTATTCTGTGAATACAAAAATCACAAACTATTCTGCCGAAGACAATAAATAATTAAATGTTAACGTGAATTTCTGCATCTCATTTTACTTCAAGGAAGTATATCACGAGATTACATTTCGATTCCCTTCGTACGAGTTTCATATGGTAAATGTAACATGTATATCAAGTCATGATACATATAGAGCTATAATACGGTTGACTTAACCTGATTGATTTCAATGAGCTCCATTTCAAAATAGGTAATACTGTAGAGTGCATGACCAGCTATTCCTGAATGTATAATTTTTATTTATTTATTTATTCATTTATTTATCTATTTTTTTATTAATTTAGCAATGCCATCACTAAATATGTCGGTTCTCATATTTAAATTTTAGTTACCTTTTTTTTTTTGTAACTTGTACATTAGTAAATGAATAAGCTGTATTTTTCTTGCCAAATCATACTGCAATATATTTCTCTTGGCAATCATGTAAAGTTGGTAGGGAACTGTCATATCGAAGTGAAATTATCCAAACAGATCTAAACAACAAAATTACGTCAGATAACTAACAGGGAAAACTTTCACTAATATTTTTTAAAGCGTGTGTGTATGCATGCTTGGCTCCGTGCGTGTGTGTGCGCGTATGCGTGTTTGCCTAAATAAGTGTGTGCGTGCGTGTATGCGTGGGCATATGCCCATGCGCATGCGTATGGGCATGAATTTTATAGTTCAGGTAAGGAATGGTAATGTTTCCCATAATGCATAACTAACCTAATGTATGGTAGCTGTTTGAACCCAAGTAAACAGCTTCATAAACAGCCTATCTTAATATACACAGTTAGAAAGAAACACATTCAAAGCGAACCTTATTCGAAGATCAATTGTCTCGAAACCTTGAGTCTGAGAAGCCGTATTACATTCATTGTGGTAAAAGAGGTGGCAGGTCAATTCATCTTTTCTGCAATCATTTTGCAATCTTGCAAAGGATGATAAACGCATCGGATTACAAGACTACACGTGCAGACAACCGTGGGTCACTATTCACTCTATGATCCAGTCTTAAGAACCATAATCAAAAACCTCAAAGTGAAAAACAGAACATTTGACCACAGTCCTCAACCCCTATTATCTCAACATTACCCCTACCATTCTTATAGCCAAGCGACTTAATAACTGTTATTCAATTTCATTAATCACTTGCATTCTAATCTACCTGTCATCTTCGGGAACTGGCAGTTCATTACTCAACACTTTCTTGATTATGCCCATTTCTCTCCTCGCTTCCCTTACACTCTTTCAACACATCACTCTCCCCCTTTCTCCCCATCCTCCCTGACACATTATTTGGTTACCCAACCCTGGTTTTCTCTCTGATACCAACACGGCACTTTTTCAACACGAGTCACCTACTTTGTTTGTAACATGTTTTCCCTTTTGAGTAGACAAACAAGTGAAGTTCACAATGACAGTTCAAGCTTATTCTTGGTTCCACCTAATTAGCTTTTGTAGAATGCATTATAAATACTTCACTTAATAATCTCTTCAAAGGACATTGGATAGAACATTTTAATGAAAGTTCCCTAACATATCACATTAAATAATAAAATGAAAAGGTCTACGAAATAAACGAACAAAAATATACAAGACATGATTTGCAAAACTGGGTAACATGACGCAATATTCTCTATCTTTCTTTCTCTCCCTCTGTCTCTTTCACTTTCCCATGACTTATTTTACATAAATAAATACATATATTTACACAAACACACACACACACACACACACACACACACACACACACACACACACACACACACACACACACACACACACACACACACACACACACACATATATATATATATATATATATATATATGTATAAATACATATATATGCATATATATATATACATATATATATATATATATTTATCACATATATGTATATATATATGTATATATATATGTATATATGTTATATATATATATATATATACTTTTATACATATATATATAAATTATATATATATATATATATATATATACAGTATGTATATGTATATGTATATATGTATACATATATGTATATATATATAAATATATATATATACATATATATACAGTATGTATATATATGTATATGTATATATGTATACATATAGTCTTTTGTCCTCTAAAGACTTAATAGATATCCTGAAAGGAACGCCAGCCCCCGAGGGGAGTAATATCGCCTCGTTAGACGCCGAATCTTTATATACGAACATAAATGTTGATAGAACAATCGAATTTATCATCCAGAGAGTCTACCACAATGACAACACCCCTACCTTAGATATTCCTGAACACGCTCTACGCTCTCTTCTTCAACTGTGCACTAAAGAAGTGCCTTTTAGAAGCCCAAG
>NC_134785.1:18696705-18716705 GCF_046742065.1 Oratosquilla oratoria
TACATATCTACGCCTATATTGAAAATAAAAATAGAATAACATACACATATTAAAAATGTTTCAATCATGATCTATTTTAATGTTTGGAGTCCATGAAACTACGTAATCTCATAAAACACATTTAGGGATGATATAGAAGCTATACGTAGACGTAAACAAATATACATTTATACATACGCCCGCGGGCAAACACTTTAACACACACACACACACACACACACACACACACACACACACACATATATATATATATATGTGTGTGTGTGTATATATGGTCCTGACTGTCACAACGGCGGTCCGGGTTCGAATCCCGCTCAGAGCTGAAATAACTTCAGTATCACTGCGCTTCGAGTCGTTACTCCAACTCTCGTGGGCGGGGAGTTGGGGGTGTGCCTGCGTATAAGGTCACAGTATTACCCATAGATCAGTCATACGAGCTCTGAACTCTCTTCCGGGAGGAAAATAGCTGTCGATCACGAGTCTAGCACGTGATCCAAAAACTAAGGTGAATACACACACACACACACACACACACACACACACACACACACACACACACACACACACACACACACACACACACACACACACACACACACACACACACACACACACGATGGCGCAGGGGTAGCGTTCGAGGCCGCCACTACGGTGGTCCGGGTTTAGAATCAGCCCAGGGCTGAAATAATTTCAGTATCGCTGCGCTGCGAATCGTTACTCCAACTCTCGTGGGCGGGGAGTTTTTTGTGTGTGTGTGCGTGTAAGGTACCTATAGATTGGTCATATTAGCTCCGAATTTTCTTCCGGGAGGGAAATAGCTGCCGATCACGAGTCCAACACGTTATCCAAGAGAATGGTGAAACACACACACAAATAGACACACACACACACACACACACACACACACACACACACACACACACACACACACACACACACACACACACACACACACACACACACACACACTTTTATACATACCCTGTTTTCCACATCAAATGTATTTACATTTCTCTTACTCCCGTACAATATAACACACATGACTCCTTGAGTATATTCTGTACATAATGTCCGTGTATGTAAATCATCTATAAAACCATTTATGTAAAACCACATTACTAATCAAGCCTTCCGCACGAGAGGAGACTGATTAAGTGTGTCATGTATAGAGGGCCAAAGGAATGCTATCGGGCCCTGAGCTTGTTGATGCTACCTAAAGTATTCCGCGTTGGTGTTTTCGGGGGGATAAAGTAAACAACTTCAAGTGACAGGGAGGCGCAAAGGGTAAGGCACCGCGGTAAACAGCCATCTCTCCTCCTTTCTATTATTTTGTTTATTTTTATTTTCTTTTTTATAGAATGCACTGTGAATGGAAAATCTAAATCAGTTATCGGAGTCTATGTGATTATTTACGTTACAACCCGTTACGTTACATTACATTACATTGCATTACATTACGTTTTATTACAATACACTACATTACAAAACATGCACACGCACACACATACATACACACACATACATACACACACACACACGCGCACACACACACACAGCACATACACACACACACATACATACACACACACACACTCTCACACACACACACACACACACACACACACACACACACACACACACACACACACACACACACACACACACACACACACACACACACACACACACACACACACATATATATATATATATATATATATATATATATATATGTATATATATATATGTATATATATATGTATATATATATATATATATATATATATATATATATATATATATATATATATATATATATATATAGTCAATAAATCTGTCACGAGGATTATTAGTCCAAAGAAAGAACTACATCCATGATTAGAAATGAGAAAAGTTTGTTTCTCCTAGGTCAACGACCTTGTCTGACAGACGTGTCATCACGTTAATTGCAGAAAACAACTACTTTTATCAAGTATAGTGCAAGGAAGAATAAAAGTTATTATTTCAGAGTTTTCAGAATCTTACGATGGCAATACTTTGATATCATCGCCCACCGATATATATGTAATAACTTTGAAGCTAAGATTTCCTTGACGTTTTACATTTTTTGTATTTTTTTCTTTGTATTTTATCTTCTGCTTCGTATATTACGAGTGCTTTTAGTTGAACAAGAACTTTATCTTATGCCAAAAATAAAATGATTAAGAAAATTTATGTTTAGAATTTTATAAACAGTTATTCCTTAGAAGAAGACGTACGAGTTTCTTACCGGAAGGAAGAATAGGCAGATCAAAAACGATTTCATTGATGAAGCCTTATTGAAATCAAATTCAGATTCATACACGCTTGTAAACACACGTGTTCACACACAATATACACACGCATACACATGTATACGTGTACACGGCCACCCATTATCAACACGCTTACACGCACACGTACGCACTACGTGCATAATTTTGTTTCCTTCTATGCAAGTGCACATATATAAATGTACATATACCTATGCACACACACGAATTTATAGTAGGAAAAGAGTCTTGTTACAGACAAACCCGAATATACAGTGTATATGCTTACACCTCATGTAGACCTCACACAGTATCACAAAGTCAGTACGACAAGCATTTAACCCTCAACTCATTAAAATCAGGGTTCAAAAGCAATCTATATACTAACACACGTATCGTGGACGAACGCTAGAGTCGTTTTTATACCTTTACTTAATGCATCACTCACCCGTATGGGTACGTTTGCTGCCGCACTGCTTCCGCATGTTCTTGTGTTGACAACATGGCATACCAAGACACTGCACGAACAGGCCCGCATATACACTAACCTTTTACATTAATAGATACCCCTTAATATATAATACATGTACGAATCTGTATACATACATAATGTGTGTGTACGTGTATGTGTGTGTCCATAGTCTGCCCCTATGCACGTGTTTAATTTCTTTGGGTGTTGTGGTAATGTAAACTCGCCTGCTCAAAATTAGAATAAATTTATCGTAAAATTGCATCTCTCTCTTTTGTTAGCGTCTTTTGGTACCCTCAGAAAAAGTTTACACTCCCTACAGAGGTCGATAGCCCTTTAAGGTAAATCATTTACACCGCGAGTCACCTTGTGTCCTGTTTTACCTTCTATTTTTATATATATAGGTCATAGATATGCCAATGACGTTTCTGTTATATTGAACATATCAATCTATACAATTCATTTCTTTATTAGGCGTCATGTACATATATTTTAATGCCAGCTTATGTAAATACCATACATATACCAAAGGCTTTTTCCCCCTTACATGGGAGGTAGCTAATTTCAGTAAATATATGTATACCTGTATACATAGAAACATCTTCACATAATTTACCAACGCCTTCCATTATCGACTTGTGCACTAGCAATCTAAACAAAACGAACCTCAAATCACAAGACTAGGGACCCCTGCAGAGATGATGTAGGTTCTAAGTGTTGGCGTGGTCCGAAAAAAAAAAAAAAAAAAATCTACTCAACCAATTTTTTGTTAAGCACCCCATTAGAATGCTTCATGATAGCATAGTGAAAGCCTAAAACGATAAGTATTGCACATGACAGCATGGTAAGGAGCGAGAGGTAATCATGATACTAACAACTGGTTACATACGATATATACACACACAGTATTACAGAAAGAAACATGCATGTATAATGGTATGTCTAGTAAAACCATCTCATTTTCAATCTATGTATACCTCCTCATATTTTTAGTGATACCATGCATACTTCTAATGCCACAGAATACTTATTTAAAGGACTACAACGTCTCGTAATTAATCTTCGCGTTTAATTCAACTTTGATGCCAACTCTCGAGGAGAGAAAAATATTAATCGTATTTGTATGTATTTTTTTTTCTTGTTCCAAGAACCGACGTGAACATAGAGCCCATCTCATTTACATTTACACAGTCCCATGCGGAAAGGGATCAACGACGGATACTTGCAAATAGTGGTCCAATCTTTAAAACCTTCCTATGAAGATGTAACCCCGAGTGGTTGTTACTCGGTCTCCGAAATGGCCGACGATGTCTTTCTATCACTATAGACTATATTTCTTCCATTCAAGGGCAGATGACGCTCGGCTATTGCTGCCATTCTACTACCGTCAGCTAATGACATTAAGCGTCCACATGCTAGTCTAACTCAGACAAAAGCCATTATCTCGTCACAGAGATCACAGTAAAGGAGCGAGTCTAGTTAACAATCGCTCTTGGGTTGAGAGTCTCGAGTCAGTGATATTAGAAAGAACACTTATCATTACAAAACATGAATAGCATCAAAGCTGTCTTTCATCGAATGCGATCCCTCTTCGAGAACCAGTCATCCTTGAGAACGAGCCTGCTACGACAGAATCCTCGACAACAAAGTTCTTCTCGAAAGTGAGATCACTTCGAAAGTGAGTCCTCCTCTTGGCAACATATACGACTATAAACATCCGTTAGGACAATCCTAAATAACTCATTTCCTTCACAACCACCAATTCTTTTCCCACCTTCAATTCCTCCAGATTTAACCCCATCAAGTTCTCTCTAACACCATCTCCTCCAGACAACCCACGTATCACATCCTTCCCCTTCTCCATCAACTCCACCGCATCCAACACAATCTCCTCCTCCTCCTCCTCCTACCCCTCCTCCTCCTCCTTCTCCTTCTCCTCTTCTTCCTCCTCCTCTTCCTTCTCCTGTTCCCAAATCCCTCCTCCTCCTTCTATTCTTTCTCATCTTCCCTTAACTCATTTTTCTCTTCCTCTTCTTTTTCCTCTTCCTTCTCCTCTGCCTCTTCCTCCTCATCTTCCTTTTCTTCTTCCACCTTCACAACCACCAATTCTTCTTCCACCTTCAATTCCTCCAGATTTAACCTCATCAAATTCTCTAACACCATCTCCTCCAGACAACCCACGTATCACTTCCTTCCCCTTCTCCATCATTTCCACCGCATCCAACACAATCTCCTTCTCCTCCTCCTCCTCCTCCTCCTCCTCCTCCTCCTCCTCCTTCTATTCTTTCTCATCTTCCCTTAACCCATTCTTCTTTTCCTCTTCTTATTCCTCTTCCTTCTCCTCCTCCTCCTCTTCTTCCTCCTCCTCTTCCTTCTCCTATTCCTAAATCCCTCCTCCTCCTTCTATTCTTTCTCATCTTCCCTTACTTCATTCTTCTCTTCCTCTTCTTATTCCTCTTCCTTCTCCTCCGCCTCTTCCTCCTCATCTTCCCTTTCTTCTTCCACTTTGACCACCACCACCACGTCTTTCTTCTATTCTTTCTTATCTTTCTTCTCTCCCTCTTCTTTTTCCTCTTTCATCTCCTCCTCTACCTCTTCCTTTCTTTCTTCCTCCACCTTAACCACCACCTCCTCATCTTCCTTGCTCATCCGAAATCACTTTACGCAACACTAGTTTTCGCCATCAATGCATGACAACAAACTTGCTTACAAGAAACAATGCCTCTACTGCAATCCACAAAATATTAAAGAGTAAAATAGAACACCAAACCCCCCCCAAAAAAGTAGTGTTGCACCCTAAATCAATCTTCACCATTATCAAATAAACTACATACACACTATCCCAACCCTCTACCGCTTCCTCCCTTCCCCTTCCTCCACCTTCCCCCTCTTCCACCTTCCCCCTCCTCCACCTTCCCCCTCTTCCTTCGCAAGCGATGTTGAGGACCGCTGGATAGCACGTTCTTGGTGAGTTCGGTAGATTGAGTTCGGCGGCGAGGCGCGGCGCAGAGAATCCTTGCGTGAAATCGCAAGGCTTCTGTAAATAACCAAACTAGGGCCGCGAGGGAGCGCTACGGAACGCGGACACATATTCGATACAAGAGAGGCAAAGGTAACCAAGCCGAAAACTGATCAAAATTTGATATATTATTATTTATTACTAAACCACGTTCAAGTTTCACATATTTTATTCATCAGTGCAAGCTTAAGAACTGAAGTATGTGTATTATATAGGCGGTTGTATATAGCTGAATGAATGCATTGTTTCCAACAATAATACGAACTAAAAATGTCAGGGCTGTCTAGCTCTGTTGTGAAGGTGCTGTGTCTCCCTGGATTGTCTCTGACCCGAGCAATGTGGCGAAGTACAGGGATGATCCTTCATCCACAAGATGCTAATACAGAAAAGGTGATGATTAAGATTTGATGGATGTGGGATGGGCGTGGGAGTGGGTGTATATTTTCAGTCGGCAACCCCCTCCTCTCAGTTCTGTATGTGTGCAAAACAAAAAAAATACTTGAAAAATATTACTCAAGTCTACTAAGACACACGGGCAGGTACATAGCCCTTTTGCTATTATATATATATATGTATATATATACATTATATATATATATATATATATATATATATGTATATGTGTGTGTGTGTGTGTGTGTGTGTATACATATACATATATATATACATATGTATATATATATATATATATATATATATATATATATATATATATATATATATATATATATATATATATATATAGACGGAAGGAGTGGGAGGGACAGTGGATAGGGAAAGGTAAGGAAGAGTACGTTGAAAGGGAGAGGAAAGAAAAGGGAGGAAAATGATGAAGAAAGTAAAATGGGAAAAGAGGGCAGGAGGGACAAAAATAAGAAAAAAGGAAAGGGAATGAAAGGATAGGGGAGGAAGCGAAGATAGGAAGAAGGAAGAGCAAGGAAGGCAAAAGAAGGGAAGCGGAAAGGTGGAAGGGGTAAAGGAAAAGGAGGAAAGAGAGAAGGAAAGGAGAAAGATGGGAAAGAGGAAGAAGGGAAGGAGGAAGAAGCAAACTGGAAAGGAAAGAGAGAAAGAATAAGAGGGAAGGAAAGGGTAAACAGAAAGAAAGAAAGCAAGGAGGGGAAGGAAGGGTTGAAAAAGAAGAGAGGAGGAAAGAAATGAGGAAAATATGACAAAAGCAGAGTATACGAGGGATAGAGAAGGAAGGAGAGAAATTATTAGAAGAGAAGGAGAGAGAGGAATGAAGAGAAAAGGAAGTGGGAGGGAAAGCAAATGGAGGGAGAGAGGGAGGAAGAGAGGGAGGAAGAGAGAGAGGGAGGGAGGGAGGAGAGAGGGAGGGAGGAAGGAGAGAGAGAGGGAGGAAGGAGAGAGAGAGAGAGAGAGAGAGAGAGAGAGAGAGAGAGAGAGAGAGAGAGAGAGAGAGAGAGAGAGAGAGAGAGAGAGAGAGAGAGAGAGAGAGAGAGAGAGAGAACGCGAAAGGCTAAAAAGAGCAAGACCTCGAGAGAGCAAGAATTAGAGAGTGTGTGGACGAGAGAATGCAAAAGCGAAAGAGAGCAAGAGCGATGGATAGAAAGAGCGAGAAAGAGCAATAGTGAGAGAGAGCAACAGGAAAAAAGCGGATGATTTAGAGAGCGAGTGAGCGAAAGAGCAAGTGTGAGAGAGAGCCAGAATACACGAGAGCCTGAGAGAGTCAGGGAGAGAGTAGGCGAGGAAGAGAGCGAGAGATCATGGTCTTTATCATATTTACTCTTATGATATTGAGCGGTTCATTATCCATCCTATAAACATAAAATTAGGTAAAAAGCAAAATTCCTATGCAATTAATAGTTTGAAGTGTTAAACACATGTAAAAAGGTATTACCATTAAATTAAAGTCAACAACATAATTACCGTAGCTACAAGTGGAACTGGATCATCGGGGAATTTAATTATGGCCGAAGCCGTTTTTTGTCTTTTCTGTTGGTGCTCGGAAAGCCTCGGCGCGTAGCAATCGTCAGTGGTCTACAGGAGACCAAGTTAGTTTACATCTACACTATGAAGAAATTAACACATTGTTTTGTGCTATTTGTAATCTTATAAATGTAGATCACAGCCTAGGGTACAGGTAAAAAGAACACCCGAACTGCATAAAAGATCATACTCTATGTACTAGAATAATTTACCAAGTTCAATTGATATCTAAAATGTAGCCACCATATGTGAACATTAATCCAAACGAAAAAATCATATATGCAATTGGTAGCAAACGTATAACAGAGATAAAAATGTTAAAGAAAAAATAGCTTGTAAAAATTTGACCTTTTTAACAAAAGAGCTTAAGTATTCTATATATCCAGATAACATAACATAAGAACATAAGAATGAAGGAGACTGCAAGAGACCATAAGACCTACACTAGGCAGCTCCGTATCCATCACCACCTGTCATCCCCATCCATAAAGTTGTCTAATCGTTTCTTAAAACAACTGATAGTTTCAGCGCTTACTACATGGTTACTAAGTTTATTCCATTCGTCGACCATCCTATACCAATTCTTGCCTATTTCCTTTTTAAATCTAAATTTGTCCAGTTTATAACCATTACTGTGAGTCCTGCCCTGTTGTTTTAATACGATGACCTTGTTTGCATCACCCTTGTTAAAGACTTTGATCCACTTGAACATCTCTATTAGATCACCCCGCACTCTGCGTCTTTCCAGAGAGTGTAAGTTAAGGTGCCTAAGCCTCTCACATATATATAAGTAGCCCATCAAATTATTGCGCTTGCAAAAAGTAGCCTCAGCACACGTGTGAATGCATGAGATAGACAATGGGTGAAGGTTTTACAAGAGTTAAGCAGTTATGGATTTATGACGAGAACAACTGAATAAAATGACGCAAAGGATAAATCATTCTTATCATAGTTATTGGCTTGGACAAACAGACACGTGGTAAAGTGTGTTATATGTTGTACTTGGGTCGGTATGACTTTAAACTAAAATATAATCATTTTTATTGTTGGTCATTTTTGGCTTATACTCAGACCGTAATCAAGTTAGATATAATAGATCATATATATACCTTGTGATAGCGATGGCTTCTTCTGGAAAGGTATTAATAAAATTATGAACAGGTGCTTATATGTACGTGTTCATTTCAGACTGGAAAAGTGAGTATGGACTCCGAGTTTCTTCTTGGGAGATATGTTTAGCTTCTTTACCTTTATACGCGTGTAAAATATGCACCATAAAATGTACCTTACGTAAATGTTAATTTATGTTAATGATCTCTCTCACTCTCCTCTGAAGCTGTGTGCATTGTTGCTTTTTCATTCTCAGTATATTTATACTCCTGTTTTTTTCTTCTTCTTCTTCCGCACAGATGGCATAATCAGAAGTGTGGTGGTTTCGAATTCGATTAGTTGTGGGTTCAAATCCCGCAATTCTCGAGCAGTCTAAGATCATAGAGAACCATAGCAATATACCTCATGATTTAGACCCTTTCTTACCCTCTTTCTTCTTCTTCCGTTTTCTGTTTTCTAAACCAGAGGTTCCCAGCTAGCTTTTTTCTACGTACTCATTAACTATTTCTAGTTTTCGGCTTGTGGCCTCACCTGGTGTAGGTGGTATTCCTAGAGGTCCATAGACATCAGAAGGTGAAGAGGTATTCTAGAACTTAATATATTTTGGACTTTTACCCTTTTCAGTTAACATAGACCCTAACACCAGACGCATGTGATAATGATGCAGATTTCACATTATATTGCCTATGTTTAGTATAACTGATTAATTTCATTGCTGTTTAATCATTCTCGTTTATGTGGTTCATAGTAATGAACATTGTAGCTTACTTCAGACTTTCCTGTCCTTGATGTGCGTAGTTTGTATATGGACTATATATACTAACTCAAATTATGAAAAGTAGAAAATTCGAAAAAAATGCGAAAGAAAAAACGTGTTTCTATTTAAGAATAACATCCTTTTGAGGATTACAGGACCAGTATTCCTCAGAGAAGAAAATAACTAGAGAATAAGACAATGTGTAATTAAGGGAGATAACAGGGCACAAGAAGATAACATATGCGATTAAGATAATGAAATTAACATGGTCTGGGCACGTGTCATGGAAAGTATTTCATGGAGGTCGATCATGGGAGTGATTCAGGATTGAACGCCTAAAGAATGTCCAGAAAAATCTGGATGGATGGAATAATTGAAGAATTAGACAGAAGAGGAATTGACAAAGATAGATAGATGGATGAAAGAAGTTAGGCATTATGGAAGGTAGTCAGTTATTGGAAAGTCAAAATAAAGTTGTGGCTCAAGACCTAAAAGTGAGTTAGTTATTATCTAAATTCCTGAGGCATTATGACATTAACTCAAGAAGGATTTTATGTTTCACTTATTTTGAAGTAAGACAATAGCCTTTATCTAGAAACGCTGGATTTTATATTAATTTTATCTTTTTCTTTCTTGCACGGAGTCGTTGTTGAATATAGGAATACTACATTTAAGAAAAATAACTGTTGTGTCATACTCTAAAAAGTTGTTTATATTTGTACGTGGTAAAAGAACATGTTTACTGAGAAGTATAGATTTTTAGCTGTAAAACGTCACACGTATGATAATTAACTACTGGACCTGTACTTTGGCTTAGAATAATTGATAAAGTATGTACTTGTAAAATATTTCGTTTATTAATTGTCATGATAACCAGAAGAAACAGCAAAGCTGCTGTTAACGGCTGTAGTTTTATCTACGAGAAATTTATCTAGTAATTAATTCCAGGCACATTACTGTAATAATACACTGATCCCTTTGAACACGGTGATGATTCTTTTGAAGTAAGGATTGAAGTTGGGAGGAAATGGGGTCTTAGTCAATTGTGACGTTTTTCATCAACTCTTCATCCCCTCTCTCCTTCTACCTCCCTCCCTCCTTCCCCTCCCACTCAGCTGAATCAAATCACCTGTCACTTTTAAAAAGAAAGATACCAATCACGTCACAGTGTAGGATAGATTTATATACCTATAACAGGGATACATCCCCTTCACTGAACAAAACTTACAATAAATATGCTCACTTGTGGAGTCATACTGTTAACAGATACACTCACACAGTTTCTTTCTGTGGAAACGCGGGCATGGTCTGCTTCCCGAAATCCAGCGTAAGTATATCTAATAGAATTCACCGTTGGAAGCTGACCAAAATATTATTATTGCGTCCGTTCGCAAGTTATACTAAATTCCCACAACACGAAAAGTCTTCGCCAATGCACAATTACTGACCAAACCTTCCTATAGAAACGGGACATGGCTCAAGTGGTGGTACTCCAAATATAATAATATTTGAATATCCACAGAAGGGCAAGTTATATGTGCATACATGCGTACATGTGCGTACGAGTATACGTGTATTTCTATGTATACACGAGTGTGTGAGTGTGTATATATTTTTTGTTTTTGTTTTGTTTGTATGTGTGTGTGTGTGTGTGTGTGTGTGTGTGTGTGTGTGTGTGTGTGTGTGTGTGTGTGTGTGTGTGTGTGTGTGTGTGTGTGTGTGTGTGTGTGTGTGTGTGTGTGTGTGTGTGTATTTCTGTATGTTTGTAGGTATGCATGTGTGCGCGTGCGTTCACAAGCATATGTTATATATCTCAAGACCTTTCGTATCTGGTGGCACTTTCACTTATATTTTGGCATCTTCAAGGATATTTTGTTCATCTTGAAACAGTTTCAGTAGTGTGAAAGTAGAAAGATAAGTTATTGTAAAACCAACGGAAGCCGTTTCTAAGATAAACAAGCATCAAAAGTATTTTTCGCCTTCATAATATTTGTTATTAAAAAAGAAAGACAGAATATGCATTTTATTTAATTCCTTTCTCGTATGAGTTAACCAACATGCCAAAATGAAAAAAAACAAAAAAAATCTGGCCTTTACATATTCCTTCGAGAAATTGTCGGGACAACATCGGTCTTGTATCATATCCAAATTTCTCCAGTAACCTAGATTTCATCTCTCCATAGATACAGGCTCCTAGGTTTCCCTCATCTTGTTCCCATACTTACCAACACACTACCTAGAGTCCTAGACCACACGCATTCATCCATGCACTATCCAGGCCACATCCATACACCCCTCAGATGGTACCTACTCACCCCACGCTCATGCCCAGACTCCTTCTCTTCCTGCCTTTCTTTCTCTCTCCAGGGGAATAGCCACCCTTCGCTAAAATCGATCCTGTTTTTTTAGCCTCTATCTTTCCTTCCAGGCACTCCCTCCTCCACCCCAACTCAGAATAACCCTAACACACAACCACGTTTCCACTGTTTCATCTTCATATATTTTATTTCCAAACAAAGGACATTTTATCTCGTCACTCTCAGACTCTCGCTCAACCATTCCCGTACACTTTACGACTAATAAACAAGCTGGTGGATGGTAATTCAGCATTTGAAGTAATAAAATCATTCAAGGCGTAGGACGCATTTCTTGTCAAAACTTGAAGAGATGTGGCGTGGGTCGAAAAGCTGAGGTAATGGGTTCCTGACAGAGGCTCCCAGCTGCAGATAGCCATTTTCCCGTCCGCTTCCGAATTCAATAAACAGAAACCATCCATAGATTCGCATGATATTGTCAAAACGCCCCGAGGAAATGGGGGGTGGGGTTGGGCGAGGTTAGGGTGGGTGCAAAGGGTTAATATGCAGAGATGGGGGTTGTGTAGGGGTTGGGGGTTGGGGGATAGGGGATGGGGTTGCCGTCGCGTCGCTATGTTTGCCAGGCCGGCGCTCATTTAGCTGCGGGAACAAAACCCCCATTTCTATCCTGTCACGAAACACAATCAAGGCAAAGGGAAGCAATTAGCCACGGGCAAGAAACCGCTGCACCAAAAAACTTAAAGAGGCTCCGAAAGAGGAGGAGGGAGAGGAGAGGAGGAGAGGAGAGGAGGAGAGGAGGAGGGGGAGGAGGAGGGGGAGGAGGAGGAGAAAGAAGGAGAAGGAGAGGAGGAGGTGGAGGAGGGGGAGATGAGGTGGAGGGAGAGGAAGAGGGAGAGGAGGAGGGAGAGGAGGAGGGGAGGAGGGAGATCATGAGGAAGAGGAGGACGACGAAGAAGAGGAATATGAGAAGGAGAAAGAAGAGGAAGAACCGGAGGAGAAGAAGGATGCGGAGCAAGAGGTGAATATGAAGGAAGATGATAAAGAATAGGAGGACGAGGGCGAGGACGAGGGCGAGGACGAGTACGAGGACGAGGACGAGGACGAGGACGAGGACGAGGACGAGGGCGAGGACGAGGACGAGGACGAGGACGAGGGCGAGGGCGAGGGCGAGGGCGAGGGCGAGGGCGAGGGCGAGGGCGAGGGCGAGGGCGAGGGCGAGGGCGAGGGCGAGGACGAAGGCGAGAACGAGGGCGAGGACGAGGGCGAGGACGAGGGCGAGGAGTGGAAGGACAAGGAGAATGAGGATAAGAGGAAAAAAGAGGAGAAGAATAAGAAGAGAGAAGAAGGATTAAAACTATGGGAATGAAGAGGATACGGGGAATGAAGAGAACAAGGAGTAGGAGAAGGAGGAGAAGGAGGACAAGGAGAACGACGACAACGAGTAGAAGCAAGGAGGTTGAAGACAAAAAAGAGGAAAGAGGAGTAGGACGAGAAATAGAAGAAAGAGGAAGAGGTGTAAGATACAATGGATGAGCATGAGAATGAGAAAACTGAGAAAGGGTAGAGACAGGAGGAGGAAGAAGAAACGGAGGAAGCTAGAATACGAAAGAGGAGGAGAAGAAAGAGGAAGAGGAGGAAGAGGAGGAGGAGGAGAGAAGAGTGATGAAATAGAAGTAGTGGGGGATGGTGTGAGGAGAAGTAAAATTAGGGGTAGGAGCAGCAAGGAGAAGGAAGAGGATGATAATGACTGGAGGAGGAGGGGGAGGAGGAGGGGGAGGAGGAGGGGAGGAAGGGAGGGGGGAGGAAGGGAGGGGGAGGAAGGGAGGGGGAGGAAGGGAGGGGGAGGAAGGGAGGGGGAGGAAGGGAGGGGAGAGGAAGGGAGGGGAGAGGAAGGGAGGGGAGAGGAAGGGAGGGGAGAGGAAGGGAGGGGGGAGGAAGGGAGGGAGGAGGAAGGGGGGGAGGAAATGAGGGAGGAGGAAGGGGGGGAGGAAGTGAGGGAGGAGGAAGGGGGGGAGGAAGGGAGGGGAGGTGAAGGGAGGGGGAGGGAGGGGGAGGAAGGACGGAGGAGGAAGGGAGGAGGAGGAAAGAAGGGGGAGGAAGGGAGTGAGAGGAAGGGAGGGGGAGGAAGGGAGGGGAGGAAGGGAGGGGGAGGAAGGGGAGGGAGGGGGAGGGAGGGGGAGGAAGGGGAGGGAGGGGGAGGGAGGGGGAGGAAGGGAGGGGGAGGAAGGGAGGGGAGGAAGGGGAGGGAGGGGGAGGAAGGGGAGGGAGGGGGAGGGAGGGGGAGGAAGGGGAGGGAGGGGGAGGGAGGGGGAGGAAGGGAAGGGGAGGAAGGAAGGGGGGAAGGAAGGGCGGAGGCAGGAGGAAGGGACAAAGGGCTGAAGGGAAGCGGGAGTAAGGGACTAAGGGAGTTTAGGGGAGAGGAAAGGAAGGGGGTAAGGGGGAAGGGGGTGACGGGGGAGACGGAAGGGGGGGGGGGGGAGGAAGGGCCGGGTAAGGGGTAGGAGGAAGGCAGTGGGGGAGGAAGGGAACGGTCGGGGGTAAGGGCCGGGAGGGGGACCGGAAGGGAAGGGGGCGAGGGTGGGAGTAAGGGCAGGGGGGTAAGGGAGGTGAGGGGAGGAGGGCACGGGAGGCAGGGAGGGTCTGCGGGATGGGCGGCCGGGGCGTGGAGGCATGTAGGGGTCCGGTCGGTCGTGTGTATCGGTGCGGTGATTCAGGGGGGCGGCGTGGGCGGTCCCTGTCCTGTTGTGGCTGGGTCGCCTTGGCTTCTGCCGGTTCTTGTTTGAGCCGTGGCGGGTGGCGGCCTGGTCGTTTGGTGCTTCCGTGGCGCTTATGTCGGCCGGGCTGGGGCAGCCTGGCTGGTGGCCGGTTTCTGCTTCCCTTGTCGTTTGTGGCCCTGGTGCGTCTGTCTCCTGTGTTCTGATGGTTCGCTGCTGGTCGAGCTATCACTCCGTTCTGTCGTTTTTCTGCCTTGTCTAGTTTTCTTCCCCGTGCGTCGCTCGAATGGTCGGCCCATCGCTCATCTTTCCGTGTGTCTCTGATGGGCGGAACCTTGTGTCTTCCTAGTGGTTGCTCATGTTGCCTGGCGTGTCTTCCCTTTCCTCTCCTTGGTTCTTCCGTGTCGTCTTTTTGCTTCCTGTCTACGGGGCGGCCAATGGCGGCTTGGCTTCCGCTTGCCGTTCGCGTCCTGTGCTTCTTCTCTGCCGGTCTGTGCGGTTGCTTCAAACCGGTCTTGTTCTTGCCTGATTCGTGTCCTTGGTCTTCGCTTTCCGCTTTCTGCCTGCTCTTGCTTCTCTTCCTTTCTTCCTTGTCGTTCCGGTCATTCTTTTCGTGCCCTTTTCTGTCTTTGTTGCTTCCAGTTTCTTTTTATTTCCTGGCGTTTCATCTTCTTGCCGTTTCCTTTGTTTCTTCCTGTTGAGTTTTTAGTCCGTCTGTCGTTTCTGCCTTCGTTATTTTCCTTGGCCTTCTTGCTTCCTTTCTTTATTGTCCTGTCTGCTCTTTTTCTTCACCCTTTCTTCGTTTGTCCTTTATTCTTAGTTTTTCCTTCTCTGATTTTCTTCGGTGTCCGTTTCGCTTCCGTTTGTTTTTTTATCCCCTTTCTTCCCTATTCTTTGGCCTGTTCTTCTTTGGCTGTCCGTTTCTTTGTGCCTGCGTTCTTTGGCCTTGTTTTCTTGTCCACTTTGGTCCTTTTGCCTACGGGCGGCCTTGCCGTTGTTTTTCTGCCCCTGTTGGCTTCTTTCTGCTGCGACCATCAATAACCCCTTCATGCCACCCCTCCTTCCCCTACCCCTACTCCCAACCGCCGTACCACGTCCCCCCCCTCGTCTCCTAGGCCTATATGCTTTCTTTCCTCTTTTGCGCCAGTCTCTTTCGTTCGACACATCATGACCTCGCCGATGCTAGTCCTCATCTCGCCCTCCCCCCCTGTGCCTTTCCCCTGCAGTCCACCCCACTCGGCGCTTGACTTGACGCTTCCGCCCTCTTATCGTCCGCCTCCTTTGTCTTCCTATATTGTCCCTCCACGTGCCTTCCGCTGCTGATCGCCCTCCTCTCCGCTCCTCGGTCCCTTCGTGCGCCTCGTCTTCTTGGTGCCTCTTCGTGTCCTGCTACATCGTGCCGCCGTCTCCCTCGTCCTTCTTCCTCTTCTTCGTCCTCTTGTTTAGGCGTCCCCTCGCCTTCAGCGTGCTCTTCTTCTTTCCCTTCTTCTTCTGCTTTGCGGCTCCTGCGTCTGACTCTCTCTTCCCGTTACCCTTTCTGTCGTCGTCTCCTTATGCCTTTGCTTCCCCTTATTCTTCTTCTCCTTGTATCTTTCTCGGCTTCCAGTCCTAATCACGCGCCCGTAGGCTTCGTTCTTCGTCTTCTTCGTCTTCTTCTTCTTCCGTCTCCTTTCCCCCTTCTCCTGTCTCCGTCTTGCTTCTGCTTCGCTTCTACGGACTTTCTTTCTTCTCTTCTCGGCCTCCTTCTTCTCCTCCTTTCTACTATCTCCGGCTCCGGTCCTGCTTCTCCTTTTGCTTAGTCGCGTTCTTCCATCTACGTCTCTTCTTATTGCTTCCGCCAGCTCTTCTCGTTACTCTTCGTTCTCCATCTGCTTCTTCTTGCTCCATCTTCTTCTTCTTCTCCTTGGCTCCTTCTTCTTCTTCTTCTTCCCGTGACTATGCGTCGGTCGCCTTCTCCTGCTCTTATTTCCTCTGCTTCCCCTCCTGGCGGCCTGCTTCTCCTTCGGTCACTTCTTCCGCTTTCCGGCTCTTGCTTGCCCTGATCCTTCGTCCCTTTTCGTCTTCTTCTTCTTCGTATCGTCTGTCGTCTTCTTTCTTCTTCTTCACTTCTGCTTCTTCTTCTCCTTATCTTCGTCTCTGTCGGGCTATTCCCCGTGCCCAGTACGCATGTTACCCGTACGCCATTGACGTCAGTCCAACCCAACCACACCATGTCGTTAACACCCATCCAACCTAGTTGGGACCTTCCCCCCTTACGGAACAGTGTAACTACCGTCGTCCGCCGGCTCCTCTCCACTCCGACCCCCCTTTCCGCCTCGAACCCGGAAAGCTGTTCACCCCGTTCGCACACGTCAGGCCCAGTCTAGTCAACCCCTTGGGGAACATCCCCTCCCCGGCCAGAAAAGAAACCCGTCCTCCTCCCTCGCCCTTGCTTTACGTTTCTTTTTCCCCCCCACCTTCCAGAATATCTACCCCTTCGATCCCCCGAAATATACTGAGTCCTTATTGCCTATCCTACCCGTCAATTACACGTACTTTTAGAAATAGTAAAGCTGCTATATAACGGACCCAGTAATAAAGGAATGCAAAACTCCCAACACACCCCCATCGGTCCAAAGACCCCCTACCAACCCCTTCTTTCACCCAATTATATCCCCTACCCGTTGCCTTTGAAATAAATATACCATCCCCCCCCCCCCCCAAAAATCTTCGAGGGAACCTCCTTCGCCCCGTAACACACCAAGCGTGCCGTTTCCTCTCTCCTTCTTCTTCGTCATTCACCTCGTCTTCGTGAGAACCGCCAAAACCCCGCTCCGTCCCTCCCCGCCTTCCGCCCCCCTCCATCTCTCGTCCGCCAACCGACTTCCCTGCTTTTTTCTTCGTCGTGCGCTTGTCGAGTCTCGCTCTCTGCTCTGCCTTTGTTTTCGTTTTTGTTCGCCTTCCTCGCGCTCAGCACGCTCACACGCCCCTTCCGCACGCTCAACTGGCCTTCACACATCACACCACACACTCTCACACTCATCAAGACTCACACACATGACTCCACACACACACACCCACACACCACCCACTCACCACACCACTCTAAACACACACCCAATCACCACACACCCAGCTCAGACACCCACACACACACCCAACACACACCCACTCGCGAAACACTCACTCACACACACACACACAACCCACACACACCCCCCCACACACACCACAACCCCCACAACCCACCACACCCACAACACCCCACCCACCCACCCAACCACACCCACCCCACCAACCCCTCTCTCTAAAAAAAAATAAAAAAAAAAACATTACAACGTCCAATGAGAACACAAATTTAGAACAACCCCCAATAGTAAACCCGATTTATATGAAGTCCTTATTTGATGATTTACCCCCTCCCGTGGGTTCTTAATAGGTTAGCCCAATAAAAACAAGGATGGAAAATGCAACCCCCTTCCCCCACCCCATATTCAAACATCCTCCCCACATACCCCCCAATCACCACTACTAACACCTAAATACACATAAGAAACTAAAATATACTCAAAAAATAAATATATATAAATAGCATATATCCTCTAAAATCCACTAATATATTATACACGCCTCACATCAAAGACTAACCCCGCCTAATCACACAGCTCCCACTCCCCTAAACTCTCAAACTCTCGCGCGCATACAAACTCACTATATCACACTACAATAATCCCACTCGCACAATAAATCATACTCCAAATATCACTCCCTACCCTCACTCACACACAAAACCCCCGCTCCCCAGCATCTATACTCTCACAATACTCGCCACTCACTACAACATCACTATCACACTAACACTCAAACACACTCTCACACACACACCCACAAATCACCTCCACACACTCACTCACCACTCATCTAATACTCTATCTCACTCACACACACACCATATCTATCCACATACCATCTCACTACACACACCCAACACACCATCTCCACATCACTCACCACCCATACGCTCCAATACCCTCTCTTAGACCCCCCACCCCACACCAATCACAACCCCCTCCTCACTCACACCACAAATATCAACTATACTACACTCTCACTAATCGCTCACTCCCAAAACACAACAACTCACTCTACACCCAACCACTCCATCACACTCACACACTCACCCTCCCTAACATAAACCCCACCACCCACACAAACACCCCGCTAATATCCCAAAACACCACGACACACACACAAACTCTCTCTCAACAAACACACAACACACACACACACAACACATGTGATATATATATATATGATAGATGTGTGTAGAGTGGAGTGTATTTATAGATTTGTGTCTACCTTCTCGAGTATATGATATATATATACACACACTCACGCGTCTCGCGCTAACTCACCCTCGTCACCCACACTCGCTCACGTTTGCCAGACTCAGCCCACCTCCCACACCCTTACATACCTCAACAGCCGTGTAAGCCCCTAGTCAGCACCCAGCTCATGCACTCCTATTGAAGTGGGTTGGGGTGCCCACACAGCCAGCCACCCATCCCCACACCAACCTCACCGCTTCACATGCCAGCTACCACCCGACCCACCAATCAAGATAAAATAATCACACAAAAGTCACAAATGATCTTAAAAAACACACAAAAAAACTGAACAACCCATAATCACCAAGATAAAAGAGGATAAAAACTTCCCCTCACACCCCCCGACACCAATCCGCCCGTTCACACCAGCACATACACTCCCAACCCTTCCACCGCTCACCCCGCTTCACCCCTGGACACACTTTGGCCCCGTCTACCCCTAGAGGCCACACTCCTCCACTCCCGCGTGCCTGCGACCCGCCTCCGGGGGCCACAGTCTTCCGGAGATCGAGTCAACACCAACAACGACGCCCCACCCTGCCTAAACCTCTGACCGCACCCACACCCCAGACCCACAGACCCCCCAGATTCTGACCGCACCCCCACAGACCTTATCCACAACTCCAAACACTACCGACAAAAAACACTCTCCCCCCAGTTCGAGCCCATCCCCCCCACACCCCCCACAAATAAGACCCCCACCCCTCCCCCATACAAAAATCAATAATGCGTTAAAATTATTTATGAAATATTTACCAAACACCTATAATGATTTGAACCCGCTACCCACACAAAATCTACCCCCTCACCACCCGACAAGAAAAGTCAACAGTGAAGAAACCTGGTTCTCCAGATTAGGACGGGATCCTTTGGAGTCGTAACTCCCTCTTTCCCTTGGGACGAAAACGCGTAGGGGCGAAACGTTAGGGAAAAGGGAACAAAATACCCAGAGTACAAAAGTAAAACAGAAGCCATGCCAGCGACAGCTTAATAACGCTCTGGAGAAAAGAT
>NC_134785.1:18726705-18729205 GCF_046742065.1 Oratosquilla oratoria
TTTTTATATGTTTCAAGAAAACTGACTAAAAAAGAAAGACTATATGAAGGGCGTGGACCATGGTTGGTTAAGCAATAGTCAATATCGCGACGGATTCCTCGTATATCAAAGGCTTTTTACATGATGCGGAAATTTCTCCGTCCCGTCGACGATAGAACAAAAACGTCTTTAACATAAACAGAGAGAGACGGTTGGTGTTCGCTGACTAGTTAGAAAAAAAAAGGTGGAAAATACCATAAAACCTAGAAATTCACCCGCCAGATCACAAAAGACAAAGAGGTCATCAAAGGGAAGGGTGTCGAGAGTACTGCTAAGGTGAAACGCGCTTCCGTCATGCTAGCCAAGTGTCCCAGATCTCGGTGAAACGACACGGCACTCGAGAGTTTGGCTCGTGCGTAAAAAGAGAGGACGGGTGTGGGAGGGAAGATCAGTAGTTAAAGAAGAGGGATTATACCATACTGAGAGGATATTCATGCCTAGTAAGTATGGGATGGCATCTGGGCTCTTTTTCAGTCGCTAATTTAAAGGAGGGTTGAGATGCCTGAAAACTGGAGAAGATGAGATTATAAACAGAAAGTTCCGTGTAAAAGCAAGATCGTTAGACCTCATATAAATAGATCCTGTTCTGTTTGATTTGAACATATATTACGTAACAGATAAATTTTGTCGAGTAGAACAACCATGCCATTACAATGTGTGTATCATAATAAACAAAATATGATCACTCAAATCTAGAATTCAATTAAACTTCTAAGCTGGTAACCAGCTATTCAGCAACAATAAAGAAGACGTTTGTCGACGGTTGTTAAACGATATTTAGACAAAGAACCAAACTAGCTGACTTCACCTAGGAGTCTTCTTACACCAGAAAAGAATGAATAAACCATCTTGTAAATGTGTTTAGTTTACTAACAGAGGTTAAGTTTTTATACAAACATAGGGTTTCAGTAGTACAGTATAAGGGTGGAGGATGTTATTTCACAGGGGGATGTGCGTTGGATCTGTATAAGGTGACGCCAGTGAATGGAGAGGGTGGGTGAGATTATGTACAGGGCAGAGATGTTCTCTCTCTCTCTCTCTCTCTCTCTCTCTCTCTCTCTCATTTTCTCTCTCTGTCTGTCTGTCTCTTTCTCTGTATCTATCAATCTATTTATCTATCTATTTATCTCTCTCTCTCTCTCTCTCTCTCTCTCTCTCTCTCTCCGTCTCTCTCTCTCTCTCTCCGTCTCTCTCTCTCTCTCTCCGTCTCTCTCTCTCTCTCTCTCTCTCTCTCTCTCTCTCTCTCTCTCTCTCTCTCTCTCTCTCTCTCTCTCTCTCTCTCTCTCTCTCTCTTTCACATACACACACACACACACACACACACACACACACACACACACACACACACACACACACACACACACACACACACACACACACACACACACACACACACACACTCTATCGGAAAATTTCAAAACACTGGACTCAGAGTAACAGAATTTATTACCGACGTTTCGAACCCTGTCCGGGGTTCATCCTCAGGGTTATACATCGTAAGCAATGTACGATGTATAACCCTGAGGGCAAACCCCGGACAGGGTTCGAAACGTCGGTAATAAATTCTGTTACTCTGAGTCCAGTGTTTTGAAATTTTCCGATAACATGGCTCCTGGACTCCAGCTCTTTACGAACATACACATACATACACACACACACACACACACACACATACACGCGCACGCGCGCGCATAAACACACAAACACTCACAAACACACACACAAACGCATGTACAAACGCTTATATCGGAATGTCAAATGTTTTTGTAAACATGAACATGACTTAAACTGAGGAGTAAATACTGCCTAGAAAAATATATTAGTTAATATTTGTGTATGTGAGAGAAAAGTATGTTGGTTCTGTTGTCACGGGTTATATGAGAAGAATGATATAGAGTGGTAGGAAGGGTGACAAAGAGAACGAGAGAGAATGAGAGAAAGGGAAGCTGATGAAGGGAATGAAGGAATGGAATGAGGGAAGGAAAGAGTGAGATAAAAAAAAAGGAGAGAGGTAGTGTGATGAAGACAAGGAGGGAGGGAGGAAGAGTGATTGAGGCAGGAAAGAGGGTGTATGAATGAATGAATGAATGAATGAATGAATGAATGAATGAATGAATGAATGAATGAATGAATGAATGAATGAATGAATGAATGAATGAATGAATGAATGAATGAATGAATGAAAGAGAGAGAGAGAGAGAGAGAGAGAGAGAGAGAGAGAGAGAGAGAGAGAGAGAGAGAGAGAGAGATAGGGGAGAGGAGAGAGAGTGGGTGGGGGACAGAGGCAGAGACAGAGAGATAGAGTACAACAGTGGGAAATGTAAATGTACAGAAAATGGGAAGTTTAATGTCTAGTGAAATAGATCATTATTACACTAATTAGGAACATTCGGTCCATCCCTAATTACCTCCCTTCATTCTCATCATAACGAAGACCTATCGATTCTGTGAAATTAAGTCA
>NC_134785.1:18734205-18739205 GCF_046742065.1 Oratosquilla oratoria
ATATGTGTGGAAAGTTCGAATCATTAACCTAGTTGAAGAAGATGATGGTTTCCAAAAGAAAATGCTTACAGTTTTGTCAAATGGCAACATGTGGCGTTGAAGTGGTCATCTATATCCTCAGAGAATACCACTATCTTCTCCTAAAGTGCTGCTAATTCGACACATAAGATAGTTGAAAAGTACTACATATTCTAAATGACATATCTCAAGATCTTTATGTACCGAGATACGAATATACCTATTGCCTCAATTTGCGTAATGACAGATGAAATTATTCATCTATTTTAGCTTTTTATCAGAACGGAAGAGGGCCTATAGATTCTGTTGAACTCCAGAAAATTTTATTCAGTCGTGAGCTGCTCCAGTGGTAAGGACTGATGACCACGGGAAACGATCTGACATCGGCAAGAATTCAAGGAAGAGTATCACGCAGAACAGAAAGGATTACAAGGTTGTTGAGGGTAAGAGTTGCGTATAGGACAATAAGAGTATATAGGAGAGAAAACAGGACATAGGAAGTGGGTAAGGGTTGCGTATAGGACATATCTCAACATCTTTATGTACCGAGATACAAATATACCTATTGTTTTAATTTGCGTAATGACAGTTGAAATTATTCAGCTATTTTAGCTTTTTATCAGAATGGAAGATAGCCTATATATTTTGTTGAACTCTAGAAAATTTTATTCAGTCGTGAGCTGCCCCAGTGGTAAGGACTGATGACCACGGGAAACGATCTGACATCGGCAAGAATTCAAGGAAGAGTATCACGCAGAACGAAAAGGATTACAAGCTTGTTGGGGGGTAAGGGTTGCGTATAGGACAATAAGAGTATATAGGGAAGAAAACAGGACATAGGAAGGCAGGCGATAAAAAGAGAATAGCGGCAATTTGAAAACAAGACAATGGAAGGAAAAGAGAAACAAACACTGGAAGGGAACAAGAAACACTGCAGTTGACGTAACGAAGGGAAAGGGAGAGGGGAAACCAGAGGGGAGGGGGGGAGGGGAGGGGAGGGGAAACAGCGTCGGGAGGAGAGGGAGAGATTGGGGGGGAGGGGAGAGACAGAAAAGGGAGAAGAAGAAAACTCGTCTATCCCCAATCGATAGAAAATAAAATCCAAAAGTGACGCAATCGGGCTAAACAGCTGATCTCCTGTAGGATAATGTCCATTATATATATATTTTTCTTGTTAACACTGAGCAACTTCTTTCAGCCGAATACAAGTGCTCAAAAGAATTGTCAATGAGAATTCAATCCTCGTTCCAGAATAATTGCCAAGAGGATACTGAAGACAGTATCAAGTTGCAGTAGACATTGTGCCCGTCTAAGAGTTTTTGGGAAGGTCTACTATGAAGACGAGGTCATCAAGCCTTGTACTTTATCTTCACGGAGGCTTGGGAGATTTGATGGTTTGTAACTAACAAACTAGCTAGCTAGCTAGCTAAATAGCTAAATAACTAACTAACTAGCTAACTACATCATTCGCTAACTGGCTAACTAACTAGCCAACTAGCTAACTAGATAATTACCTACCCAACTAACTAACCAAGTAAATAGATAACTAGCTTTTAACCACCCTACCTACCTACCTACCTAACTAAAGAATTAAGTAACTAATTTATTAACGAAGTAGCCAGTTAACTAATTAGAACACTAACCAAAAAACAAACTAGATAGTTAAGTAAGTAATTGACTATCTGACTAACTAACTAATTAACAAACTAATTACTATCTAAATGAATAAAACAGTGAATAAACGAAAAGTCAACTAAGTATAAACCATACTGAAATCACAGGGAGCAACTACGGCTCAGTGGAAACGTAGGAGTCGTAACGCAAAGCAAGGAGCAGGATCCTTCAGGTGTGGCTTAGAGCCAGCAGGTCCCCATGGTGCTGTAGGATGAGTGGCAACAGTAACCGTAGAAGTTTCAGTGGTAGCAGATGTAGCAGCACCACTAGCAGCACTAACAATAACAACAACAAAACCATCAGCAGCAGTTCCAGTAGCAGCTGTACAAATAGTAGCAGTGGCTGTAACAGTAGTAGTAGCACTAGTAGAAGCAGTGGTAACAGTAATAATAGGAACAGCAGAGTCGGTGTGATGCAGAGCAAGTCTATGCAGATGAGCCCAGGGCAGGAAGCCGTGTTTAGTCGCCTGCTGGCCCAGCAAAATATCGACCACCCCAGTAAGGCAATGCAACCACTAACGCAATCAACCATCGCCCGACACATGGCGTGGGCGAGGGTGGGTGTGAATTGTGCTATACGTGGGGTGTGTACTGTGGTGTCCTATGTGTGCACTTTTCTGTGCTATGTGTGCACTATTCTGTGCTATGGGTGTGTACTACTGCACTATGGGTGTAATCATAATGTTTTATGGGTGTGTATTGTGCTATGGGTCTGGACTGTATATGGCCATGAGTATACACTGAGGTATATGAAGTGTGCTTAGGGTGTGCCAGTTGTGTCCCAGGGATGTAAAAATGGTGTGTGAAAGCTGTCTACTGAAGTGTGCGAATTATGGAAAACGTCATACCATATGTGTACTGGTGTGTAAATGTGTGACATCGTGAAGGAAAATACTCCATTACACATCAAAGTCTTTACTAAAAAGTAAGAGTTCTACCATATTCCTCCATGTTCAACTGGTTGGTTACTGCGAAATTTATCTTACCAGCGCTGCTATCTTCATGGACAATCTTGTGCCGGATTCACTACCATATGTGTCTTTGTGGTTGAAAGCGAACAAGTACTGAAACACAACAATTCTATGCAATTTCAACTCTCTGCCTAGTATTCTCCTATACAAGAGTTGTATTGTTGTTAAGAGCTCAGGTTAAATGAAATTTTATTAATGCAACAGTTATCTAGCGGTTTAATTACGAACGCAAATGCATAATCAAAAATGGGTTTCGGGATATTTCGTTATGAACGTACTACAGCATAAATACAACGGAATACATTCGCTAAGCAAGAAGGCTTTCCGGCATTTAAAGAAAAAAAAATGGCAGGAGAGAGGGAAGTGGGAGAGATGGAGAGAGAGGGGATAGAAAGAAGAGAAGTAGAGGGGAATAGGGGAGGGGAAGAGGAAGAAAATTAAAAAGGGAAGAGGGGAGAGGGAAAGTGGGAAAGAAGAAAAGATCGGGAGAAGAGGAGAGGAAAAGAGGGGAATTGGAAAAAAAAGAGGGAAGAGGAAAAAAAAAGATGATATGACGGTGGAGGGAGGGAGGGAGGGAGGGAGGGAGGGAGAGGGAGAGGGAGAGGGAGAGGGAGAGAGAGAGAGAGAGAGAGAGAGAGAGAGAGAGAGAGAGAGAGAGAGAGAGAGAGAGAGAGAGAGAGAGAGAGAGAGAGAGAGGGAGGAAGACGGGGAAAAAGGGAGAGTGGAAAAGGAAAAAGAGGAAGAGAAGGGGGAAGAGTGAAGAGGAGAAGGGGAGAAGAAGGGAAGAGGGAAAGAGAAGGAAAGAGAGAAAGTAGAAATGTAATGAGAGGGGGAGAGAGATGAGGACAGAGATGAAAGGGGAAAGAGAGGGCTAGAAGGGGAAAATAAAGAAATAAGAGAAGGAAAAGAAATGCGAAAAGAGAAAAGAGACAGGAGAGGAAAGGGGGAAAAATGAGTGGGGGCAAGGAAAACTGAATAAAAGAAATAAAAACAAAGAGGAGAGAGGGAGAGGGGAGGAAAATAGGAGAAACTAGAGAAGGGGAGGATGAACAAGAATGGAAGAGAGGAAAAGAGAGAGATACAGTGAAGGAGAGAGGGAGAAGGGAAAGGAGATGAAAAAGAGGGGACAATCAAAGAGAGGAGAGGATAGGGATGGAGATGAGTAGATAAGATGAAGGAGAGAGAGCGGGATAAGGGAGGAATGAGGGGGGAAAGGTAAAGGATGTGGGAGGGCGAAGGACATGGTGTATGGGAAAAGAGTAAAAGAGAGTGACAAAGAGAAAATAAAAAGAGAGAAAAAGAGAGGAGAAGAGACGTGGAAAGGGAAAGAGAAGGGAAAAGAGAAAGGATCTAGGTGAGGGAGTAAATGGAAGAGGAAAAAGAAGAGCTAAAAGAGAGAAGAGAAGAAAGAGAGAAAGGATAGAGAAGAAGTACATGAAGGAGAGAGGAAGGGAGATGGTGGATGTTGAAGGATAGATAACAAAGGAAAGGAAATGGAAAGGGAGAGGAGAGGGAGTAAGAGAGAGAGAAAATGGGGGAAAAGGGGAAGGAGAGGGGAAGTAGAGAGGGAACCAAAGAGGGAAGGAAATAGGATGTAGAGGGTAAGGCAGGTAAGGCAGGTAAGGCAGGTAAGGCAGGTAAGGAAGGAAAGGTGGAGGTAGAGTAATAGGTAGAAGGAGATGGAGAAGGAGAAAGGAAGAGTGAAGAAGGGTGTTAATGAAGTAGGAGGAGAGGATGGATCATAACAGATTTTATCATACTAAATAGTTACCACGTTCGTCATCCTAGTTTTTATACATGAAACGGTATTCATAAACCAGTGGTCTATTTGGTCTATTCATTACCTTCAAATAATTAATTTTCATCTACCCTTTATGAAAACAATGCCCTGCTACTTCAAACCAACGCCTATTTAATATTTTTCTTATGGATTCAAGGACTTGAAGAATTACGTCAATCTTCCCCCAATTCTTTAGACATTTTAAAGATGAACCACACAAACCAATGCCCTATGTCAAGTACATAGAGTGAGTGACGGTTTCTAAAGACGTTAAGAAGTTAGGCTGTGAAACCGAACTTCCACTATGCCACATTGAACAACGCTGTATACACAACAAATATAGAATAGAGCTGGTAGGGTCAATTACCTACTATAATAAAAATCAAATTAATCGTAAGAAAACCGGTGTATGTGATTTTCCCATATATATATATATATATATATATATATATATATATATATATATATACATATATATATATTTCCGAGTTTCTAAGTTTATTCCTGACCGGTTTCGCTCTACGCTTCTTCAGCATAGAGCGAAACCGGTCAGGAATA
>NC_134785.1:18746705-18799205 GCF_046742065.1 Oratosquilla oratoria
TTCTGAACCAAAACAATCACCTTAACTTTGTCTATAACTATTATTGTTTTATCAGTGGTTGCCATTCAGCTACATATACCAAGAAGACTGAAACTCTTCTTTTAGGAAAACGTTCTCCCTGCCCTATGCTAGAACGAGGCTTTGGTGAATATTAGGATGGAATTCGAACCCATGTATATAAAACATGGGTGCGAAACTCAGTGCATAACATCGTTATATCTAGTAATTAATAAAAATAAACATCTTATTCGATCATATGCATATATGTCACTATATACACAATTACTACATATACATTCATTCATCTTTAATTTTGTTCTAAGAAAATGTCGAGTTCTTTTAATCAGTGTATATTTGCGAATTCGTCCACTTGTGAATACTTCTCAGTGTTTTGGAAGAACAGAAAAATACATAAATTATCTCAGATATTGCATGAAATATCCCTTTCACAATATCATACTGGCCATACATTTTTTCTTTCTACATCGTTCTAAGTTTAGTATTCTTGTAAACAACTTTTTCTCCATTATATGCCGAACTATTATGTATACTCCCTCTTCCTTCGCACTTAATTTTCACAATATCGAATACATGATGGAAACAGTGAAGACGGTATATCTCCTTGATAAACGCAGGCACTGAATAATATGGCAATAGGAATAGATAGGACCTTGAGTGATTCTTCCCCACAGCCCCATTAGCAATAGCCATAAACAACAGCTCGAAATGCCCCCGCCGTCAACACCCGGTCTCGAGACCGCCAGCCTCTTCATCACGGCGCCCATTACCATTTCTGACACAACATTCATAATTAACCTATCGTCTATGTAATTAATGTGAACCGCGGCCCGTGTTCATGTTATGAACGTGAACGAATGTGCATGTGTGTACGTCTTTGTACACATTCGTTACGGTAAGTTTCGGTTTTGATAAGGAAGTTATCGTTTGTTAACTATACATTAATGAATATGTCAAATCAAGATATCTGCTAGATCTAAGGAGGTTTAAAAATCATCATGACGAGTGTAAGGAACAATAATAACTATGCGATTACACACAATTAAATAACAACAATATATACTAAGCTTCTTTGTACAAAAGAAAATTAGATGAAATACATATATAAAGTCTTAGCTGATCATAAGAAAAACTATCAACATACTGTACTTCATACCACTGCCTTTCTAACAAAATCCTAGTCTTAGATATAAAATCCTAATTCAGTTTGATATTTTCCGTAAATGGTTTACTTTGAATTACAACTATGCTTCTTTTAACTTACAATTACAACAACATTTACGTCATAAAGTGAAGGGACTGGACTTTACCAAAATCAAAACGAGTCTTGCAATTATGGACTGAAAATGTAATTAATTCATGGAACCTTTGTCTGATATAGAGCTGACCTTTTGCTATTGTATCACCCATCACACTTTATTCTGGCTCATGACAGGTGATTTTATCTCGTTTATTTTAGAGGGCAAAGTCATCAAGGCTTTGCTACAAACATTTGAGTATTTCATTCCGTTTAAATATATAAATAGATATATATAAATAGATAGATAGATAGATAGATAAATAAAGATAGATAGATAGATAGATAGATAAATAGATAGATAAATAAATAAATAAATAAATAAATAGATAAATAGATAAAAAAATAGATAAACAAAAAATAAATAAAAATAAAAGTGTCTCTCGACAACAAAGTGGTAGTTTCTGTCTCAACTACAGCCGAGCAACTATATCTTTATTCACCTAAACAGATTGAAACTAATACCCTCTACCTAACTCCCGACATCTTGCATGCGTTCTCGTCCCTCACTGTGCAGTCTTAAAGAGTCATCAGATGTGTAAAGAAACCCGTGAATAAGTCAGTCCTCGATACGACAATAACCTCGTTCGCATATGTGTCGATGTCCCCGTTGCGGGCAGTACATACCTACATCATTTGCACGAACTACCTCAAGCTATGGCTGGCGTCTCTTACCCCCATCCCCTCTCCCCTTCCTCTCGTTCTTCCCCACGAACCAACACCCAGTATGGAAGAGGTCCCAATACACCTAAGTGACTCTCCAAGTGTCCTAAGAGTTAGACTGTGGTAGATATGAGGAAATAAGCAATCTAGAGCGCAAACACACATCAACACTTGCAGCAAAAGCAAATATTGACGGAGTGGAATACACAATATCGAGCGGAGGTATAGAAGGACGGGAGGCGGAGGTCTCTGGAAAACAGAAGGATTTCAAACACCCACATCAGGGAGGAGGTGCTTCAAGTCGCTGTGAGACCCACAGATTAAAACGTGAATCCTGTAGCTTTAAATGTATAGCAATAAACTTTGTACCTATAAATAACCAGATGGTTAAATGATACGTGTTAGTTTACTTTATCATTTTTCATTTGTCCGATTTCATTGTACATCTAAGGGCGTTGGTACATGTCATTACAACTCCTCATAGCTCACAAGTAAATTATAATTCGTACCTCGTAGCCTTAAGAACACCAGAGCCTAAATTCTATCGCCATCCCATAAGTCTCCACGTACACCCAACACATCAAGGGGAGGGAAAATACTCTATCAAACGTGGTATGCGCAAGACTTTCGACTTTACCATCCCCCTAATTACCCGACCCCCTAGCCCTACTGTCTCTAAGATACTAAAGTACCGGGACCAGGAACACTCAAACTTCCCCCTAATTCTATCAGCCGCGTAGTTTAAGCTTGGGTATCGTAACGTGATTAAGCAATGCATAATATTGACTCGCATACGCATGAGCACGAGCATGAGGACACTACCTCCGCCTGCCACGCTAATTATCCCCCGAGAGAATAAACTAAGCTCCATCTCCCTTCAACTTCGTGGTCTTGCTCCCTTCCTCCCTACCTCCCTCTTCTTCCTCCTCCCCTCCTCCTTATCCTCCTCCCTCCCCAGCTGATGCCGCTACCTCTCGTATTCCGCTTCATTCCCCGCATGTGCAGATGGATGGTAGAGTAGTTAGCACCAAGGGTGAGTAGGAGGAATGTGAGTAGCAAAATGAGTGGTGGGTCACGAGTAGTGGTAGGGTGGGAGGAGGTAAAAGAGGGTAGGAGGAGTGATAATAAGGTGTACTGTGGCAGTGCAGGACGATGGGGCAGGATGTGAGGATAGGGCATGGTTGGAGGAGAGGCATAATGAGAAGAAGTGACAGATTCTTAAGAGAAAGAACAGAGTAGGAGGAGGAAAGGGAGGGTGGGAGAAGGGGGAGAAGTGGGAGGAATGAAAGAGTGGGAGGGCCAAGAGTAGTGGGAGGGTGGGAGGAGGTAAAAGATGGTAGGAGGAGTGATAATAAGGTGTACTGTGGCAGTACAGGACGATGGGGCAGGATGTGAGGATGGAGCATAGTTGGAGGAGGGGCATAATGAGAAGAAGTGACAAATTCTTAAGAGAAAGAACAGAGTAGGAGAAGAAAAGGGAGGGTAGGAGAAGGGGGAGAAGTGGGAGGAGTGAAAGGGTGGGAGGAATGGTAAGGTGGGAGAAGTAGCAGGATGGGAGGAGGGAACAGGAGGAAGAAGGAGGCAGCATAGGATGAAATGGGAACGTGGGATGAGGAACGGCAGCGTGGGAGGATGAAGGACAGCGTGGGAGTAGTAGTAGGGAGGGGAAGAGGGGGCAGGATAAGAGGAGGAAGGGCAGGGTGGTGAGAGGAAGGGAAGGGTGGGAGGAAGGGAAGGGTGGGAGGAAGGGAAGGGTGGGAGGAAGGGAAGGGTGGGAGGAAGGGAAGGGTGGGAGGAAGGGAAGGGTGGGAGGAAGAGAAGGGTGGGAGGAAGGGAAGGGTTGGAGGAAGCGAAGGGTGGGAGGAAGGGAAGGGTGGGAGGAAGGGAAGGGTGGGAGGAAGGGAAGGGTGGGAGGAAGGGAAGGGTGGGAGGAAGGGAAGGGTGGGAGGAAGGGGAGGGTGGGAGGAATGGTATGGTGTTTGAAGTGCAGGATAGGAGGAGGGGAAAAGATGAGAATGGGAGGGCTGAAGGAGGTATGAGTGTAAGTGGAGAGTAATGAAAATAGGATACGAATAAAAGAAGTAAGGGCTGAAAGATATAAAGGAAGAAACGAGGAGGAGGAGGAGAGAGAGAGGTATAGAATTGGGCTAAGGAGGGAAATAAGGAGGTGGAAAGGAGTGAGGAAGGTGAGACAAGAGAAATAAGGGGTGAAATGGAATTGGGGGAAAGGGTGGAAAAGGGGGGTGGGGAGGGGGGGAAAGGACGAAAGGGTTGGAGAAGGACAAGGAGGAGATAGTGAAAAAGGGGGAGGACAGGGAAGGGGGAGAGAAAATAAGAAGGAAGGAGAAAGAAAAGGAGGAAAAAGTGGAGAAAGAAGGGGAGGAGAAAGAGGGAGAAAAAGAAAGAAGTGGTGGAAAGAGAAATAGGTGGAGGAGAAGAAATTGCAGGAGGGGAGAGAGAGAAAGAAGAAACGGGAAATGGAATAAATGAAAAGAATGGAGAGGGAGGAAGAGAAACATAGGTAAATGGGAGAAAGGTAACTAGGAGGAGGGAGAAAGGGAAGATTAGGAGGAGGGAGAATGGGAAAGACGAGGTAGGGTCAGAAAGATTAGAAGGAGTTATAGGAGAAAAGGAAGTAGGATAGAGAGGAAACCACAAGGAAGGGAGGGGGTGGAAGGTAGGAAATAGGGAGATTGAAGAGGAAGTGAAAGAGCGAAAGAAGAGGTAAATAGGGAGAAAAGGGAGAAAGGAAAGCAGGTGGAATAAGAGGAAAGGGAAAAGAAAAAGAAGGAGCTTAAGGGGAAGAGGGCAAGGAGGATAGGAGGGGAGGAGGAGGAGAAGGAGGAGGAGGAGGAGGAGGGGAGGAGGAGGAGGAGGAGGAGGAGGAGGAGGAGGAGGAGAAAGGTAGGGGAGTGTGAGTATGAGGAGTATGAGTAGGGGGAGTGTGAGTAAGCGGAGTTAGTTAAGGAGGTGGCAAAGAAAACGTGGAGAGGAGAGAGGGAAGAGAGGAAAAGAGAGAAAACGGGGAGGAGGGAAAACGGGAAGTAGGGGTGAAAGGAGACGAGAGTGAGAAAGAGAAGGAGTTGGAGAAAAGAGAGTAGAGGAACAGTAAAGAAGACGGAGAAAGAGAGGAGGGAAGAGAGGGGAGAGGGGGAAGTGAGACAAGTGGAAGAAGAGAATAGGAAAAAGATGGAAGAGGATAGAGAAGAAGGGGGTGCAAACAGAAAGGAGGGAAGAAGGGGAGGAAGGGGAAGGAGGAGGGGGTTCAAGGGGAGAGGGAAGAATGGAAGACGCGGATGATCAAGAGGTAAAGAGGAAAAAGAGGAAGAGAGGAAGGGGATAGGAGAATGTGAGAGATGGAGGATGAAATGGATAAGAGGAGGAAAGGGGATAGGAAGAGGGAGGGGAAAAGCTAAAGTAGAAAGAGAGAGGAAGGAAGAGGAGGAGGGAGGGAGCAAAGAGGCAGGATAAGAGGGAATATAAATAGAGAAATTGAAGGAGTAAAAAGAGGGGAAGGGAAGGGGGGAGAAAGTGGAGGAATGGAAGAGAGGAAGAAGAGGAGAAAAAGAGAGAAAGTGAGGAGGTCATTAAAGAGAGGAAAAGGAAGGAAGGAGAAAGGAAAGAAACGAGAAGGAATGAGAGGAAAGGGAAGGAAAAGGGGATAAAGAGAAAAAAAAGAGGACCAAATTGGAGGAGAGGAGAATAGAGGTGAGAAAAGAGGAGGAGAAGAGAGGAAGAAGAAGAAGAAGAAGAAGAAAGGGTAGGAGGTGGTTAAAGTGAGGGGGAATGGGTTTTGGTAAGAGAAAAGGGGGGGAGGGAAGGGAAGTGTTATAATACATCAGAGCCAATGTTGTCTGGAGGCGTGAGGAGGTGCCAGGGAGAATCTCGGGAAGTGTCGGAGTGGGGGTGCCGCCAAAGAGCGCGCTTTCCTCACATCGCGCACAGATTCGCCGCTTCCGAGACACCTGGGAAATAAAGTCAAAGGGAGGAAAGAAACAACCGGAGGTGTGTGAAGGAGGCTCCCTTTCCTATTGACAGAAGGAATAGGTGCCTCTGGGCGCGTGGTTTCGGGTCCCCGTCCGCACATTTTGCTTTATTTACTATACATTTGGGGGAACAGCTTCGACACTCTTCTTGAGTGTACTCTTGGTACATGGTCACAAAGGCGTCTTATGAATTATTTCCCAATGAAGAAACAGTATCACTCCTTTATCTCCTTAATCAAAACTATCATTGGTGGACGATTTTTCAATTGCATATAAATTAAAACTCCCTTCAAAATCCACTAACTACTCGCACACTTGTATATCTGATTTTTCCCAATGAAGAAATAGTATCATTCCTCTATCTCCCTTATCAAGACTATCATTGGTGGATGATTTTTCAATTGCATATAAATTGAAACTTCCTTCAATATCCACTAATTACTCGCCCACTTGTATATCTGATCATATAAAATCTAAAATCATATGTACATATTCATTTCATTCACAAAGCTATGCACATCCTCCAAATATGATTACGTATAATTATTCGGTCACGTACCTATGCGACATTACTTTATTTATTGAGAAAGTATTTAAACTTTAATCTCATTGATTCAGCCTTTCAAAAGGCAGTCACAGAACATATTCTGCTCTCATTGTACCAAAATTCTACCCGGTGAAATAAAAAGAAAATATTTATGTGGTGGTACCTTTTAACTATTTCTACACATCACAAAAAAAAAATGAATAAACAAATAAATAAATATATAAATAGATGAATAAATAAATAAATAAATAAATAAATAAATAAAAAGAGAGAACCAGATGAAATCTTCTGAAAGCCAAGACCATGTAGTTTATCAACTGAAACGCACATCTAATGATGTTTTATTACAAGTTAATTGAATGAGACTGTAAAAAAAGTAAAATATGACCAAATATTGTTGATGGCACTTCTATCATTACCAGCTATATTGCCGTCAAGATAAATTAGTTTTTTGGTGTGAAATATGGATTTATTCATAAACTAAAGTGTCATCACCAGAGAGGGTAAATTTCCCTGACAAGGTTTGGCTAAAGGGGCATAGCATGTAGGGCTTGTGTGGTGCTGTATGGAGACTCGGATATTTGCTCAAAGAAATACAAAAAAATGTACAAAATATGCAGTATTTAGACGATGGGAATGATTACCCTACGATCGTTTCTCTAGCCCTAGATTGATATCACTGGTCCAGGTGAACCGGTTTTTATCCTACAATTTTAATTTCTCGCCATAAAATTCCCAGAATCCCAAGCACAATGCTGCTGAGCCACCTGACTGAGTTCAATGCACTTGTTTTCGTGTCCCAAAGTGCTACAACTCTCCACGCTGCTCTAAGTTTGCAAACACGAGCTCTATGATTCCAGGTAGACCGGTGATATCGTTCATGTTAGTATTAAACATTTTGATGCGCAGCATAAAAGATTACGATTGTGGGGTTGTTTACAGTAGTATACAGTGGTTTAATGATGCTAGATGAGGCTTAAATTGTCTACTGATGTACGACCACTCATATATCAGTTGCAAGTAGGCTACAGATAGGTAATTTATTTTTGTTCTTTTTTCCCCCACATCTTAACATCAGCATGCCGAGGAGCAAAGGCAACTCAGCACAAGATGGAGAAGATGCTTACCAGCGACACACTGGAAGTGTTTGGTGAGCAGTATGGTAATGATGAGTGCGAGGAGACTGCTACTGCTACTGATGAGGCGTGTGTGAGCGACCTAGCCGGCCCAAAACCCTCCGACCCCCAACCCCATACCTCCGCCACCCAGGACAACCCCTTGCCTTCTCCCACATCTAGACAATGTGCGCCGGATTTTGATGCAGAGGGTGGCATATGACCTAGCCAAACCACCTACCCCAAAAGAGAGTGAACAAATGCACCATCCACCGGTCACTCCTCCACTGTGTGAGGGCATGCTTTAAAATACAACTACCACAACTACCACAACAGGGAGATGGTTCAGCTGGAAAGGCACGGTGCCACTTCTGCCACTGAAAAACCGCCAGCAGGTGCTGGACTTGGTGCTATAAGGGCAGCCAGACAGTGTGCGCCAACCACTACAAACTCCTGTGCCCCAACTGTTATCAGTAAAAGGTCTTTTCATATGTTCCAGGCACCTCACTTTTGGTACTGGCCAGGGTAATGCAGCAGCGTATGATGTACTTGTGTTTGTGTACTTTTTTCATTATTTACCTTTTTCGTACTTAAAAAAAAAAAAAAAAGAATACGAAAGTCACTTATAATTTCTAGTTATTTTTTCCTCCCATAGTATATTTTTCTACATTCATGAAAAACCTCATTACTTGCTGTGATAGTATGCAGATTGATATTTTTTCAGTTTTGTACTCATTCATCCTAATGAAATTATTATTAGTATTTTTTTTTTTTTACCTTTTTCCTCAGCCGGTCCAATTGGACTGGTGATACAAACTATGTGCCGCTAAAACAGGGATACCAATCTAGGGCTAGAACAGTCAACATACCAAGTACGGGACTCATAAGGATAAATTTGTATTATATTTTTACAAATCCTTCTGGTCATGCTCATTTCAAATTTTCGCCTATTTACTGGATAACAACTGTGATTCTGTAATTCGTGTGGTCTGTCTTAGACAATATGAACATATATACACATGTGCATGTTTAAAGCTATATTTCATTTCCAAAAAAATATCATTTTGATTAGGGTTAAGTGTTAAAGTTAGGTGGGATATGGTTAGGTTGAGCATTATTCACGAACTCGCAGCAACGAGCGGGTAATTTGGCTAGTACTACAATAATGTAGTAGCCTCTGTCTGTCTGTTTATTCACGAACTCCCCCTAGGGTTTTGGAGATAGAACCCCATAACCATACATATTCTGATACCTTATTCCAGGTACCTGGATAACTATATTTCATTTAAAATATATATATATTTTGGCTAGGGTTAAGGGTTAAAGGGGTATGGTGTGGTAACACGCCACTACTGTAGTGTTCCCTTAACATGCATAGCATTTTTGTGAAAAAAATTACTATGATTAAACAAACCATTGTACATACATATATCCAAGGCTTTTTCCCCCTTCCAAGGGAGGTAGCCAAAAAAGGGAAAGGCATAAAAACACTCCTACCCATTTCATCCCTAAATACACTCCACACCCCTCCCACCGTAGTGTTCCCTTAACATGCATAGCATTTTTGTGAAAAAAATTACTATGATTAAACAAACCATTGTATGTGTTCATAAATATTATCTATATTTGTGAAATTAATGTTGCCTTTACCTATGACAGCCTTTGTAAGGAGAAAGCATGTAAATGTAAAATGACTATAATTCTACGAAATATTTAAATATTGGTTATTTTTATTTTACTTTTTCGTGGGCGGTAATATATTCGAATTCAAAGATAAAGGTTGGTTCAATATTCTTGGCCGTAGGAGATAAATTGAAAAAAAAAAAATATATATATATATATATATATATATATATATATATATATATATATCTTTGAATACAATTATATTACCGCCCGCGAAAAAAAGAAATAAAAATAACTAATATCTCAACATTTGGTAAAATTATACAATCATTTTACATTTACATGCTTTCTCCTTACAAAAGCTATCATAGCTTGTGGCAACATTGATTTCACAAATATAAATAATATTTATGGTCCATGCAATGGTTTGTTTAATCTTAGTAATTTTTGTCACAAACATGCTATGCGTGTTACGGCGACACTACAGTAATGGCGTGTTACCACACAATAGCTCTTTAACCCTTAACCCTAACCCAATTTTTTTTTCTTAATGAAATATAGTTATCCAAGTACCTGGAGTGATAGAGTATCAGAAAATATATGGTTATGGGGATCTATCTCCAAAACCCTAGGAGGAGATCGTAAACAAACAAACACAGAGACAGAGGCTACAACTTTATCATAGTAGAAGGGCGTCTCCCTCCTTAAATTTATTTTTTTCTTATTTTCTTAGCATTTTATTTGTGTTACCTTTTCTATTGAGATATATTGATACGTATAACTTTTCTCCACAAAATCTATCAAAATTTAAATTATCATCATTTGCCCACAGCAACGCGCGGGTAATTTGGCTTGTATGTTATATATATATATATATATATATATATATATATATATATATATATATATATATATAAATATATATGTATATACATAATATATATATATATATATATATATATTATATATATATATATACTACGCATTCCTGATTATATATATATATATATATATATATATATATATATGTATATAAGTAAATAAAAGGAATGCCATATTACCAAAGAATACCGTTAATAAAACGAAAATATATATAGGCTTAATTTTTTTCCTTTTATATCCACTCTTCAAATGCCTGACATTCAACCAAGATTTATTTTCTTTTAGTTCATTCCGTCTATTCCTTATCATTGCTTCCCAATGAATTCTTTTGCCCTTCCCCTTCGTCGTCTCCAAATCCCTCGAAAATCTGAATGGATCACGCTTTATTCCCCTTCAGCTTTTTCCCTCCTCTTCCATTTTCTATTCTTTTCTCTATCATCTTCCTCTCGTCTCCTCCTCCATTTCTATTTCCCACCTTTTCTCTACTATTTTCGCCACTCTTCACCATGAACTCGTTTACTTTCTACTGTAGCTGCTCGTGGAGTAACTCTTTTCAGCTGCATCATGGTAATGTACCAATGAGGTCGCAGAGTTTCTGTTGAACATTTGATCCATCACGTCTGATGGCAGCCACCGAGGACGGTGACATGTGATCATTCGGCCACTTGCTAAGGTAAAAAATCCCACAGGATTTTTTGAAATATTCGCCCTTATGAGCGCCAAGAAATCGGATTTGCGTTGAAGGCATCGACAATTGGCTCATGTTCTTCTTTAATTCCTTGTGTGAAAAATCATACAGATTAAGAACAGGAGAGAAACGACAGTCCAGTTTTTCACAGTTCAATCTTGTTTATTCCAACGAAGAAAGAAAGCGATAGAGAAAAATAGCAAAAGATCGAAAAATCAAGAGTGAGAGAGCAAGAGTAGTTGAGTAAGAAGCGTAGAAAGAGAGGGAGAGAGAGAGACAGTGAGAGAAACTGAGAGAAAGAGGGGGATCTTTGGCTTCAACACCTGGCACCAAGTGGCCTGTGACATGCAAGACAGGGCAGGTTTGTGAAACTTGTCAACACCCTTTACTTCCGCCCCAGGGGTGCCCCCGTCAGGAGCAAGAACGTGAACATTCCACGACCCGTGCGCGTAAGTGATACGGTCAAGTAACTGGATCGCCCAGTGCTAAAAATAACTCGAGACAACCCGTGCCGAGAGATGACGGGAGGTGGCGGTGGTGGTGGTTCCGAGGTGCGGTGCCGGGGGCTCAACAGACCCTTTGCTAGACGGAGTTTCATCCTTCCGTTGTGTCTCAAGAATATAATCGTTTGTCACAGCTGCAGTCAGGTGATATCTTTCCACTGAGGGACCCCGTTTCCTAAGCAAAAAAAGTTAGATTTCAGTTTGACTAGAACAAGATGGTATAGCCATGCCCAAACAACCAGTACACGTCCTTTTTTGGGTTTTGCTTGTGTCATGATCACGCGTCTTTATGAGCCACCGTACTTCATACACTGCTGTGGTTAAATGACAAACGATTTGGAGAAGTGGTGGGGACGGAGGTCAGGGAGAGAGGAGGGGAATGGAAGTGGAGAGGGAGGTAGAGGGAGAGAAATCAGAGGAGGTGGAGAGCGGAGGCGGGGGATGGAGGCTATGGTCGGAGGCGAAGGAGGCAGGGAGAAGGAGGCGGAGACCGGAGGCGATAGGAAGGAAGCGTGGCCGGGTACTTGGGACGGAGACGGAGAAGGGAAGTGGGTCAGGGAGACGGGGGAGGTAGATGGAAGAGAGAACTATAGGAAGGGTCTAGGGAAAGATTGGTGCAAAGATATAATTATATGGAGAGAGAAGCAAAGAATGAATATTAGTAGAAGCAGTAGAAGATTAAGAAGAGCTAGGTTGAGGAAGTGGAGGGGAAGGAAGGTGGAGAAGTGGGAAAGGAAAGGGAGGTAGAAAAGAAACAAAAGAATTGAGGGGGGTTGAAGGGTAGCAGAAAGGTACGAATGAGGAGACGAGGGAAGGCTATGGGTTAGAAGGAAATTGGAGAGGAGGGGGAGAGGAACCGTGGAAAACTGGTAGGAAAGATGGAGAGGGGACGAACGGGATTGCGACAAGCGTTAAGAAGGGCAGTTGGGCAAACAAACAAGAAGGCAAGTGAGTAAGCGGCAGCGAGTAAAGTAGACACTGTGATAGATATGAACATGTCAGGTAGGCAAACAGGTAGATCTGTGCTGGCAAAACGAGGGTAAATCTACCATTTACTTTTGTCAACAGGTGATTTCGTTCAAATACAAATAGCCCACTCACTCGGTTTAAGGTTTGAGGAAAGTGTCAGCCAACCATTTCTGTATCTGCCAGATTTATTTCATTAACTATTATTAATATAATTGCTGTTGTTGTTACCAATAAATGATTACCTATATATATTATTATGCTGAAGTAATTGTGCACTATAGAAATATATAAAACATGATCATATAAAACATGGTAGATGCATCTTAATGTGTGTGTGTGTGTGTGTGTGTGTGTGTGTGTGTGTGTGTGTGTGTGTGTGTGTGTGTGTGTGTGTGTGTGTGTGTGTGTGTGTGTGTGTGTGTGTGTGTGTGTGTGTGTGTGTGTGTGTGTGTCTGTGTGTGTGTGTGTGTGTGTGTGTGTGTGTGTGTGTGTGTGTGTGTGTGTGTATGTGAAGATGTGTGTGTGTGTGTGTGTGTGTGTGTGTGTGTGTGTGTGTATGTGTGTGTGTGTGTGTGTGTGTGTGTGTGTGTGTGTGTGTGTATGTATGTATGTGAACATGTTTGTGTGGGTGCATGTTTGAGATTATATATATAATCATGTGTGTGCGCACGAATACAATTCGCCAAGACAAAACTCAACAAAATTGCTTAAAGTTTAAGCGTAGGGAGTCTCTCCATTAGGCCACGTCCATACAACTTTTGTTTTCGAATTAATCTCAGCTTCAGATCCCTTCCTTTCCCCGTGGGAGACCTCCCACAGCAAGTTCTCACGTGTGCCTCCTCACCTTATTAAACTCAAGCAATTGAGACCAAATCTCATGAGTTTACTTTTTTTTTTTCTTTTTTTTTTCTTTTTGTCATGACATACAAGCCCTGAACCAACAAACTTATCACGTATATTATTTGCCAAAAAACAAATAAATAATATGTTTAATTACAAGCATATTGTCAATACGTGGACGCATTAAGCAGCCTATACATTATTTGATAAAATTATGCTAATGAGATCTACTAAGAGTCTTAAACTGTAAAATACTTGATAGCACTGCGACAAATTTAACTTAGATTTTTTTTCTATGTAGAGAACTAGAAAGAAAAATCTGTGACTGCCTGTAACATACTTCGGATGAGGGAATTTTAATTACTCCTCCTAAGATTTTACGTCAATTCACTATAATGATATTTTCATTTTAATAATATTTACTTATCACATCTGAATCAACATTTTTTTTTCCAAGTTTCTCTTGTAGAAAATCAGCTTTAATGCATTGATTTCCTTGTATGAATATATGAATAAATATACAAATAGATAAATAAATAAGTAAATAGATAAATGAAAGGGGTGAAGATAAGTCGAAAGATTGATTAAATTAAATGAATGAGTTGTCGGGTCTGTTCAGGAGATCAGGTACCGGCCTATCAGGTCGTCACCCCGGGGTGGATTCATGAACGTTAAGGTGGTTTGTATCTTGAAGATATCTGAGGGTCACTAATTCTCTGGGTTGCTTGAAAATTACTGCCTATAAATAATTTAAAATTACACTAATAGAATGTTTTATCCAGGCACAAGTATTCATCAAACATTGTTTATTTCATAAGAAATCTCGTATGTTATTGCGTAACTAATCTTTTAATGACATCTATGGATATTCAGTAAAATGATATGCGCTTTGTTGGTACCAATGAAATGCTAAGAAACAAGAGGAGGCTGACGAAGCCTCCCGACCCTTTTTACTCAGTGACGCATACTGTAGGTATAATGACAGGCCATCCACAATGATCCTCTCCCACGGCCGCTGAGACTGGGGAAACCACGTGTAGTGATGCGTTACACAAATGAAAAAGGGAGGAAGTGACGTTGGGGAACGTCTTTTGGGATTCCAGGGTAATTACAGAAGTGATGGGACGGTTCAGAGATGAGGTAGACTATCAAAGTGTATAATGCTGTAAAAATCGTATGTTTAAGGCGTTAAAAGAAGACTAGGTATTAGAAATCAATTCAAGTTTGGTCATGGTAATTAATGGCAGACTGGGTCTTTAGATTAAATCGGAGAAATTCTGGGTATTGGGGACTGAAGTAATACCGTAGATTATGGTTTAAGTAAAAAAGGATATAAATTGTTAAGGAAAGACTTGGTACTACAGGAATGAGTTTTAGGAGTATTGGGGGCTAAAAACATTAGTATTTACTCGTAGGTTGAAAAAGAATTGGATAATATAAATTAGAGAATGATTTGGTATTGGAAAGGCAGAATACCAGAATTAAGTAATAATTCTAGTTTTGGAGATAGATATAAAAAAAATAATAATAAAAATAAATATACACTGCATTATGAGATAAAGACTAGATACTAGATTTCAAAAGACAGTAATAGCCTGCAATGAAATACAGAATCTCAGGAAAGTGTTGTTATGAAGGTGAGAATATTTGTGGAAAAGTTGGGGATCATATAGATACTGGGAATAGAGAAGATAAGGGTTCGGTAAGACGGATTTACATAGAACTCTCATTATAAAGGGTTAGGTTGCCTTCCTGGAGCTAAAGCCCGGCATTCAATCATAATAGACAATATGAAGGCTGCTCTACATTGTACTGGTTTCCAGTTCTTTGATACTGCAGAAAAATATAAGTTACTATGGGAAATCCAACGACATAGACATAAAATACTCCTTCCGTTTGTGTGTTTATAACTTATGAGATTGGTTATTCACAACTATTAGAATAAATAGATACCATCTTTGTTCAGAATTTGATCAACCTAGAATGAATACAACGTGTCATAAGCGAACGGAGACATACAAGAAATTATGTGATAAACTTGATGTGGATTTAATTTTTTATATAACAGAGACGAGAGTGCCTTCCCGTCATCAGAAAAGAAAATGTAACAAAAGTTAACGGTTTTATGCAATCTTATTTACACTTAGATTCCATGTATCGTCAAACATGTTGGTCACATTACCATGGAAACGTATTGTTTATACCTTTATATCATATGTCCTTGAGAGTAAATATATATATATTTTTTCAAAACTGACACCTTGGTGTGGTTTATATATTTGCGGGTAAATCGGAGCTCTCAACTTTTATTTACAACTTGACACATTTACCAGAGAACAAAAGTTTCACCAATTGTTAAAAAAAAATAATCGAAAACGACGACAAACCACATCTTAGTGAAATCAATAATTTTCATGTCAATTATTCAAGAACAGCAGCAAAAAAAAAAAAAATGGATAAAAAGAACCACAGACGTTTATTTGTGGCTCAACAAAAAAAACAAGCTGTCATCAAAACTGGAATGAAATTAGAGTGCAATGTTCGCTCCTTTCAGACATCGACTCTTTGAGCCCCATTACTAACTTTAATCCACTTGAACTGATTACTCGAAGTGGAGTGTTATTGGAGACACCCAGGGGTGGAACAGGCTGCTTTTGTGACACCTAAGGGAGGAAGAATAGGACATCTGGAAAGGATTTTCGAGGTCACGCAGATATGAACCTTTTCCTTCATTATTTCTGATAATCCTCGCATTTTCTTTATATAAATCTACCAAGGTCTTATTCCTTTTTTAGTTTCTTGTTACATTACCACAACGTTTCGATCATTGGGGACGATATTGTGGTAGGAGATACCAACGAAGTCGATCAGAAAGAGGAATAGAGTAAATTCAAGTATCATCATTTTCTAGTGATAGCTTAATTTTGTGTGTCTCTGGTCTGTAGGTGTGTCACCAAAATTCCTGAAAACATTAACTGTATAAAAATTATTCAGTCATTACCCAATACGGGAAGGGAGGGAGGGAGGGAGGGAGGGAGAGAAAGAGAGAGAGGAGAGAGAGGAGAGAGAGGAGAGAGAGGAGAGAGAGGAGAGAGGAGAGAGGAGAGAGAGAGAGAGAGAGAGAGAAGAGAGAAGAGAGAAGAGAGAGGAGAGAGAGAGAGAGAGAGAGAGAGAGAGAGAGAGAGAGAGAGAGAGAGAGAGAGAGAGAGAGAGAGAGGAGGGGAGACAAAGAGAGATAGAGAAAGAAAAAGAAAAAGATAGATAGATAGAGATAGAGAGATACAGAGATACAGAGATACAGAGATAAAGAGGTAAAGAGGTAAAGAGGTAAAGAGATAAAGAGATAAAGAGATAAAGAGATAGGGAGATAAAGAGATAGGGAGATAAAGAGATAGGGAGGTAAAGAGATAGGGATATAGGGAGATAGAGAGATAGAGAGATAGAGAGATAAAGATATAGAGAGATAGAGAGATTAAGATGTAGATAGATTAGATAAATAGATATATACAGAGGGAGAAAGAGATACAAATAGATAAGAAAAGTAACAAAAACAGGATGATGATGATGAGTAAAAGTAAATAAAAAAAAAGCAGGAAAGATAAGCCAAAGAAGGAGGGGGGAGGGGTTCAGAAGGATTTGGAAAGAGATGTTGATAGAGACTTTTTTCTTTCTTATATTTTTTTAGTCTCCAAGCGAGAGAAAAAAAAACTCTATGCGACGAGACGCGTGGCCTTCGGAAGCCCTGAGGCTGAAGAGCCAACGTGATCGATGGAGAGAGTGCCAGGAGGAGTTGGCGTGGCACCGTCCTGGCTTCAGGTGCCGCCGCCGGCAGGTGGGTGCCTTAAGAAAGTGGCCAACACGTCAAAGGCAGTATGCTTAAGCTTGCTTTATGCACGTGGCTTAGAAGACAAGAAGGATGGGGCAACTCCTTTGAGGAGACCATATACCATTAGCGTTCAAGTATAATGTGTAACGTACTTGTAAGCCTAAGAAAGACAACATATGGAGTAAAATGTACATCTCCCAGTATAAAAACTATTCCTGCATTAACTACGTAATATTTGGGATTTAATCGTTATAGGGCATGTTGCTTTTAATCCCTTTATTATAATGTAGCTACCTTAGAATTTATTCATGTTAATAGCTAGGTTAGCTATCTATGTTAGAGCCATTCTCCTTTAAACTGTTCACTACTACGAGGATTTTAGAAAGTCTCACTAAAACTAGATAGTCTCGTTCAGTTTAGTGCATATCACTTTCATTTATAATGACCTACAATCACGACGATAATCCAGTATAATATGCCTTAAAGGGAATCTTGTAAAGCGGTGTGATATCCGTCAATTATGCCTCAGTTTCCATTTTTCTACTATCATCATTATCATCACATACATTTTACTTACGGAAAGCTGGTAGAAGGTAGCTAATCCCCACGTACTAATACAAACCGGAGACGAAGATATAGCCTTACAGTAATACAGTAACGTGATAAATGAAAATCTTACGTTTCTTCCCAGAGAGATCAGTGGGAGGGCCCTGACGACGATTGCCAGATGCTATAAAGATGCAGGTATCAAGGAAAATGTTTATATTCTTAATTACAATAAGATATACGTATGGAAGACAGGAGCAACCCAAGGCAGTCTATCGACAGATCCTGTTCTGTGCAACCCTGTGATTCTAGTTGTACAATTCAATTTGTAGATACTGATTCAATTATAGTTTTATCAAGAATTTATGTATTTTGTAACATAATACCGTACAAAAAAATTATAACGAAAATTGCAGTTGAATAATAGTTGTTGTTGCTGCTGTCATTTCAGTTGTTGTTGTTGCTAATGTTGTTGCTGTTGTTATTGCTACTGCTGTTGTTATTATCGTTGGTCGTTGCTATTGTTACTTCTTCTTGTTCCTTCTTCTTCTTGTTCCTTCTTCTTCTTGTTCCTTCTTCTTCTTGTTCCTTCTTCTTCTTGTTCCTTCTTCTTCTTGTTCCTTCTTCTTCTTGTTACTTCTTCTTCTTGTTACTTCTTCTTCTTGTTACTTCTTCTTCTTGTTACTTCTTCTTCTTGTTACTTCTTCTTCTTGTTACTTCTTCTTCTTGTTACTTCTTCTTCTTGTTACTTCTTCTTCTTGTTACTTCTTCTTCTTGTTCTTCTTCTTCTTGTTCTTCTTCTTCTTGTTCTTCTTCTTCTTGTTCTTCTTCTTCTTGTTCTTCTTCTTCTTGTTCTTCTTCTTCTTGTTCTTCTTCTTCTTGTTCTTCTTCTTCTTGTTCTTCTTCTTCTTGTTCTTCTTCTTCTTGTTCTTCTTCTTCTTGTTCTTCTTCTTCTTGTTCTTCTTCTTCTTGTTCTTCTTCTTCTTGTTCTTCTTCTTCTTGTTCTTCTTCTTCTTGTTCTTCTTCTTCTTGTTCTTCTTCTTCTTGTTCTTCTTCTTCTTGTTCTTCTTCTTCTTGTTCTTCTTCTTCTTGTTCTTCTTCTTCTTGTTCTTCTTCTTCTTGTTCTTCTTCTTCTTGTTCTTCTTCTTCTTGTTCTTCTTCTTCTTGTTCTTCTTCTTCTTGTTCTTCTTCTTCTTGTTCTTCTTCTTCTTGTTCTTCTTCTTCTTGTTCTTCTTCTTCTTGTTCTTCTTCTTCTTGTTCTTCTTCTTCTTGTTCTTCTTCTTCTTGTTCTTCTTCTTCTTGTTCTTCTTCTTCTTGTTCTTCTTCTTCTTGTTCTTCTTGTTCTTGTTCTTCTTGTTCTTGTTCTTCTTGTTCTTCTTCTTGTTCTTCTTGTTCTTGTTCTTCTTCTTCTTCTTCTTCTTGTTTTGTTACTGTTGCTGTTATTGTTCTTGTACTTGTTATAGTCGCTGTTGTTGTTTTTTATTATGATATCCATGGTTGATGCCGTAATCGTGTCGTTCTGCTATCAGTTTTAAAAAGTCAGTAAGGTACTATACTAGAATACCTAAGAAACTAGATTGATTGCGATAAAGAACCTCGTCAGTTTAACCAATCAATATTCCCCTTACAACGGTGTAAATTTTTTTTTGAATGAAGATCTGAGAATTTATATCTACATGATATTTGATGGTGTCTGTGTAAGCTTTAAGGATACCTTTTACAAAGCTTACTGAGCTCATGCATTAGGAAATTAGATAGTTTAGACCGTAAGATTCTCCACTGAAGAAATCCTCAAAGAGAACTCAAACGCTAAGCACCCTTTTTTCCTTCTTCCTTCTTCTTTGAAGACTAGTGTCATAGTAAATCACTTTGTAAGGCTTCATTTTATTTATTTTGCTTTTATTCTTGATTTAACTCTTTATTATTCTTTAGTTATTTAGAATCGTATAAACCAAATGATACACTCAATACAATTGCATATGTCTATTTCCAATTAATTTATTTGCTTGTATATTTACATGTATCTGTACTTATACTTAACTGAACTCGTTCAAATGTTATAATGCTATATATATATATATATGTGTGTGTGTGTGTGTGTGTGTGTGTGTGTGTGTGTGGTGTGTGTGTGTATATATATATATATATTATATATTATATATATATATATATATATATATATATATATATATATATATATATATATGCATGAAAAATCACATGAAGTCGTGATTCTATGTATGATTACCGAGTGCTTTCCTCTGTATACACACACACACACACACACACACACACATATATTATATATATATATATATATATATGGGGTGAATGTGTGTATGTGTGTGTGTGTAAATAAAGGAAAACAAATATATGCATGAATGTTAAAATGTTAAAACAAAAGCAGGAAAATTGTATTCAGTATGTGATATTATGCCAGCTTACATATGCTCCATTTAGAAAACTCCAAACAATTTCATTCATCTGAAAAACATCAAAATACAAAGGATGCCAAGTTGAATGTTTTGACTACAGACCTCATTTCATTACATGTTACTAAGATTAATCCATAGAGATTTTACTTTGAACCTTCAGATCTCCCAGTATTATACGTTAGTAAGATGTGATCTCATGATTATTAACTGTACCATTAATCTTCTCCACGAGTCCTAGACCTTTCCGTAAGTAAATGTACTTAATTACATCGGTCGCACTGACCCGGCTAGTAGGCAGGAGATAGGGATAACACGTCATCCACGTGGAATGGATGTAAGTGAGTGCGTGTCTTTAACTTGATTGCTTCCCTTATATGGGAGGAAAGTCTACTGGTGCGTAGACAGATAGACATCGGATTCCTAGTCTTAATTGCTCTTGATCATACTGTATTGGAATATATTTTACTGTATTGGAATACACAGTTTTTCATCATATTTTATCGTATAGCGTTTTGCTCTATCATATTGCAACGTATTGTATTATACTGTATTACATTCTAAAGAATTCTACTATGTTGCATTCCATTGTACTGTACTGTACTGTATTGTATTGTATTGTACTGTATTGGGTGATCATAATATATGGCAGTAATATATTCTGATTTGTTAAGAGTAGGAAGAAAACATTTAACTAACAGACTCACTGAAACAATCTATAGGTCTTTCGTATTGTTCACTGTTGTCAACAAAACGGGAGGTTTGTATTTGTCTTGAGTCAGTCAAAGATTCATATACATTGCGTGGTGTGTGTATATTTGCGTCTGTGTGTGTGTGTGTTATTAACCATGCTCATGAATCACGTGTTGGACTCGTGATGGACAGCTATTTCCCTCCAGTAAGAGAGCTCAGAGCTCATATATGACCGATCTATAGGTAATGCTGTGACCTTACACACACACACACACACACACACACACACACACACACACACACACACACACACACACACACACACACACACACACACACACACACACACACACACACACACACACACACACACACACACACACACACACACACACACACACACACACACACACACACACACACACACAACTCCCCGCCCACGAGAGCTGGAGTAACGACTCGCAGCGCTGTGATACTTAAAACATTTCAGCCCTGGCCGGGATTCGAACTCGGACCGCCGCAGTGGCGGCCGCGATAACTATCACTGCGCCATCGAGTCGTGTGTGTGTGTGTGTGTGTGTGTGTGTGTGTGTGTGTGTGTGTGTGTGTGTGTGTGTGTGTGTGTGTGTGTGTGTGTGTGTGTGTGTGTGTGTGTGCGTATGTGCGTGTGTGTGTGTGAACAAAAGCTGTTCATTTTACATAAGGTTGAAACGTATACACAACCTGTAAAACCTACTTTCACTCTGATTTCATCACCTACTACTAAAACCCAGCGCCACGGCAGTAAAAACAAGGAGTTTCCTGATCTAAATAAAATCGCTTGGTGGCAACCAGAACAATGCATATAAATCCCATATCACAGTAACACGCGGAAACGTGCCCGAGAACGCGCCTAATCACGAAGAGATACCCGAGAATGACAAATAGTTCTGCCGGGTCGAGCGCCGGGTCGAACGCCACTGATGCCGTGTCTCGCTCTGCAGGTGAGATGCCAACCCTGTCAGCACAGGTGTGTCAGGGTGCTGAGCGAAGTGCCACGAGCAATTACAAACGCGCTGTGAGTGTTTGGCTCCTTCAAGGTGAGGTAGTGTCGGGTGGGTCGTGGGCTGAAGGCACGTAGCGGAAGAAGCGACGGCGCGGTGTAGGTGGTGGCAGCTGTGAAGGCGGCTCGGCTCGGCTGTGGTAGTTGCTGTGGTGGTGGCTTTTACTTTGACTCTGGCCGAGACTACAAGAACTCAAAGACAGTAACGGTGTTGGTAATATTAATTATAGACATATCACCAGTCATGATAATAGTGACAATAGTACTGGGATGGCAACGGTACCTATGTTAGATGGTTACAGTGACTGATGTAGAGGGTGTAAGGACAAAGACAGTGAGAAGCCAAAAGGTACTTAAATACAGCTAAAGCCGTCACCCATGCCCAACGTATCCGTAAAGCCAAGAGAAGTGGTAACCAATGGAAGCCGTTTAGATTCAAACTGGAATTCTTGTGATCAAGTGAAGTGATACTGTAGTAATCAAGTAAAGGGGCTAAAGTCATATGCACTACCTTTGCTCCGCTAAACAGCAAAATGAAATAACAAAAATCGATTTTATCACTACGTGCTCAAATAATTTTAGTTTGAACGTAAAAGACATTATTGGTAATTTATTTTGCTTTGTTTAAGATGGGAGGAAGAAAATCGTTTTTACACATGGAGCCATTTGGGATCTCATTTAACACATTGATAATAATAAAAAAAAGAAATGCTAGTTAAGGCACCATATATCCAACGCAGAGTACTTGGTACAGTTATCTAACGTTCTTTTTCATAACGAAGTTAGTTAATTTATAAAGCACGATAATATTTAATTCTGCTATAGGAAAGAGTTTGGCCTGCCATACAAGATTTTATCCACGCTAATCTCGGTAATTATTTATCTCTTCGAACATTACTGTAATGAGTGTAGATTTACTTAGACACATTTTTCGTATACTATACTGTGATCTCATTACACCCTATCTATATCTTGCATTATATGTCTATATTCATATTTTCTTGATATACAAAATGGTTTAAAAGTATTGATTATTAAGAAAAAGTAGCAAAATATGGACCGTGATATTGATTTTACCAACATGAGGGAAAATGAAAGTGAAAAAAGTGTTTGTTAATTGATTAATTAGCAACTCTTCCGACAGACGTATTTTGAAAATCGTTTCCACCCTTCACACCATAGCAAGTGCAATCTGCTTAGTTTTACGTCACTGATTCCTTGTACATTTTCATGATTTTCACTCTGGATATATAACGTTTCTTATTAAGTGCAAGGTAACATTTTACTGTAGGTCATCGATAAAATAAATATTTGCATGATAAAAAGTGTGTGGTGTTTCAAGACTTATCCAGGACTGTAGAAAAATAGAAGAAAACTTTGCACTGTGAGCAGTTCCTCTACTCGGAATTGCTTTGCATTCTTTATGAAGTCAGCTTGGCATAGTTTCTTCTTAGGTTTCACAGAACATCGACGTGACGTCACTGAGTCACTGGAAAGCACTGAAGCCTGGTGGCAATCATCCTTGTCTTTATATTTGCTATCATTGTTATCAACCATCCTCTTTTTTACATCCATCCTCGACGAAGGTAAAAAAATGTCTCAGTATGATTTCCCAATGTTACATTATACACAAAATATTATTATATTATGTTATATTATCATATTATATTGTACATAAAATACTGATTCCGAAAAAGAACTAGACTTCTTTCAGTAATTACGTGAATTAGTCTGTGTGACGGCCTACTTATGATGGCTGCCGCCATATGATTTTTTTAAGATGCAGAACATTTTCTGCTCTCAGAATTAACAGTTTGATTAACCAGGTTACTTTGGCTGCTAAATTATGTATTTTTTTCGCTGCCATTGGGTAATTTTATTCAATTTATTATTAGTTGTCAAAGGTTTCACTGTTATAAATAGAGTAGCTGTTTTCCTACTAAGAAAAATCTTTATTAACAACGAAGAAGATTATATCAGGATATTTGAGAGGAGATAATATTGATTTGGGTCTTTAAACGTGAAAGAGCTCCTCTTGTAAGGGAGCAATTTTTTTTTTTTTTTTTTCTGGCCATAGTTTCTGGTGATGCCACCGCCACCATCACAACACCCCCCCCCAAAAAAAAAATCCGAAAGAATTGCAATATTTTGCGGGAGGAAGACGGCACAGGCTAAGCCAGATAAGACCTTTATACGTATTGCCACACGTTTTGTGTCCGGTGCAGAGACCCATAGACGTTCTATCTTAACTCAGCAGATGCTAACATACTGGAGAACAAGTATCTTACTCGTCGCTGAAGCAATACCCTTGGTGAAATACACACCCCTTAAAAAAAAAAAGTAGTTTGAGAATGTTAACTTTTAATTAGAATTACGAAAATCTCTGCCAGAATCGAATGAACAGAGGAAAAGTATTGTGGCTCGTACAAATGGTAGACACTAAAGTCAATGAAAGGTTTAAAGTTTCACAAATGTACATGAATGCGTCTTGGGAATCATAATAATTTTGAATTCCACTTTTGACATGCAATAACCCAAGATGCCTAAGAGGCTGTAAAAGCCGCAATAGGGACTAGATGTGCATTTTGTTTCAAGGAAAGACTTCTAGCGTACGAAAAAAAAAATAGGAAATAGGAAATAAAAAATTATCAGAAAAATCTACAGGTTATTCAAATCTTAATGTCTCACTCAAGCATAATGTCTATATTCTTCATAATCACTTATCATAGATCGATTGTTTTTTGTTAAACTAAAATTCCTACTCCTACATATCTGTACTGGTCTGATTACATGGATCCATTCAAATAGTTTTACTAGATTTCCTCTGTATATGAACAAAGGTTTATCGTTGATAATTAATCTTGTTTGGAAACGATTGCTCAATCAACTAACCAATCAATCAGCTGCCCTGGTTCCCTCTTGGTTAAGAACCGCAGCCCCACAGTCAACCAGACACGGCCACCGTTCAACTCACAAGTCAACCAGTGAAGATTTTAGGCTCTCATTCAATAATAATGCTATTATTTTCATTTAAGGGAGAGCAGTTCTGGTTTTACTTTTAAATCCGTTTTCAATTTCTCTCTCATTTTTCCCCATTAGCGCTGGGAAACAGTCTATAGCAACAACTACTGATGAAGTACTTTTGATTACCATTTTTCGTTTCATTTTTCATTACGAAAAAATCGGGGGACATTTTCTTGTCAACCATTTACCTGCCTAATTTGCAAGATTATTTTTCTTCACAGAACATTTAACACACATGGATAGAAACGCTGCTAATCTGGTCCACAGCAACAACTGAACATTAGAACCACATATATGTTAGTTTACAAATACGACCATTACTTTTTTATGTGTGTTTTTTCTTCTTCCTGTTTTTCAGAATCACCCATACACACAAGGTCCTGCACCTGTTTCGGAGATATAGCGAGATTTATTTGGTGCACGAAAGGTAGGGATGGAGAGGAAGGTTGGGGAGGGGATCTGCGCCAAAGGACGAAGGATATAAGGGGTTCTGGTACGAGGGGAGGTAAATCCTGAGTTACGAGGTCAAGAGGGGAGAAACTAAGAAGAAGAAGCTAAGAATATTTGAAGTTATGGGGTGATGGTCGGAGAACCGAGAGGACATTCGGGCTGAGCCCGTGACAGCAGATGTCCTGTCAAATCTTTTACTTTACTTATTATCCAGGTACGATTTCTGGTTAAGTATTTAATATATCTTGATTATCTTAAGAGTAATCTACACGATAAATATTGATGATATGATATATTGAATCTCTCTTACATGGACCCATTTATGCTATTCTCGTAATGTCAATAATGTTTTGTAATACAGATATTGAATAATATGTTTGAAGATGGAGGTATACCATTACAGCACGAAATAATATTTATGAATTGGCTTGAAGAACAGTTTACGAGAAGTTGCCACAATGGTAAAATCCCTTGGTACCTCATGGTTTAATTAGTAATTGCAGTGCAAGAAAAATATGACAAATTACAAAGCTGTAGATGAGTAAATGGTGAATGTGACGAAGAACGGGGATGCTAGGTGGTCGACTTGTATGGACTGTAAGGGAGGAAAAAGAGACCAATAGAAAGGAAGAGAAGTGGCAGAATGTCTGGAATGAAAAAAAGAAATGAGAACACAGGAATACAAAGAATGAATGGCGTGACAAAATAGAGCTCGACAACGGAGCCATTCATGGAAGGAGGGAGAAAAGGAAAGAAAAAAAAATGAAAAAAAAATGTATATGGCATCCCTGGGAAAAGACTAGGGTGGAAAAGTAGTGTGAACTGCCGAGGCAAGATGAATGTAAATCCAAGGGCAAGTTAAGCCTTACCTTGATAAGGCAAGCTATGGTTGTGTTCTTCATGGTCAAAGTAAATCTAGGCTTGATGGAGCAAGGTGGAGTGTGACCCAACTAGGTAATACAAGCTAAGCTCTGGTTTGATTAGAAATATGAGCCGAAATTAACAAAGGAAGTTGAATTAAATGAATACATAGCTAATTCCTAACTTGATGGATCAAGTTAAAGTGTGAAATGATATGTCAAAGAGAATCTATGCTTGATAGCACACAGGGCAATGTGAAAAAATGGTACAATGTTGAGTTTGATTTTATAAGGTAAGGAGTGGAAGGAACAAGGCATGGCATGGTCTGATGAGGCAAGACGGGATCCGGGCTAGTCGACCAGGACTAGTGTTACTTCAGAATCGTAAACCAAGAGAACAAGATCACAGATGAGTTGATAGTTCTTACACTGTAAGCAGACTATCACAGAAGAAGCATGGCGTAGGCAGATCTAGAATTAGGGTTCATAGACTGTAACAAACGAAGGTTAGTTATTCTTTATTAGGTAGTCCTCAATATCAGCGAGTTATGCCATCAGGGTCTACTGACGATAGCATTCACCCTCTCGAACGTCTGCCATACACCATCCAGGTAATTTGTATTATAGAATGATCACTAAAAACACACGTGATCCAAAAATTTTGAAGGTAAAAAAAAAAAATAGGGAAGACGCAAATTCCCAAGCGCTTTCGTGTTACACACATCTTCGCTGGTAGTGAAGTGAACAACACGAAAGCGCTTGGGAATTTCTGTTTCTTTTCGATTTCTTTTGTGGTTACCTGCAAAAACATTTTGTATTATGTTCATGACAGATGTATGATGGTTAAAATGATGACAATGACGAAGAGAAGCAAGACAGAGAATGAAGGGTGATAGTCGAAACGGCATCAAGGAGATCAAGGGGGCGGGCAGACGGAGAAGGGAAACCTAGGTCGCCTCTTGAAAAAAAAAATGAAAAAAAAATGAAAAAGGCAAGCGGGCACAGAAGAGGGAAGACATAATGCGTGAATGGGATTCGCAAGAATCCATTAGAGAATGAGAAAACACGCAATACTGTGAGCGAAAGGGAAATTTATGTGCTTTGCTCCAGAATTTAATGTTCGGACTAAGTGGACTGACTGAGCACTGAGTGTCACATTACTTTGACCATAATCATTGGCGCCTTATCGTTACAGGGTTATGGGCATCAACCGAGGGCACCGGAGAGGTCGTGACCTGAGGGACCAACACACCAAATGCACGTATACACATGCATATATTGATAAATACATAAAATCACACACTTTTATACATACATATATACAAATAAACATACATATATACATAAGTACATACATACGTACATGCATACACACACGCACACACACACACACACACACACACACACACACACACACACACACACACACACACACACACGCAAACATGTATATATATATATACATATATATATATATATATATATATATACATATACATAATGAAAGACAAATATCCATAAAACACATCCATACATATGTTTTAGACTTTAATACATTCATTCATACATATATCCCTACACACATGCAAACATAATGTATATTCATCTATGTATTTATGAATTATGCGTATTCCATGCATACATGGAAATGCGCAAGGGTATATACATACATAAGTGCGGGCAATTTCCTGTGTGCATACACGCATAAACACATGAATCATACATGGGGCCATGCATGTTTGTCTTCATTTCTATTTACCAACATCATCTAGGTAACAGATATAATCAGGATGCAATCTAAACAGTAAAAATGAACAAGCTCCCAACTGGAACAGAAGCCGTCACACTCGCCGACATTCTCAGTAAATTCGCTCTCACTCATTCACGCATTCATTCATTTACTCTCGCATGCTCGTACGCACACACACACACACACACACACACACACACACACACACACACACACACACACACATACATACATACATACATACATACATACATACACACACACACACACACACACACACACACACACACACTTACACACACACATGCACACACACGCCCGGGGCTGAAATAATATCAGTATCGCAGCGCTGAGGGGTGTTACTCCAACTCTCGTGGGCGGGGAGTTGGGGGTGTGTGTGTGTGCAAGGTCATAGCATTACCCATAGATCGGACCTACGAGCTCTGAGCTCTCTTCCAGGAGGGAAATAGCTGTCGATCACGAGTCCAACACGTGATCCAAAGACCAAGTGAATACACACACACACACACACACACACGCGCGCGCGCGTCACACACATACAAACACACGCACGCACACACCACACACACACACACACACACACACACACACACACACACACACTTACATGCATACACATACAAACACACGCACACCCATACACACACACCCATACACACACATACACATGACCCCCATACACACACACTCCTGCGCATATACAGACACACACACGAAGTAGAATATATTTATCACAAGTCAGAACTTTACTCTAAGATATGTCATGAAATTAGATCAGGCTGTATTTATACAATGCTTTATAGAGAAACCTTTTCACAAAAAGATAATACCCATAAATTCGCTTTTATGAAAATAGAAATTGTACATAAAGAACACGTGTTCAATTATCGCTTTAGGTTAAGCTGTACATTATAATATGAAGCCTAAAAGACAACACTGTATTTATTCAAGGAAACTGCTTTGCCTAACGTGCGCGGTAGGTCTAACTTGCCTCTCGGCAGAGAGAGCTGCTGGGAGCAAAGGCTACCCTTGGTTGAGGGTATACTTCAATGTTTATGCGGGGAATACTTTAACGTTTGCGCCGGAATAGTTGAACGTTTATGAGCTCCCACGTCACCCTCTTGTTTACCTTTCCTCAGTTCTGCTCAACAAATTTCTTCGGACACAGGCACACCGACTCGGCTCTTCAACTGTGCAAACACATGTAGAGTAACACTTGCTAAAACACAAGAAGAAAATTATTGTAAGGCAGCGAGGTGAAGTCAGTTCTGTGAACCATTTCGTGGCGTTTCGTGGGAAGCTAATCATTATTAAAGACTTCTGGTGGATTTCTGAACACTGGCAGCGAAGGTGAAGGAGGGAAGAGAAGAGAAGAAGAGAAGGAGGGGAATAAGAAGGAGGAGAGCCAGGAGATGTAAGGAGGCAAAGGCTGACAAAAGAGAACACTAGGACGATGGTGCACGGGGAAACAATATGAGATCGTTGCGCGGAGTTGTATAGAAGAGCGGTGTCTGGGAAAAGGTGGAGTGAAATAGGGTATGATGATGAAGGTGATGATGATGATGATATGGGAGATTTAGGAGTTCTTCGGGTGCCTAGGGATGATATGGAAAGGTCTGCGTCAGGACAGGTATATTGGTGGTTGGGAGAGGATTGGTGGTAGGAAGGGGAGACAGTGAATGGAAGAAGGGAACTGAGTACGTGGCAGCCAGGAAGTGAGTAGATGGTAGAAAGAGTAGATGGCAAGAAAGAAGAGGTAGATGGTAGACAAGGGGGTGGATCATTGTTGCCTTGAGTATCTTTGAACGGAAATCCGAGGCCCCCAGAGAAGCTGGCTACAGTTATTAGGTTCTACTATAGACCTATTAGAGTATAAACATCGGGGGATTGTTTGTTTTGGGTGATTGTGGAGATACTACTATGTTATCAGCCAACAGGAGGGGAGTTGTTGGTAGTTTCCAACAAGTGTGCTTATTCGGCCGGGTAAAACCCCTCTGCTGTAAACGTGTTTAATAAAAAAAATAAAAAAAAAAAAAAAAAAAGAGAGAAGAGAGAGAGAGAGAGAGAGAGAGAGAGAGAGAGAGAGAGAGAGAGAGAGAGAGAGAGAGAGAGAGAGAGAGAGAGAGAGAGAGAGAGAGAGAGAGAGAGAGAGAGAGAGAGAGAGAGAGAGAGAGAGAGAGAGAGAGAGAGATAGAGAGAGAGAGAGAGAGAGAGAGAGAGAGAGAGAGAGAGAGAGAGAGAGAGAGAGAGAGAGAGACGGAACATATGTTATCGGAAGTTGATAGTGAGGAATATTTTGAAGATCGTCGAGTTCCAGCCCGCTGGGGTTGCACCTACGTAACGAGGGTTTTTAGATACGGGCAGTGGGGACATGACTCACTCCGACATCCATTCCCATACCACCACCACGTGTAAGGACCACTGTTCGTCTAAGGCAGTGGTTCTCAACCTGTGGTTTATGGAACTCTATTGGGCTACGAGGGTCAATAAAAGGGACCGCCAACCAAAATCCACTAGCAGTTAGGGAATGCAAAACGATTATATTTAGTGTTGAGGTCATCTCCAGTAGTTTAAGAAACAGTAGTGTATAACTACGGGGTATACGTGAATGTAGATTGAGAACCCCGGGTCTAAGGGAAGTAGGTAGGGTATAGGAAGTCTGTGGTAGTGGGGAGAGGAGGGGTGTGATGTGGTGGATACACTTTCGGAAAGTTCGGGAGAGAGACGGAGTAAGGTGTGGAAAGAGTTGGGGGGACGGGAGTAAGGGAATTTTAGCGAAATTGAGAAAGTTGAGGAAAGGTGGACTGAAGTGACGAAAGCGGGAATGAGGAAGGAGAGATGGTCCAGGACTATTCAGGGTAAGAAGGTGTGAAGATATACTCGTATGATGATGAGCTCTACTTCTTCTTTTTCTTTTTCCTCTTCTACTATGTCTTCTTCTTCCTCTTCTACGTCTTTTTCTACTTCGTCGCTTTCTTTCTATATACTCTTTCTTCTTTAGCTTTTTATTCACCTAAATTCTACTTCTCTTTCTTCTTCTCTATTTTTGTTATTCTTTACTGTCCTCTTCCTATTCAACTTTTTATTTTTTTCCTTCCCCTCGCTTTCTTTCTTTATACGCTTTCTTCTTTAGCTTCTTATTCGCCTAAATTCTACTTCTTATCTTTCTTCTTCTCTATTTTTGTTATTGTTTACTGTCCTCTTCCTCTTCAACTTTCTTTTTTTTTTTTCCCCTTCTTCCTCTATTCCTCGTCCTTGTCCTTCTTCTCCTTCTCCTCCCTCCGCTTCATGTCTTTCGTTTTCTATTTCAGTTTTCTTCTACTCCATATAATTTTTTCCAGTATGGTGTATTCATTACATAGGTTTTATGTGGTCAGTATTTACTGATATTCCAAGGACCAGAGTCAAGCATCATTCTTTTGTGATTAGATTTTTTATTTTCAGATTTTAACTTCCATAGTCTCACCTCTCTGTTTCCCTCCTAAGATATTTCCTTTGCCAACTCTGTTAGTCTTTGGTGTGCAATGATCTTTCTAAGAAATATTTATGTATTTATTATCTTTCTTATTCCCTTCTTTCTCCTTTTTGTCTCCTCTTTTATCTTCTCTTTCCTCTCTTCTCGTTCTTTTTTTATATATTCATAGCACTTTCTTTCCTTCAAGACACCTTCATGACCAAATTCTCTTCATAACTTTTATGTTAATGAATACAAACATCTACCAGACATGTGTGGACCCTCTGCCTGGTGCCACTAACGTAATCACGGGGAAAGATTTTGACACCGAGACGAGAGTGGACCAATTAATGCCATCACCGATAACGCTGTGGCAAAGTGGTTCTCGATCTAGACCCGAAGTTTCAGTCCGAATCTGACCCCAGTCATTACTATCACTGTCAGTCCACACACACACACACAAGGCACAAGTAAGGAATTTGACAACAGCTAAGCACTTCGTCGCGTAGGTCATTTATCTCGAAGCTAAAACGTAGTGATTATCAGAAACCTACAAGAGAGGCGACTTAAGATTTCACAAGAATGTCCGCACAATTATAAAACACCAGAAATAAATTTTGTGAAAAAATCGGATTCTTTATACTCGTGATAGGTAATATCAACTCGCATCCACATAACAGGACACCGCATGAAGTTTAGAATTGATATGTGACATAACAAAATGAGACACAATGTGCTACACGTAATGGGACAGGCTCACGTGTATTCAATATGGATTCTGGCTGCGTCTTCCTAATAGCTCTTTTCCCACACTTTAAGTCGTGTATGTGTGTGTGTGTGTGTGTGTGTGTGTGTGTGTGTGTGTGTGTGTGTGTGTGTGTGTGTGTGTATACGTGCGTGCATGTGCATGTGTATGTGTATTCACATTGGTCTTTGTATCACGTGCTGGACTCGGGAACAACAGCTATTTCCTTCCCGAAGGAGAGATCAGAGCTCGTATGACCGATCTATGGGTAATACAGTGACCTTACACGTACATACACCCCCAACTCCCCTCCCACGAGAGTTGGAGTAACGACCCGAAGCGCAACGATACTGAAATTATTTCCGCCCTGAGCAGGATTCGAACCCGGACCGCCGTAATGACAGTCGGGGACTATAAAACCGCGCCACCGAGTCGTGTGTGTGTGTGTGTGTGTGTGTGTGTGTGTGTGTGTGTGTGTGTGTGTGTGTGTGTGTGTGTGTGTGTGTGTGTGTGTGTGTGTGTGTGTGTGTGTGTGTGTGCGCGCGCACACGCGTTTGTGGGTGTACGTGCGTGCCTGTGTGTGTGTGTGTGTGTGTGCGTGCGTGTATACGTGTGTATGGGCGTTCATGCAAGTGTTCGTGTATACGTGACCAAACGTGCATGGGTGCGTGCGTACATACGCTCCCACACATGTGAACACCCTCCATCTTCTCGAAAAAAGGACCAAAAAAACAACAACAACAACAAGAGCAGGAGGGCTCGAGTGCCAGGAGGGCCAAGGAGAGATGGAGGGTGAGCGGGGGAGGGGGGGGTTAAGGGAGGACGAAGGAGGAGATGAGGTTGGGGTTGGTGGGTCGCCGTGGATCCCTCCACCTTCCCATGTCTGCAGGGTGGCGATCCCTGGCGGGAGGGGGGGCCGACGGAGGTGCCGGCGACCGCTACACCTACTGAACCTGACACCTCAATTTGCTGAGATCGTTTTTCATGTTCCGGAACAAGCCATCTTTTAGTCTCGCACGTGTTGAAGGGAAAGATGGAGAGACGCAAGTAGTTGAGTTGGGAAATTAATGAAGGCCAGGAGGATGGCGCCGCGTGAGATGAAGAAGAGAGAGGGAATGTGAGAGAAGGGGAGAGAGACAGATATAGAGGCATTTGAAGAGAGAGAGTGAGAGAAAGAGAGAGAGAGAATGACAGACAGAGAGAGACACACAGAGAAACAGAGAAAGAAAGAGATAAAAGAGAGAGAGAGAGAGAGAGAGAGAGAGAGAGAGAGAGAGAGAGAGAGAGAGAGAGAGAGAGAGAGAGAGAGAGAGAGAGAGAGAGAGAGAGAGAGAGAGAGAGAAGCAAGGAAGAGTTGAACTGAACGGAGGCAGGAGGAGGCAAGGAAGAGGAAGGAAAGGGAGAAGGGAATCGATGTGACGTCGATATTGAGTCTGCAAGTGGAGATACGAACCACGTCTGGGGGCGATTCGTTTTCCTGATTTTCCCCTCAACTCCCTCAGGGGTCGTTTACAAGTCCAGGGCATTTGCAGCGCTCGTTCCGGCCCCATGTAATTTATATTACAATGAATAGTTTCTAAGAAATCAGTAACGATACAAATAGTAAGTACTCGAGCAGAAGAACTATAACCAAGTGAGCAGTGTTCTTAAATTGTATGTGCATGTTCTTTATTTTTTCACTCAAAGTATAGAATAAAGTATAGAATATAGAATAGTATAGAAAAAAGTATAGAATAAAGTATAGAATATAGAATAGTATAGAATAAAGTATAGAATAAAGTATAGAATATAGAATAGTATAGAATAAAGTATAGAATATAGAATAGTATAGAATAAAGTATAGAATATAGAATAGTAGAGAATAAAGTAATAGAATAAAGTATAGAATATAGAATAGTAGAGAATAAAGTAATAGAATAAATTATAGAATGAAATTATAGAATAAAGTAATAAAAAAAGGTTAATATTTGAATAAGCTTATTTTTGTATGAAATGCAGCTCATCTAAAACATGAAGAAAAAAAAAATACCCCTGTTGTCTACTGCTATATCTCAATTTCTTTCTTTTAATTCAATAATTTACTTAAAAATTAGATAGCTTGTGCACAGACAGATAATGAGTATCATTTTCTCTGTATTATAACTTCCGTACAAATAAACAATCACACACACACACACACACACACACACACACACACACACACACACACACACACACACACACACACACACACACACACACACACACATATATATATATACATTATATATATATATATACATATATATATACATACACGCTAATGAGTGAAATGGTACCCTGCAGTAGGTTGAGGTGCTTTTCCCCACCATGACAGCATTAGGTTACAGCTAGTGACCTCTATCAGGAGCAGGTTGCGTGGACAGGGTCCGTTCCTCATCCAGGGCCACGATTCTCGGTGGTCATCGGAAAGTTTAATTTGGCCCTAAAAGCAAATTTGTCCCCAACCATGAATGCCAACAGATCGAGGCTGTTTCACCTGTGGACCCCGAAGGAGCAGATCTCTGCAAGTGGACGCTAAGATTTGCATAAACGTTTGCTCCCAATTTCTCCCTCATTTCTCTCTCTCTCTCTCTCTCTCTCTCTCTCTCTCTCTCTCTCTCTCTCTCTCTCTCTCTCTCTCTCTCTCTCTCTCTCTCTCTCTGTATACTGTACTTACACACACACACATCCATACACACGCACACGCACACGCACACGCACGCACACACACACACACACACGCACACACACACACACACACACACACACACACACACACACACACACGGCTCAACGGTGCAGTGGTACGACTTGCAACTACTAACTCAGTGGTCCGAGTTCGAATCCCGCCTAGATCTGAAATGATTTTAGTATCGCTGCGCTGCGTGTGCGTGTGTGTGTGTGTGTGTGTGTGTGTGTGTGTGTGTGTGTGTGTGTGTGTGTGTGTGTGTGTGTGTGTGCGCACTTGCGATCGCGTAAGAACCTATTTGCATAACCTTCATGTTTACTTGTATAATCACAGTGGTGTACAATACGTTTCATGTGATTTTTTCATTATCTAGGATTTCTAATACTAAGTGAATATTACTCAATGAACATGAACCTTTTTCTCTTACCATCTCAGTATACAAGAAATTTAAAGGAACCAAATAAACTGATATAGGAAACAGATGCAGTAGGGTGCAGGTCTTGTATACACGATCTTATAAGGGGTCGAGGGAAGGTATTGCAATACATAGAGAGAGACAGATTCGAGGGAAAATTACTCCTCTGAAACCTGACGCCTGAAGGGTTTTGGTAATGGCCGTATAGATCACATAAACACCATAGCAGTGAGGTGGGGAAGAGGGATGATTGGTGCCTAGCTGGTAAAGGACGTCGAGGTGTTTTGGTAGGGCATGGGTGTGTTTACAAACACAGCGAGCTCAATGACAAGTCTGCCCCCCAGGCACTGGGTAAGTGTTAGTTATCTCTAGGGCTGGTTGGATGTGGCGGAAGTGTTATGTTACAGGGAAGATGTTAGTGTTGATCATGTTGGTAATAGTAGTCCCGTGTCATAGTGGGAATTCATTTGTACTGTTGATGGTGAAGATGGTGGTAAGTAAAGGTTAGACAGTGACTGGTTTGACGATACTGCTATAACTATTGGTTGCTATAGTTGCATACCGGACACCTCAGTTTGTGTTTTGTTGTCTAACTCCTTAAAAAAAAAAAAAAAAAATTATGAATAGAATATTATAATTTCCTCCTAGTCCAGTTTCTGTTTTCTGATTATAAGTCTACAAAAAAAAATGAAGCCTGCCTAGTCATAGCATTCAGTAAGTATTTCTGGTAATGTTTTATTTAATGATACATAATAAATCATATACCTTAGTTAAAACGATTACAATACTAGTTATAACACATATAAAGTTCACTATTCATTAGAAAATAGATTAAAAATTACCAGAGCATTAAATGCTGAAGATATACAAATATATACAACAAGAGGAGGCATTCACGCACACACAGAAAAATACACATTGACACACGCGCACACACGCACACAGAAAAATACACATTGACACACACAAACATACACACACAGACACACAGGCACGCACACACACACACACACACACACACACACACACAAAGACACACATACACACACACACACACACACACACACACACACACACACACACACACACACACACACACACACACACACACACACACACACACACATACACACACACACACACACACACACACATAGTCACACACACACACAGTCACACACACACACACACACACACACACACACACACACACATCACACACACACAATCACACACACACACACATACACACAATCACACACACATACAAACGCAGCACAAATACAACACACACACATAAACACAAACACAAAACCCACACAATGATACACAAACCTACACACACACACACACACACACACACACACACACACACACACACACACACACACACACACACACACACACACACACACACACACACACACACACACACACACACACACTTCCCTTGTACTGAAGGACATTAGTATTTAGTCCAGCTGTTTCTAAGTAAGTTTTACACAGTTAGAAGAGCCCCCCTCTCTCTCCCTTCGGGTCTATTTCGATGATCCTATTTGCTGCGTTTTACGACCTACAAAGGTGTTCTTGCTGCTGCTAATCTATTTCACTTAGTTGAGGGAGACTTCTGGATATTTTCTTACAGGAAGCCGAGAGAGAGAGAGTATCACAGGAGAAAGGAATCAGTAGTTCAACCATCGATCATCACCACCACGTAATGTTGCTAAATCAGCATCTGCATCTCCTTCAACTCCAGAACCTCCTTTGCCCGACCCAGTTGCCTCTGTTTACCTCCTCGCGTCTGCAGTCAGAGCTCCCAGACCAGCAATAGCCTCAGAACACGAGCGCCTGTGTTTAGGCTACAATGTGCAAATGCCCCTCCGGCCTCACAAGAAGACCGATCAATATTTGCCAAAGCCTGTTAGACCTTAGCAGCTTGTTGTCACAAACAAGATCGTTTGAATTTGTAACAAAATTAAGATGACTTTACTTGGGTGTTTCATTGTCAAGAAGAAACAAAAAACAAAAGAATTGTGTAATTTATAAACATTATTTCAAAGTTCCCCTTTAATAGCGTAACAGAAAATGGACCAACAAGATAGAGAGAATGGAATGGTGATTGCTTTTTAGGGGGTAACTATTGTATGGTTGTATTTAACCCATTTATTTCCATAGATGTTCAACGGGAAAATATGGAAAAGATATAAGATACCGAAATATAATGGAAGCAAAAACATCAATTCCTACTTGGAAAAGGTCATAACTATGATAATAACTACAAAAACATGATCTGTTATGTTAATAAATATTAAAACATTCGTGACTGAAACGAAATCATCATACTGATTTGGAAAAGATGTGTGATGATTCTTTTTTTATATAGATTTGATGAACAAACTTTATTTTATATTTGTACTCTATCTTCCTAATTAAGCGTCATATCAATCTTACATTTTATTAAAAATAAACTTTTACGACTTTCCGTAGAAAGAGCTAGAATGATTTGGCATAACAAAATAAATCACTACAATTTACTAAATTATACTTCTATGAATATAACTAAATTATTCCTAAACAATTAGAGTACTAATTCTGTTAATTAGGGACAGAACATGTATATCCAAACATAAACAAGAATATACATATTTTTAAAAATAACTCAAACAAATCTACATACACGAATCGTGGCGCAGTGTTAGAGTTCCCGGCCGCTACTACGGCGGCCCGGGTTCAAATCCCGTCCATGGCTGAAATAATTCTATTAACGCTGCTTTGCGAGTCGTTACTCCAACTCTCGTGGACGGGGAGCTGGAGATGCGTGTGCGTGTAAGGTCACAGCATTACCCATAGATCGGTCATATATGAGCTCTGAGCTCTCTTCTGAGAGGGAAATAGCTGTCAATCACTAGTCCAACACCTGATCCTAGACCATGATGAATCACACCCACACACATACACACAGCTAACCAACCAACCAACTAACTAGCAAACGAATGAAGTAACTAATTATCGAACAAGTTACCCAAGTAATTAATAAGCACATTCATTCATATATCACAGATGAACAAATAAATGTATGACTGCATAACAAATAAATTGATATATAGATAGGTTAGTGAATAAATCAATAGATAGATAGGTAAATAGATAAAAAGTAAATGAATAAAAATATAAATGAATAAGTAAATAAGTAAATTACTGGATAAATAAATAGATAAATAAATAAATAAAAAATAAATGAATAAACAAGTACATAAATACATAAACAAACAAATCAATTAGTGATAAATAAGTAAAGGAATAAGAAATAGGTAAATGAACAAATAATAACATATTGCATGGGCAAATAAATAAAGAAATAAATTAATGAGTGAGGAAGATAAATAAGTGATATTGAAATAGATGAATACACAATGAATGAATACGTAAATGAATAAATGGATAGGTAAGCGAATGCATAAATGAATAAATAAGTTAATAAATAAATGAATAGATTAATAAGTGACTATATAAATAAACAATGAATAAATAAACAAACAAATGAATAGGCAGACAAATGAATAGATACTCGTAAATGAATAAAGACTCATGATTTACAAAACATCTTCGTGGATGGTCACTTCACGACACGCGTTCCCTCTTCACTCACGCGTGGGTAAAGTTCTCCATTCAAGCCAACCCCGATGGACCTTTCATTCAGGCAAAGCTAATCCATCTCCTTCCTTTCCAGCCTCCCACCACTCCATCTTCCTCATCACCTCCACCACTTACTAAGTTCGGTGACAACATCGTCCCCCTTTCCAGGAACCCAGGAAGTCTCCTCTTCTGCCTCTCCTTCCTTCAAACTTGCCTCTCTACGAAAAATAAATCAGTTTTGTCTCCTTACACTTTGACTTCCGAACGTAGTGTTAAGCTTCGTTTGATGTAAAGGTAGTATTAGTTTGCTACCAGAAGTTGCAGCACCGAAGGGAAATGAATTTCGAAAACACGCCACACCTGAAGCTACATCATGCCGAGCAAACTCCCATGCAGTCACCCTACCCATTCCTAAGCAACTTGCCCCAGTCATGAATTACGTGTATTAGAAAATCAACGTAAATTGGATATAGATTATATTGATAGTTTCGAACACAACCAAGTGTTTGCTTCTTTTTATCAGAAGCGAAATATGAATCTTATACAAACATCTTTTATTTCCTTATTTTCTATATTTTATTCGACAAAGGTTAAGAATAATTATACATAAATGAGGCGCAAAGAAAAAAATAAACGACGTCCAAATATGAGTAATCAAATATACGCTGGAAATACTTTACAGAGACACATTGAAGTTGATCTATGAAAAAATGTAAATCAAATGAAAAATTTTGCATCTCATTTAAAGGAAGATCCTTACCAGTAAAGCAAGAACAAAATATAAAGTACTAAGTTATTTGTTGGAAAAGTTGTACCGTAGTATAACTCAATTCAAGTATAGATAGACAAGTCTATATACTAAATTATTCATTTAACAATATACCTGATGCCAGTATCCTTAGTGCAATCATAGTTCTCATTATTTGCGTCTTCACAAAAATCTTTATCTTTATACAAAAAAAAAACATGTAGAGATAGCTATGTTAAATGAGTTCATCGTGTTTCATCACAGGGAGTATCAAATAATATTTTTATCCTCAAGGAAATTTCATGAAGTCTCAGTTGGGCCTATGGCAGCTAAATAGTTGAAAATTCTTCTTCCTACGAGTTCTCCAACCTGTGTCTCTTCTTTTCCTTTGCCTTATGTTGCTGAAGTATTTCGGTGGTGCGAGATTTGCATAGGTTGTGCTGTCGGAATTCTGTGGGTATTTACCCACGAAAGAACTCCGTATTATTTTTCTTGTAGTGAGGAAGCTGGCAGAAACATACCTTGCAATCATTGGAGGACCCCCTTTTCCAAGAAAGAATGGAAGAAAAAAGAAAGAAAGAGAGAGTAAGTGAGAGAGAGAGAGAGAGAGAGAGAGAGAGAGAGAGAGAGAGAGAGAGAGAGTGTGTGTGTGTGTGTGTGTGTGTGTGTGTGTGTGTGTGTGTGTGTGTGTGTGTGTGTGTGTGTGTGTGTGTGTGTGTGTGTGTGTGTGTGTGTGTGTGTGTGTGAGAGAGAGAGAGAGAGAGAGAGAGAGAGAGAGAGAGAGAGAGAGAGAGAGAGTATAACAGACGCATAAATACAACAGGACAGGTACACATTTCATATAAGTGAACTACAAAAAAAGAGAAAGAGAGAGAGAGAGAGAGAGACAAATGCAAAAACAATCCCTCTCCCTCTTCTCTCTTCATCTCCTTTTCACCCTTGCAGAATGACCCCTTCCCCTCTTTCTGCCCCCCTTGTATTTTTTCTTTTGTTTACTGTTTTTCCTGGGACCTTCTTCCCGTCCTGCCTTTCTCGTTCTTCTCTCTCTCTCTCTCTCGTTCTTCTCTCTCTCTCTCTCTCTCTCTCTCTCTCTCTCTCTCTCTCTCTCTCTCTCTCTCTTTCCCAGCCCCACGTGGTGTGAGATTACCTGTCATTGAATTGCAGACACTCATTCAGTATCACTTTTGAATTCTCTTTCTCTTCCAAACAATTTCTGTCTTTGTCAGCTCTACTTTTTTTCTAGTTTTCTGTCCGAAAAACATTTTGTGAAGTTCCTGTGTCTCCTACTCCACACGTTTTTTTTTTTTTTTTTTAATAAAAACTCATACTATTTGCTGTCAACGATAAGTGTTGAAAAATATGAAAAATACATCAATGTTAGAAAGATAAACGGTATTCTCTTGATTCTGTGACTTTTTTCGTTACGAATATGAAAAATTTCTAATTATAGAAATTCTAAATAGAGTACTACTTGTATATAATTCTATACTGAGTATTTTTCTGTTCCCTTTCTCTCCATTTATATCTGCAGTTTTCGTGGTCTTTGTTCTAATTAATTTCTTTGTTGAACTCCACCTTCTCTACTCTTAGATCTCATTTTTTCTCACTAGAACTCGAACGATCTTTCTCTTTCTACTCTCATTTCTAATTTCTATCCAAATCCGGATGCTGTGTAACAATCTTTCAACGTTTTGTGTTCCCCATCTTAAATTTTCGGTATCTTCGACTACCTGGTTAAAAAGATTCATTCTTCTATCTAAATTCTGTCTATATCTCACCAAACTTCAAAGATCCATCTAGAATTCTTCGACCACCTCAATGGGATACATTCGATTCCACTTCCCTTCCTTTGGAGTTTTCTTATTGTGAAAATTCAACGTTTACCACCGATGTTGGTTTTCCTTATTTACTGAACCAGCCAGAGAACTATCCTTCAATTTCTCTTTCCTAAATGACATGGAACGGCTGACCCTTTTGAAAATAGACTCAACATTCTATATATCCCCCTCTGTACTCATCCTTCTCCTTATTCTGTTAAACTTTTCCCTCAGTTAGCTGCCTCTACCCAGTCTCAAGGCTGTCATTTCTTCTATCCCCTTACTAATACCTCAAGATCCACCCTCAGGCAAACGCTCGTGTCACTTTGGAGCCGGGAACTGGGTGTCTGTGAGGCAGTAATTATTATGTTTTTCGTGGAATTATTACTGCTTCCATTTGTCTGACGCCACAGCACCTTGAGGATAGCATGGTATCCTTACTAAAACGTAGGTAAGTAAAGATGATATCTGTCACTGTTATTGTTTTGTTGTTCACCATTTGATGATGTTCTTTCAATCCATACTACCAAATTATCCAGTCTTATTGTCATTTCTATCATAGCTTTAACATAATTTTCTTTACTAATATGGGTACTCTAATATCACCCCACATGCTCTTCGATATAGGCTATGGATCTTTATTTTCGATGTAAATTGGTTTCTTTTACTTTTCTTTTCTTTTCTATTTCGTGTAACGACCACACCCAGTGCAGTCAGGGGTGGATCAGATATTTTTTCTTCTTCTTCTTCATTATATCCGCATTCGTGCAATGAAATACCACACCTATACTCATTAACAGTAATATGTCTCTCCTTTCCTGTCATTCAGTTTGTGTGTTTTTTCCCATTGACATCATCATCAGTAATTAAGAGTCCAAGATCCTTCGTTTCCGTAATTAGTTCACATAACATTGCATAGTTCCATAAAGATCTCATTTTGCTTTGGTTCATCTAATTTCTTTTCTTTTCTTTTTATATCGCTTTACATTTCTGGCTTTAATAAAAAAAAACGTAGCTATGTATACCTGCAGCTATTTAAGATAGCCATTACTTTTCACCTTGTAATCAGTAGCAAGTAGATTACCGTAGTCGCCTATAGTATTCTTCATGCTGTAATGTATATAAAAACATCCCATTTGTCACTTTTGTCCAATCCGTCTCTTTTTTTCAATACTATTCTCATGCGGCTGTCTTTAAGGAATTAACTAATACCTGTGTGTCTCCTTAAAATACTAAAAAAAATTCAATATCCGCATTAATTTTTCTATATGGAATCTTATCGAAAATTTGAAAGCTCTGTTCATGTTCAAAATGTCGCTAGAGGACGAAATGTCACATTAGGATGTAATGTCATAGGACAAAATGTCACAATGGGATGTAATGACAGTGGAGGACAAAAGATCACGATGGGAAGTAATGATAGTGGGGAACAAAATATCACGATAGGATGTAATGATAATGGCGGAGAAAATATCACGATAGGATATAATGTCAGTAAAGGACAAAATATAATTTTAGGAAGGAATACCGGAGAGAATGTCCATGAAGGCCAAAATATCATGATAGGATGTAATGACAGTGGATACAATGTCGCTAGAGGACGAAATGTCACATTAGGATGTAATGTCATAGGACAAAATGTCACAATGGGATGTAATGACAGTGGAGGACAAAAGATCACGATGAGAAGTAATGATAGTGGAGAACTAAATATCACGATAGGATGTAATGATAATGGAGGAGAAAATATCACGGTAGGATATAATGTCAGTGAAGGACAAAATATAACTTTAGGAAGGGATACCGGACAGAATGTCAATGAAGGCCAAAATATCATGATAGGATGTAATGACAGTGGAAGACAAAAGATCACGATGGGATGTAATTATAATGGAGGAAAAAATATCACGGTAGGATATAATGTCACTGGAGGACAAAATATAATTTTAGAAAGGGATGCCGGACATAATGTCACTGAACGACGGGAGGCCGGCGTGAATCACGGTGACGTAGGGGGACAAAATGTACAAAAGAGATCGGATGACCGTGATCGACCAGATGTCCGTGATGGGGGAAATGTTAATTTTGATAGGAGAAATGTTATTGAGGCATTGAACGTCAATGAAGGACCAAATAATAATATAGATTAAGGTATAAATGAAAAACAAAATGATAATATAAGACATGATATTGAAATTCAAAATGTGTCAAAAAGAAATAATCACGAGTTTCTTAAAACCATGTACTTTAATGCTCGTAGTATTAGAAACAAATTTCAAGAAATACAGGCGTATGTCAAAAGCGAAAATCTCGATATGATAGGAATAACTGAGACATGGTTAAACGGTACAGAGTTCGAAGCTGAATTTAATATTGCGGGATTTAAACACTTTCATCAGGATAGAAACCACAAGAAAGGTGGGGGTGTTCTATTGTACGTTAAAAACAATGTTCATGCTTGTGTTTTAGAGAAAGTGAAACAGTATGCATATGATAGTTTGTGGGTTGAGTTAACCCAAACAAATGGACAAAAAATGAATATAGGTGTAATATATAGGCCAAAGACATTATCATTAGCAGACGACAAACTGTTATTTCAAGAACTGTCTAGTTTCTGCAACCGGGATTTATTGATAATGGGTGATTTCAATTTTACTGACATTGATTGGATGACCCTTGAACATGGCCATATAGGTAGTCGCTTGTTTGATTTTCTTGGTGACAATTACTTAATTTAGCATGTAAAAGAGCCCACAAGATATGGAAACTTACTCGATCTTCTGATCACTAGCCGCGAAAGCATGGTAACTGATGTAGAAGTCGGTGAATCTGTTGCAAATAGCGATCACAACCTAGTTAGATTCAAACTCCTAAACAATTTTAGAATAGATACTTGTGTTTCTAAAATACCCGATTTCAGTAAAGCTCAGTTCATAGAACTACGTCAGGAGCTTCAGCTTACAGATTGGGAGGCAAAATTAAACGAAAGACCTGTAGATCAGATGTGGGAAATATTTCAAAATACGCTCACTAAGATGATTCAAACTTACATTCCTTTTAAGGACAGACGTCCCCTAAATCAGGCTCGCCCAAAGTGGCTCGACAAAGAAACTGAAAAAAGTATTGCTAAAAAGAGACAGGCTTATAAGAAATATAAGTGCTCGGGTGCATCTAATGACTATGAAAGTTATGTATCAATAAAGAGAAATTTAAAAAAGACAATAAGAAAAAGAAAACGACAATACGAAATGAACATCGCTGATAAATCCAAAGAGAATCCCAAAGAATTCTATAGTTACATTAGAGATAAAAAGGTTGTTAGGAATCACATTGGTCCACTATTGTCTGCTGACGGTCAACTTGAATATTCAAATGAAGGAATGTGTAATATCTTAAACAATTATTTTAGCTCGGTATTCGTAAACGAAACACCTCAAGGTGAATTCCAAACTGAAACCTGTGAAAAGTCTAGGGTAAACTTACTCACTACGGTAAATATAACAAAAGAAAAAATTAAAAGGTGTATAGACAGACTCAAAGTTAATAAAACACCAGGGCCTGACGGTTGGCATCCAAGAATCTTAAAGGAAATGAAAAATGAGATTGTTGTTCCATTAGAAATTATTTTCAAGAAATCCATCATATCCAGAGATGTTCCAAGAGAATGGAAGCTAGCTAACGTTACTCCCATATTCAAAAAAGGTGACAAAAAGAAACCAAATAACTATAGGCCTATAAGTTTGACTTCAATCGTAGGAAAAATAATGGAAACTATCATCAGAGATGCTATCGAACATCATTTAGAAAGTAACCGTTTGATAAATGATAGCCAGCATGGTTTCAGTCGGAAACGTTCTTCCGTGACTTACTCGAATTCTACAACACAGTTCTCTCGAATTATGACAAAAGAAACAATATATATTTAGTATATCTAGACTTTGCAAAAGCTTTTGATACCGTCCCACACGAAAGACTACTTACTAAATTAGCTTTGCATGGAATAAGTGGTAGCCTATTAGGTTGGACTAGTAATTGGTTGAATGGTCGAAAACAGAGAGCTGTTTTAAATGGAAAAACTTCTGGATGGAAAAGTGTTGCAAGTGGAATTCCTCAGGGTTCCGTTCTTGGGCCACTTCTATTCATAGTATATATAAATGATATAGACCATGGACTAAAATCTACTGTTTCCAAATTTGCTGATGATACAAAACTGTGCGGAGTGGCAAATGATCACTCAAACCAATTAGATATTCAAGAAGATTTAGATAAATTACAGCAATGGTCTGAAAAGTGGCTAATGAAATTTAACACAAGTAAATGCAAGGTAATGCACATAGGTAAAAATAACAGTAAGTACGATTACAAGTTATTTGGAAATTCGTTAACAAAAGTGGATAGTGAAAAAGATCTCGGCGTAATTATCAGTAACGACCTCAAATCATCCAAGCAGTGTATTTCAGCCTCTGAGAAAGCAAATAAGATTCTAGGACTGATTGCGCGATCTTTTTATTTCAAAAGTCCATCACTCATTAACAAGCTATATAAATCGTTAGTTCGTCCACATTTGGAATATGCTGTTTCCGTATGGTCACCGAATCTCATTAAAGACATTGACAGATTGGAAAGAGTACAACGGCGAGCCACAAAACTGATTCCAAATATCAAAAATAAATCATACGAAAATCGACTAAAACATATGAATCTGTTTTCCCTAAAAAAGCGTAGACTCAGAGGTGACTTGATACAGGTCTTTAAAATTCTAAAGGGAATTGACAACATCAAAAGTGACCAAATTTTTACATTGAATGAGAATCAGACAAGAAACAATAGTCTTAAACTCTCCGGAAATAGATTCAATTTGGAAGTAGGTAGAAACAACTTTGCCAACCGTGTAGTTAATGAATGGAATAAACTTCCTGCACATGTAGTGCAATGTAGTTCAGTTCGAAGCTTTAAGAATCATTTAGATAAATACCTAAGTAAGATGCTGTAATGATTATAATTTATCTTATATTATTTGTTTTTGTTTTGTTATCATTTGTCTGTCTGATTTTTATTTATTATTAGTTATATGTCAATTTATTATTATTTACTATTTACCTGTTTGTTTATTATTTGACTATACCTATGCATTTATTTATGTATTTTATTTGTTATTTACATTATCATAGTTTTTATTTATTATTTTATTATTAATATGATTTTTTTTCGCATCCGACCTAGATATGGATAAAAACGTCTCCTGTCGGCATGCTCCGCCTTTGTAAAAAAAAAATACAAAATCAATCCAACTCTCCTTTTCATATTGTAAATAAATCGCTCTTGAATACAAACAGGCTCGTTATTTCATTTTCATGCTTCCTAATTCCTATTTTATCACTCTTTTCATTCTTTTCAAAATGTTATTTATTCTTTAATGCCGATTGGAAAATTTGATTCATTATATTGGCTTCCCTTTTAGCTTACTCATATACTATATCTTCAGCATTCAGCTTAGATTTGTTAGGTACACTCCCTTCTAAGTTCTTTTCGTCCTCATATCTAATTACTCTGTATGTGTTCAATGTAACCTTTTCTTTTTTCCATGATTCCCTCTCTCTCTTACTTGCGCGCGCACACGCACACACACACATGCCCGCGCGCGCACATTTCAGTATCGCTGCACTGTGGGTTGTTACTCCAACTCTTGTGGGCAGGGAGTTAGGGGTACCTGTGCATGTAAGGTCACAGCATTACCCATAGCTGGGTCATATATGAACTCTGAGCTTTCTTCTGGGAGAGAAATAACTTTCGATCACGAGTCCAACACGTGATCCAAGACAATGGTGATTCACACCCACACGCACGCACACCACACACACATACACACACACACACACACACACACACACACACACACACACACACACACACACACACACACACACACACACACACACACACACACACACACACACACACACACACACACACACACACTCCTTGTCTAATTCTTTCTCCATATGTCTCATATCTTGACTATTTTTTTTTTTACAAGTTTTTGTTGTTTATTTATTTATTTATTTATTTGATCATTTATTTATTGTTTATTTATCTATTTGCTCATTTATTTATTATCTCATTTATTTATTATTCATTTATTTATTTATTATTACTATTATTATTATTATTTTTTCTTTTGCTTAAACAGGACTTATTTTATTCTGTCCCACTTTTTTGGTGTCTATTTATCTACTACCACGCTGCAGAGTTTCCAGAAGGCTTACCGTTTTCCATTTGCTACTTTTGTCATTATCAAATTGTTTATAATCCACTTTTTAGGTGAACTATGTTTGGAATAATCTGCTTTTGCCAATGCATTTCTTTTATGTCTCAAAAACTTTTTTTTATTTAGAATAATTTGAAATAATACATAAAAACATTTGCCTGGTCACATGAACAATTGTCACCCCAGAACGCTTAGATGAAGAATCGTCACCCCATGAGATCCCACCTGAAGACATGTCACCCCAGTACGCCGAATATCGACAGTGGAATAGAGATTAGGTGAGGTGAGGTGAGGTGAGGTGAGATGAGATTAGGTTAGGTTAAGTTAAGCTAGGTTAAGTTAAATTGGGTTAGGTTATGATAGGTTAGGTCAGGTTTGGTTTGGTTTGGTTAGGTTAGGTTAGGTTAGATTAGGATAGGTTAGGTTAGGTTTAGTTAGGGCAGGATAGGCTAGGTTAGGTTAGGTTTAGTTAGGGCAGGATAGGCTAGGTTAGGTTAGGTTTAGGTTAAGTAGAGTGAGGGTTATGCTTATTGTCATCAATTTATACAACCAAATAATCGTAAACCCAGGATGCTAGACTCTTTGCTTAAGATCAGTTTCACTCCTGTTAGTGTATATTCACATCTATATCTTGTTTTGTCTTTCACCTATTGCGCGCCTGCGTGTGTATGTGATTCACCATGGTCTTGGATCACGTGATGGACTGATGATCAACAGCTATTACCCTCCCGGATGAGAGCCCAAAGCTCATATATGACCTTACACGCACGAACGCACACACACACACACACACACACACACACACAAACCCCACTCACGAGAGTGCTGATATTATTTGCTTAAGATCAGTTTGCGAACGCTACCTGTGTATGTGTGTATTTACCTAGTTTGTGTGTGTGTGTGTGTGTGTGTGTGTGTGTGTGTGTGTGTGTGTGTGTGTGTATTCACTTGGTCTTTGGATCACGTGTTGGACTCGTGATCGACAGCTATTCCCTCCTGGAAGAGAGCTCAGAGCTCGTAGGTCCGATCTATGGGTAATGCTATGACCTTGCACACACACACACACACACTAACAGAAAAAAAAAAAAACACACACACACACACACACACACACACACACACACACACACACACACACACACACAGCTCCCCACTCATGAGTGTGTGTGTGTGTGTGTGTGTGTGTGTGTGTGTGTGTGTGTGTGTGTGTGTGTGTGTGTGTGTGTGTGTGTGTGTGTGTGTGTGTGTGTGTGTGTGTGTGTGTGTGTGTGTGTGTGTGTGTGTGTGTGTGTGTGTGTGTGTGTGTGTGTGTTATTAACTTCTCGAATGAGAACTCTGAGCTCGTATACTTGTATTACTATACCTCTCGGTAATGTTGTGTGTGCATGTATGCTTGTCTATATTTATATATATGCTTGTGTGTTTACATGCGTGATTATGTCACCGATATACCCTTTAAATAGCTAGGAATAGTATGGAAAAGTTCTCAGTTTTGAAATTCATTATAAGGAACGGATGATAAATACCATAGTCACCCATGTAGTTCGTTTTCTCTATAGAGGTTCTCTGTCAGAGAAAATGGAAAAAGTTACGCTAGTAGATAAATATTTTGTCTGACTGTTGTTACTATCATATATGGTAATAAATAAAATTGTCAACGCCGTTACGATAACTATATATATTTTGGGGAATTATCTCAAATAATCAACATAATGCTCTCCTCTCTAGCTGAATCAGGAAATTAGTATCTTTAAACACCTGGGAGAACGAACACAAAATTTTCTACAGTTGCTCTATAGTTTAATGAAGAACTTTACTTATCTTTGTTACAAAACCAGAAACCTGATTTAATATTTTTACCTTAGGTGTTGACTCATGATCAAATGGAAGATCGACCATGAGGGACGAGATGGAGAAGGAAGAGAAAGAGCAGGGAGAGAAGAAAGAAAGAGGAGGAATAGATATATAGAGAATGAAGAGGAAGAAAGAGAGGAGGAAGAGAATGAGAAGGAAAAAGAGAAGGGCCATAATGAGACAAAGGGAGAAAAAGACGAGGAGAAGAAGAAATAGGGAAGGAAAAGAATAAAAGATGAAGAGAGGGGAAAGTGAGGGAGGCATTGAGGTTGAAGAAGGCGTTTATGAGGAGGAGGAGAATAAAAGGGAGGAAGAGGAGGAGATGAAGGGAAGGGGAAGTAAAAGGAAAAGGAGTAGAAGGATGAGGAAGTCCATAAGAAAGAAGAGGAGGAGGAGGAAGAAGAGGAGGAGGAAGAAGAGGAGGAAGAGGAAGAGGGAGTTAAGGAAAAGAGGAAGGAGTTGAAAGAGAAAGTGATGAGTAGGAGGAGGATGTGGAGAGTAAGTTGGAGAAGAAGAAGGAGGAGGAGGAGGAGGAGGAGGAGGAGTAAAAGTAGTTGGATATAGAGGATTTATAATGAGGATAAAGACTACGAAGAGGAGGATAAGAACAATCAGTAATATGAGAAGAAAAAGACGAGGAGATAACGGAGGAACAAAAAAAGGCGACTGAGGGGGAAAGGAAGAAAAAGAAAAGTATGAGGAGGAGGAAGAGCAGTAGAAGGAAAATAAGGGTGTAAGAGCATTGTGGGTAGAAGAGAAAGAAATTGAATGATGCGAAGGAGTACATGTAGAAGAAGGAAGCGGAAGGCGAGGAGAACGTAACAGATGAGGAGGAAAATAAAAAGAAAGAGGAGAAAGGGGAGTGGGAGAAGTAAATGGAGAAAGAGTACCGCAGGAAAAGGAAGAACAACAGGATGATAAGGTGGTCGTGGTGAACAAGAAATAATACGAGACAGTGAGGAGGAATTAAGGAGGAAAATAAATTGAAGAAGAAGGAGAAGAAGTAGGGGACGAAGAAAGAGAAGAAGGAAAAGGAGAAGTAGGAAGAGGAAGAGGAGAAGGGGGAAGAGGAGGGGAGGAGGAGGATGAGAAGGAAGAGGATTATGCCTACATCCTTCCTCATTCTGTCTCCTTTTTCATAATGTTCTCACTTATTTGTGCGTGTGTATTCACACTCCTGCCTTCCCCTTCACCTTGAAATTAAAGACCCTTTGATCTTAGTCTTGATCTCGAGCCTTATTTTGCGTCCTCCATCAAGAAGCGAGACACTTCCCTCTGACAGATCTTGATTCCTAGTTGTCATGTTTCTTCTTCGTTGTAACACATTCCCTCATTTTGTTATTTTCATTCATAATTTTCGTTCCAGGTCATCAAAGTTTTCAAAGAGAAATGTCACTATAATTATTCAGCTCTTTTGATCTCTGTTGTCTCATTTCAAACTTTTAAACACACACTTCCCAGGTCTCTTTGGTTTTCCTCTTCATTCTCGTTTCAGTTTCATTCATACAATATAGACTTTTCAGACAATATATCTCCATTCTTTCTAACTCACTGTAATTTGCTCTCTCCTGTGTTTAAGCTTGCTCACGGTATTTTTCTTTCTTTGAGTGAGCAGCTTATTACCTTGTATACTTTGTCGATTAGTTCATCTACACATTCTTTTAGTATCCAGTTTGCAATTCCATCCGGACCGTGCGATTTCCTGTCATCAAGTTTTGTTATTTGGTCCATTATTTCTTTTGTTACAATTATTTCTCTATTGGACGGCGATCTCACTTTACTTCTTAATCCCTATGCTGCATATTTTCTCTAGTGAGCATAGACTTGAAGATTTTGTTCATGACTTAAGACATTTCTATATATTCTGTGTATTCTATATTCCCTTGGCGTAATTTGACTATTTCCTGTTTGTTTGTTTTTAGTTTACTGTTCACATATCTATAGAATAATCTTGGTTGGTCCTTACATTTTTCTGTTGTGTCTTTTTCATATTTTTCCCCCGTGAGTACTTTTACATATTCATTCCCTAGACTGATATATATTTGCCAATTTCCTTTTTTTCCATCTTTTCCGAGCTTTATCCCTTCTATCTTTCGCCTTTTAGTATGTGTGAGCAAAATTTGACGCAGCCCGAAGGGATTTCTCCCCGTCTTCTCCTTTTATGCATGGGGGGACGGAGAGGGGGGGGTCACCGATTTAATGAAGCGGCCTTGCTGTGGATGTGCTGTGTCTGGCGACACTGCTTCTGACCCAGGGCAGTGGACAAGGTGCAGGGATGACCCGTCATCCAGGAGGTGCTAAGATAAGAGGGAGGGTGGAGGGGTGTGGAGTGTTTTCAGGGATGGAATGGGTGGGAATGATTTTATGCCTTTTTCTTTTTGGCTACCTCCCTTGTAAGGGGGAAAAAGCCTTGGTATATGTATATGTATCTTTTGCCTCACTGCACCTTTTGTTAAACCGGCATTTAATATACACATTTTTTTTCTTGGTGCATATTCATCCACTCCTTCGTTGTAAATTTCTTTCAAAACCATCCATCTCTTCCACTTGTGATTCTTTATTGTAGAATTCTTCCCAATTCGCTTTTTGAAAGCACTAAGTTTTCCAAAGTCCATTTTGTTATATATCAGTTTTCCTTTTTCGTATTTCTCATTTCTTTCTATACATATTTCCTCTTTTAGTTCAAACTTAAGTCGTATGTGATCAATATTCTCAATTGGTGTCTTGTATTTAATTTCATCCACATTTTTGCGCTTTGATGTGAATATTAAGATCTAGTCTCGACGATTCTTTATTATTTCTATATCTGGTATTTTCTTCTATTCATTGTGTCATTGTATATTCTATACTCATGTCAAGTAATATATTTCCCTAAAGGTCCTTTCCACCTTCCACTATCATCTCTTCCCAACATATTTCTTTGCAGTTAAAATCTCCCATATGTACTACGTTTCCTCCACCCTTTATCATCTCATTTAATGAATGCCTTGTATCTTCTAACATTTTAGAATAATCTCTCTTTCCAATAACTCTTTTTTGGGGCCACATAAGTGACCACGATTTTTTTTAATTTTC
>NC_134785.1:18806705-18811705 GCF_046742065.1 Oratosquilla oratoria
AGGAACTTCAATCGTAAAATTTTTCTATCTATATGGTTTGCCATTTAGAACAACTCTCTGTTTTCGATTGTTCAACCAATTACTAGTCCAACTTAATAGGATACCGCTTATTCCGTGTAAAGCTAATTTAGTAAGTAGTTTATCGTGGGGGATGGTACCAAAAGCTTTTACAAAGTCTAGATATATCAAATATATATATTTTTGTCATAATTCCAAAAGACCGTGTTGTATAATTCGAGTAGGTTAGTCACGAAAGAACGTTTCCGTCTGAATCCATGCCGGCTACCATTTATCAGTTACTTTCTAAATGATGTTCGATAGCATCTCTGATGATAGTTTCTCTCATTTTTCCTACGATTGAAGTCAAGCTTATAGGTCTGTAGTTTGCTTCATTTTGTCACCTATTTTGAACATGGGAGTAACTTCAGCTAGCTTCCATTCTCTTGGGACATCTCCGGATATGATGGATTTCTTGAAAATATTTTCTAATGGAACAATAAAACTTTTCATTTCCTTTTAAATTCTTGGATACCAACATTCAGACCCTGGTGTCTTATTAACTTTGGAGTTCAATTTGGGGTGTTTTGTTTATAAATACTAAGCTAAAACATATTTTTTTAAATATCACACATTTCTTCATTTGAATATTCTAGTCAACCATCAGCAGATAATAGTGGGACAATGTGATTCTTTGGAATTCTCTTTGGGTTTATCTGCGATATTCATTTCATATTGTCGTTTTCGTTTTTTTTGTTGTTTTTTTTTTTTATTTCTCTGTATTATTACATAACTTTGGTAGTCATTAGGTGCACCCGAGTATATTTCTTACAATCCTGTCTCTTTTTAGTTTTTTTTCAGTTTCTTTTCCAAGCCATTTTGGGCGAACCTGTTTGGGGGGGGGCGTCTGTCCTTAAACTGGATGTAAGTATGAATCATTTAAGTAAGTATATTTTGAAATATTTTCCACATTTGATCTACAGGTTTTTCGCTTAATTTCGCTTCCCGCTCTGTAAGCTGAAGCTCCTGACGTAGTTCTATGAATTGAGCTTTACTGAAATCAGGTATTTTATATACACAAGTATCTATTCTATTTATATTATTTATTCATTTATTTATTTTAGTAATTTAAGTCGAAGTTGTGATCACTAATTGCAATAATTTCACCAACTTCTACATCGGTTATCATGCTTTCGTGGCTAGTGACCAATAGATCGAGTAAACTTCCATATCTTTTGGGCTCTTTTACATGCTAAACTAATCAATTGTCACCAAGAAAATATACCAAGCGACTACCTATATGGCCATACTCAAGGGTTATCCAATCAACATCAGTAAAATTGAAATCACCCATTATCAATAAGTCCCGGCCGCAGAAACTAAACGGTTCTTGAAACAACAGTTTGTCGTCTGCTAATTATAATGTTTTTGGTTTATATATTACACCTACATTCATTTTTTCTCCATTTGTTTGGGTTAATTCTACCCACAAACTATCATATGCATCCTGTTTCACTTTTTCTAAAACATAGACATGGACATTGCTTTTAACATACGACAGAACACCTACACCTTTCTTGTGGTTTCTATCCTGATGAAAGTGTTTATATCCCACAATATTAAATTCAGCTTCAAACCCTCCAGCATTTAACCATGTCTCGGTTATTCCTATCATATCGAGATTTTCGCTTTTGGCATACGCCTGGATTTCTTTAATTTTATTCCTAATATTACGAGTATTAAATTTAATTGTTTTAAGAAACTCGTGATTATTTCTTTTTAACTCGTTTTGAGTTTCAACACCATGCCTTACATTATCATTCTCTTCTTTATTGACATCTTCCTCTATATTGACATTTGGTCATTCATTGAAATTTAGTGCCTCATGGATATTTGCCCCATCAAGGACATCTGGTCCCTCACTATCATCCGAATTCTTATGTAAACCTTGCCCCCCTCCATCACCGCGTCCCACACCGGCCACCCGTCGTTCGTTGATATTCTGTTCTCCACTGACATTATATCCTACCATGATATTTTTTCCTCCACTATCATTACATCCCATTGTGATATCTTGTCCTTCATTGACATTACATCCTAATATAATATTTTGTCCTCTATCGGCAATATATCCTCAAATGATATTTTGTCTTATGCTGACATATTGTTCTATATTATTGCTACGCCTTACTCTGTTTTCCCCGAAACGCTATATTTCCCCTTCCCTTTGAGTTTCTATCCCCAAAAAGAAACTAGTTTATTACAAATTTCAACAATGAGGTTTGTAAGTACATTTTTCCTCTACGAGTAAGGTGGATCCCATCAGAGGCTTAAATGCCAAGACGCCTGGAAAAGAGATACCAAAGATCATAAAGTGGTATCACAGTTGCGTGCACAATCGTGATATCCTCTTATTGATCCCTATGGCTATACTGTTCCAACATGAGCCAACGTAGATCCTCGGAAGGATCCCACAGACTACGTGATGGCTCCCACGCTCCTTTATCTCCTGAGGGAAGATCCAATTTTTTTTTCTCCTGAAGCTGCAGTTGGACTTAAACGCAACAAACAAATTGTTAATGTCCACCAAAGGTTAAGGAAAACTTAGGCTCCAGGAGTTTATAGTCCACCTGTAAAGATTGTGATTTGGTGTACCTTAGCCAAACCGGCAGGGATCTTAATACCATGTGAAAGAAGCACGAAAAATCTATTAGATATGCCCAGGGAAATTCCGCTGTGTTCCAAAACGTCACCGATAAAAATCATCGTCTTGATTGGGACAAGGCCAAAATTTTGTTTAAGTCCAACTGCAGCTTCAAGGGAAAAATTTTTGAATCCGCCTTATTTGAAGAATGTCGAGCTTGAACATCTCCAAAGGCTAATGGTCCCCAGACATAATCTCACGGCTAGCTGTGAGCAGTTTGGTTAAAAATCTTCACCCTCCTGACCCCGCTCCCTCATCACTCCTGAACCCGCTTCCCTTCTGACCTCACACCTTTACCACATATCCCCTCCCCTCCGACTCCCCCCTGCGCGAGATATTGTCATGTTCTTAGCTATGCTTGTTCCCCTTATATTCACATCTCAATTGTTTTTATGTCTATCATTTCATGTAACCTGTACTTTCCTGAAGAGAGCTGTAGCTATTAGCCGAAATATAGAAGTTATACTTTCTTCTAAGTTTCCTTTTATTCCGAATGTAGGTACTTCGTGATTATATATATATATATATATATATATATATATGTATATATTTATATATATATATATATATATAATATGTGTGTGTGTGTGTGTGTGTGTGTGTGTGTGTGTGTGTGTGTGTGCATTACTTATGAAAAATGTAGTAACACGTTTATAATTCTCGACTAAAACCACCAGTAAGAGAAATAGAAGAAGCTGGGGACCGGTTGTCTGTATATTTTGACTGCTCACTGCTGTCTTCTTCAGTAATACAGACAGGAATGAGGATGCTATTTTTGAATAGCAACCTCTTATAACAAGATGAACCGGGAATGACACATCGACGACTGCCTGTTGACGAAATTTGTGCCTTATGACCGGATGTGATGTTCGGACACCATTGCCACTTTGAAGTATTCATGTTTGGGTAGTATTCTGTTTAGATGGATTCTATCCTCTTCCTCTTGAACCCCCAGCCGGATTTTAAAAAGAGATCAGCATTATCACAATATAATTGATAGGTTAATTGCTTCAAGTGCAGGAGCAATGTCGACCTTTCTTGTCCGTAACTGATCGAACGTGTGTGCTCAATCAACCTTGTCCCCAGATCTCTTCCTGTCTGACCAATAGAAACTAGGTTACAATCTCTACATGTTAGTGAATAGACAGCCACCTGGGTTATGTTCTTATTTCAACCTCTAATGAACGTGGACTACTTTTATATAAATGGTGTTAGGGTAATTATGAACCAGCTGTACATTTTCTTTGGCAGAAAATTTGGTCATGTAGTTAAAATATTCCTAAATGGGAATAAGAGTCATTATTGATGAATAGTCTGATGGAATTGGAAGAGGATTTTAAAAGAGCTGGTTCTGGCTTGGCTGAGGGCTAAATTTATCCAAGAACGCGAAGGATAATTTAGTTTGGAACTGATGGATATGAAATATTGATCTAAATTGGGGGCTGCAATTTCAAAGAAAAGGTTCCAAGGCTACTTCTTTTGATGTTGACTGGATGCTGGGTGAAAAATAAAGATAATTATCTGAATGGGTGGGTTTTCTATCAAACGTGAAGGCAAGCCTCTTTCAATTCCTGATAATAAGGGTGTCTAAAAAATAATCTTACCCTCTTCTTCCCATTCATCGTTCAATTTGAGATTGGGTGCTAAATGGTTAAGGCTATTATAAAAGTCTTCAAAGGGGCCCCAACTTTCTTACCAAGGGGTGAAAATGTTATCAAATTACGTAAACCATATCATATGAGAGAGAGTTTGATTGTCGGAAGAACACATTCAAAGTACGCCATGTAGAGAGTAGCCAAACAGGGGAAAGACTGGAACCATTGCTACAAGTTTTTTTTTTTTTTCTTTTCTTTTTTTTTTTTTTTTTTTTTTTTTTTTTTTTTTTTTTTTTTCTTTTTTTCTTTTTTTTTTGTCTGGTGAAAATTTTGGAATAAAAAAAACGTTAGAAGAAATACAAGTGCGAACTAAATGGATGATTTTTGAGACTGGAAGGGTGAATTTGTCCAGTCTCAAAAATCGTCCCTTTAGTTCGTACTTATGTTTGTTCTGTTTTTCTTTCATTCCAAAATTCTTTTTACAAACAAAAGAAATATAGTTCTATGGGTTCTAATCTTTTTCCTATTTCAGCTAAGCACTACATGGAGAACTTTGAAGGTGTTCTTCTCCCGACCATCAAACTTTCGTGTATGATATGGTTAAGGTATGTTAATGACATTTTTACTCTTTTTTCAAAACCCTTTCAAATTATACTAGACCATCCACCAATAATTAAATAGCTCCCTTTTTATTCCTTTTTCCG
>NC_134785.1:18841705-18859205 GCF_046742065.1 Oratosquilla oratoria
GTACATATATTCACACTGACGTAAAAGTTTAAATTCTTATAGTTTTTTTTTTATGAAAAACTATCAAAGCAAAACTACACGTGGAGGACGACGAGACTTTGAACGCGAAATTCGGGTTCAATCGAATATGAATAGAGAGAAAGAAAGAGAGAGAGAGAAGGAAAGGCGAAAATCATTTTGGCCCTTGCAGTTTTGCCGGCACGCGCACATCTCCTAAGAATCCCGCGTCATCTGCAAATTGAACAGGAAGTTCCTATTTGACTTGGCGAATGTCTTTACCTGTCGATTGTAAAATAGTTGATGGACTTCCACACAACTTTCATTCACTGCTCAAACTTATTCGCCCTCCTTTTCCCCCAGTTTTCATGCCCGTCCGTCTCTCTGTGGTAAGGTATTGGGTGTACCGGAGGCAACATATGAACCTGACACACACGAACTGACAGGTTTACTTGCTTAACCTTCTGTAGTTAGGTGTATATCTCTGAGAACTAACTATACACCTATAATAGTGCTTGTGAGTACTCAATTCAACATCGGCTTTACCTGTGAGTAATGTCAGGTTTAGCCAACAAAGTACTGTTATAGGCTGAATCATATACTGCCAGTGGTGTAATATCATATCTATTTGAACATGTAAACGTGTACAAACACAAAAGCATTCATAACCTGTACAATGAGATCATAGAAATATATCATAATATATTTTCCATAATAACGATAATAACACCACCTTTTAGTTACATTGTGTTTGTATTGCTTTTCATTAACACATTTTATCTATATACATATTAATTCATAAATATTCTTAGATATTAATGTGTACCATTATAGCATTCAGAAACTCTTAGAAAAAATGGACCATAATTTTTTCATTTTGGTTCACGTTAGGTAAATCTGTTCACTTCAGATGAACATTTGGAAGCAAGGTTGTAATGGCTACACATATTACATCAACTCAATAACCTTTACATATGCCTTTTTCTTTTTGGCTACCCCCCATGTAGGGTGAAAAAGCCTTTGGTATATGTATGTATGTAATAACCTTTATGGAATTACTGTATGCTCTCGGACATTTGTGTGCCTTGCAATTTTATTCCTTTTAGATGAATCTTTCTATATTGCGATAATGTGGACAATTTTCTATACTCCCCATTGCAGTTTTTATCTAATGAATCATCTTGTGAGTGTTCCTATTAGATCAGGACCGACAGCTCCAACCGGCCACTTCTTCAGGAACAAGGGACGTAAATATTTCTCTTAAGCAAATAGTGTCTTTTCATTCTTGAGTCAACTCTACAACCGTGAAAGGTTTCTTAAAAATCTTTTATGGCTTCTTTTAGCTGAGACTCGAAGGCTCTTGTTCTCCAAGACAAAAGAAAATTGTGACTTCTCTAACTCTGCGTTTCTTTTTTGTTTTCTGTCTGTATGTTTATCTCTCTCTTTCTCTTTCTTATACTTTTTCTCCCTATCCCTCTCTCTCTGTCTGTCTTATTCCCTCTCTCTCATTTTCTCTCTCTCTCTCTCTTTCATTTATTCATTGCTACACTTGCATGAATTTTTAATAATTTCATTTTCCTCTTACTGTGTGCCCAACATCTTAACAGATTTATGTTGGATATGTTATACACTGTACAAACATGTAATGAACATAGACCCAGTCATGGATTTCGTTCTATTCAACGCCAGGTCGCTTTGTTGAGCTGAAGTTATGACATCCAACCGAAGGCCTGGGGCGGTGTTTACACAAAATTATGCTAGCCCTTACGCATGACTTATTATAATCAAGTAGAGTTTTTATGACTATTAACTCTGCAGAAATTACAGCTATATTCTATAGATGAACCAGTGAAGCAGATAAGTCTAACTAGAAAAGCAGGAAGAAGACTAGTTTCTAATAAGAGGGTGTGTTTGCTGAAATGTTTACAAGTACCACATTTAAAGGTACACCACTTAGAACAAATGATCCCTTATATTGATTTTTTTATGTGGACACGAAAATGATCTTTGTCACAGGTGAGAAAAGTATCATCTTAAAAAAAAGAAAAAAAACTAATAAATCTCCAACTCCTGCGTGACCATTGGTAACCGTAAGTCTTGCTGGACGACAGATTGGAGAAGCTTATATTCACATGTAGGCCTACAACTTCAACCTGTTGTGGCGAAAGATTTTCTAAAAAAAAATTGGCTGATTCTGGATCCACACTTAAAAAGATTACCTAATCCTGGCCCATGCCGAGGTTGCCAATTATCCAAAAATCACTGAATTACTCCGTAGAGTTTTTAAGTGACATTTATGGAACCTAGGGGAGAACTTATACCAAAAGGGACCTCGATCCACCCGCGCCATAGATTATTTGATACGGTGATTATCCTTATGTTTTTCCTGTGGCTGACGAAAATCTATTTTGTTAACCTTAAGGGCAGACAATGTTTTTTGGGGGGTCTCAATTATCTTGCTTTGACCTTAAGAGGTACTTGTATAAAGTGTGTCGCCAAAATGAAAGTAGCTGAACAGGGTATTGGTAGTACTTGTCCTTTAATCAAGGGCATCAGCCCATTTCATTTATCTCCGTGACAGACCCTTGGAAGCAAGGATATTATTGCCCATCTCAAGTATACTCCCTTTTTTTTTTTTTTTCTAACTATTGCTAGACTCTTCCAAACCTTCGGGAGCAAAGGGTCACAAATCACCTGAGTTATCCGCGTCCAAATTTGGCGACAACATTTCTCTTGCTTACGGCCGCCCCCAGGGTATTTCATTCATCTTTGTATCGCTCCCAAGGAACCAGAAGAAGAAAACGCTATTCTTTAGCTGCGTGGTGCCTATTTGATACCGAAAAGGGTGAACCAACCGTCCTGTCTTTGAAATACTGAAAAAGACAATATACTTTAATCTGGATGTGATTTATTGTGTCAGTAAAGACTCGACATGATCAATCATTGACACCATATTTTGGCTCATTCATTTTGCACCCCTGATATGGTTCTACACTGTCAGCAATTTTGTGTTACACGAGTTATTTTGTAATATATTTGACTGTGGAGGGGTAATGACAGACATCATTGAATAAAAAACGTGTATGCAAAATAATCGGAGTGATGGGTATAGGAGGAATAAAGGTGATCAGTGTAGAGGGATTGGATGATGAGTGGAATGGACTAGGTCGGAGAAGTGACTTTATCTATTTATTTATTCATTTATTTATTTACTTACTTTTCATCAAAGACCAAGAAAGGCCCAGTCTTTGAACTGTTTTCTTATATTCTGCAATACAATGCACGTTGATTTTTAACGAGCTTTCAGATAATTTTTTATACTACCTTTGTTCACAGTATTGGAATCTATGATGAAGTTTCACTAAAGTTATTCCGTAGTAATTTCAGACATGCACAGCTGCCCATAAAAGTTTATTGGTGTGTACATGCAAGATAGTAATTCTATAAGCACAACCTCTTTGGATAGCAGATCTAAGTATATCCACGATGTATGCTGTGTATATTCAAATCAGTTCACGAAGAAATTTATCTGGGTATTAAGGTTGACAAAAACCAAATTTGTTGTTGCATAAGTTGTTATGGAATCTAGTTTAACAGTACTTTTATCCATGTGGAAAATGTCATCCCACTGTCATACGTGAGACAGATGCTATGAAATGAATACGATGTGGAGTGATCGAGTTGGGCTTAATCTTTTTGTTCCAAATAGGATGCGATAGAGAGAAATAAAACAACCCGGCTCCATCCGACCTCATAAGGTCTCAAACTTCCCACTGCAATGTTCCTCTAGTTTTCTTTGTCCTTTACAAAGCTATGCACCAATCGCCATCAAATTTACTGATAAAACAATGGTTTTAAACCCTAATGAACTAATTTTACTATTTTGTCTCTTTTAATCAGCACTTCTTTTCATGTGGGACATCATCATTCAGATGCGATTGGTTCATAAGGATATCATTAAGTCTTTAAGATACTTACGAAGACAAGGTACGGTATCCCATTGCACTATCAACTCATACAATTGCGAGCAAACTGAACATTTATCATTATTATTAACATTTTCCTCCAGGAGGTGCCAAGATAGGAGGGAGGGAGGAGGGTGGAGGGGAGTAGAATATATGGTTAATGAAATGGGTGGGAGTGATTTCTATGCCTTATTCTTTTTGGCTACACCCCGTGTAAGAGGGAAAAAGCCTTTGGCATATGTATGTATTAACATTTTCCTCACTCATTAGTGAAAGTTTCCTTGCCTTCCAATCTAAACTAAACTTCCGACCTTCTTCTCCCTGTGCGGCTTATCTGAAGATTTCTTCGCGGAGGAGTGACTTGAAGAACTCTTCTTATAATAGTGACTTCAAGATTCTCCCCAGAGTCCCATTTGATCTTTACCCCTTCCAGTGCACCATGGGACTCTCCGGAGTCTCCAGTGTCCTTGCAGATCGTTTCCTTTCATGTGTATTCTTCAAGTCAGGGGCTCTCCACATGAACTCGACCATTAGGTCTCCTTTCCAAAAGACCCGAATTCTATGTGCTCCTTCTCTTCAGCGAAGTCGTATCTTTTCTGATCTTTCGTATGATCCAGCTCTCCAACACATAGGGCTTAGATGGCGGATTCTATCGTAGTTAAAAACATCTTGAGCTTAGCTTAATTTTTTGTAGTTTAAAAAGAAATGAAAAAAAAAAATGCGGTGACATGCCGTTTCGTCTACACGAGGATATATTTTTTATTTTTTATAATTTTGGCACCTTGGACATTTCGACCACCGCTGCCCCCGTGGTTCGACAAGATGGAAGCTTGGAGCCGGTCCGGCGCGGTCAGTTACCTGAACCCAGGCCGGGGGAGATTGACCATAGCGTGGGGTCATCCCTACCCAGGGCCGCCAGAGGGAGGGCATGGAGGAAACTGATGACACTTCCCGACGGGCTGCCGTCGAAGGCAGACCCCACCCCCTCCCAGATCTACAGAGGGAGGTCACGAAGGAGCTTGAAGATATTAGAAGATGGTCCTCTGTCCTGTGACGGACTAGGAGAGGCTCAGCGCCCGTCCACTGAAGAAGGAGGACACAGGAGATGGACCCGAGAAGGAGAGGCTCAGCGCCCGTCTACTCAAAGAGGACACAGGAGATCGACCCGTGAAGGAGATCGGCCCGAGAAGGAGATCGACGAGCTGTTGAATTGGGCACTTCGGCCTCATTCCTGCAGAGCCGAGGAAGGTGGTTTGTGTATCTTATCTTATATATATTATATCTTATATAATTAGTAGACAGTGTTAGGAGAGCTATCACTCTGCTGATATTTATATTTCTGAGCAGCTAGGATAGTGACCTGTGTTAATCCAAAATAAACATATCTTAGTAGGTGTTGCTCATGTGTTTAAATCTGTCGCCTGTTTCTCAATAATTTACCGAGTCATAAAACCTGATTTGAACCCCCCCTATGACATATTTTATTTTCACTGTGTAGATAACCTTGAAAATGTACTTAATCTTTTCACCAACGCTTGACTTGCTCTAGCTTATCGCTTGGTATATTTGTTTCATTGTCACTCGCTGAGGAAGGAATGGAACCTGCAAGCCAATCTATCTGACATACATCCTTCAGTCTCCTCTATAAGGTATGAAAACTATCCATTTGTACTCTGATCTCCACTGGAAGTTTCTGAATCTAAAATATACTCACTATATTATTTTTTCTGAAACGAGAAATCCCTATCTGACATATGTCCTTCAGTCCCCTCTATAAGGTTTGAAAACTATTGATTTTATTGTATTCTGATCTCCACTGAAAGTTTCTGAATCTAAAATGTACTCGCTATATTATTATTATTATTTTTTTTTTCGGAAAACGAGAATTCCCCGGATATAAGAGACAATATATTCTGATACATTTCCAAAACGCGTTTTTTGTTCCGAATTTTGGATATTTACAAAATCTGGTAATTATATTCCTCTGGAGTGTGATCCCAGCTCCCGAGAGCTTGATTATGATGGTTACTTAACATATAATAGCTTACGTCACACATCGCTTGCCTGAGTAATATAGGCTATGTAGCTGTGTTGAAGACATACCTGGTAGAAATATTGCCCTACAAGTATATTTGTTTATCTGTTTTCTTAGTTTGCTTGTTTAAATGTTTGTTTTTCTTTGTCTGCTAATTTGTTTTAGTTTTAGAAAGTACTTTAGACAACTATGTTACTTCGTTAAGTTAGATATTTGTTCGTCCATTTGTCTGTATGTCTGTAACACTGTCATGAATCTTTTGGCTTCTTAACTTACTTTGATCATAAACATATTTTAATCTGTTATAAACATTGTTCCAGTGAAGGTCACGCTGTTGTTAAATGTGATTTTCATTCAAGCTCGTTAAATCAATCTGACCAACATTTATAAAAAAAAAATGCTGGATTAATAAAGTATATCTTCTCATGTTTATTGACATTTAACGTGCCACGTAGCACATACTAAAGCTCTTCGACACTTTCGACAATTATTTGTTTGTTTTATTTGTTTGTTTGTATCAAGTTTGCTTGTTGCTTGTTTGCTTGTTTGTGTTTGTTGTTTGTGTTTGTTGTTTGTTGCTTGTTTTCTTGCTTGCTTGTTTGTGTTTGCTTTTTGTTTTCTATTGATATAGGACTTGATGTTGCTCAGTAGGCTATCTTAGAACCACAAATAGAGTTGTGTTTAACCTTTAAGTATAAAATGTCACAATTCTTTAGTGCCTCTCTCTGTAGGAACTATGAAGCTCACTGCCCTTCTACAGGTGCAAGGGATAAAAAAGGAGGTTACGGTGTATGAACACTGTCTGGGTTCAACAACAGGCGGCCAAAAACTCAACAGGGCAAAGCGGACTTCGAACCAGAGTTCTCTTCAGCAGCGCATTGCTCTACCAAATGAGCAATTGCGTCTCCCCCCGTCGCATCGTTCCTGGCGTTCCGTCGATAATTAGCAAGTTCCCTGAACCAAAGAGGATATGCTCCGTCTTGCTGACACCGCCCGCCCCGGCAAACAGAATGAAATCTTCCATGGAGAAGCGATATCCGGATTAGCGATTCCTATTTCAGGATTAAATTACATTCTGTCAAGTTGCGGATTTTGGAAAGACGCTCGTCATTATCTTCCTCTACGACGTCCCCCCACTTCGGGGTCCTAAGCTTCTTCTTCCCCGTCGTTGTTGCCGTTGTTGTCGTCGTCGATCTCACTCTGGTTTTCCCTCCTCTAGTTGAAGGCCATATTCGACTTCCTCCCCTTTATTCTATTTTTTGTTTTATGAACTCAATGCTTTCATTCATTATAAATTAGAAATATTTTTCTTTCTCTTACTTCTATGCAAGTAAATATTTTTTCTTGCAGACTCCTGCGTTTTTATTTGTATATTCTCTTAAAAGCCAAATCAAACAAGATCATTCTTTATTATTTTTGTAAACGAATGACACTGAAATAATGTGAATGCATTACCTTGAATAAAGGTTTTTGAATGTAATGCCATTACTTGCAACAAAAAATATATATATATTAATATATAGTATCTTCCTTCCCTCTCTTTCTATCTTTATCCATATTTTCTTCCTTCTACCTCTCTCTTTATATCAACCTCTTTTTACCCCTCTTTACTCTCTTTCTCTCTCCCTTTCTCTCTCTCTCCTTTCATTTTAACCTTTTTAGTCAAATATCTTTCTCTATACTTTATTGATCTATCTCTTTCTTCATATAACGATATCTTTCTCTTCACCTCTTTTTTGTCCTCTCTTTCACTTTATTTTCCTTCACCTTTCCTTCTCTCTTTTTCTCCCTATCTCTATATCTCCTCATCATTCAACTTCCTATTTTATTTCACGAACACGACTCCTCACATATAAGACCTCTGCATTAATACAGTGCGCATATACAAACATACAAACACACATACACACACATACACACACACACACACACGCACACACACACACACACTCACACACACACACACACACACACACACACACACACACACACACACACACACACACACACACAAACAAACACGCACGCAAACACACACAAATACGCACACGCACACAATTATATATATATATATATATATATATATATATATATATGTGTGTGTGTGTGAATAATTCGCTAGTGGACAGCGACATCAATCATACAATCCATGACCGTCGCGCAGAGGATTCGAACCACTGCCTATAGACCCAAGAGAGTCCACAGCACCCGCCTTTGACCACACGACCACAGACGATCTAAAAGTGTACTAACTCGTAATCTAACTGATTACCGAGATTGGGGAGGTTGCTAACTGCCACCCATATAAACCCCTTTTTACAATACACCTAATCGCACTAGTACTTTATACCTTATAAAGTAGTAAGCACCCAAAATAAAACTTGTGGAAAATATCAGAAAATGATAAATAGTTCATATCAACGATGAAAGAAAAATATTGTTCTCGAAGGTTAAATGTAAAATTCTAATATCAAAATGAGTCTTGTGGGAAACTATGAATTACTGCATGAATGTAGTCTTGATATAGGTAAGAAAACGTGGCTAAGATTAAGTGGAAAATATGATAATCTTATAGGTAAGTATGCGATGTATGAATGAAAATTTCCGATGTCAATGGAGCTTCTGATGAAGAAAGTATTTTGTCAACAACACCTAAAACTTCTATTTTGGGGGACTGTTGTGTCGAAGAAGTGAAATCTCAGAAGCACTAGAAAGGTAAAAGGGAAAAAGGGATTGTTAAAAAAATGAAGTATGATCATTCTTTTTTACGTGAAGTCTCTCATAAAAAAAGACGGATGTGTTACTCTGGTCTTTAAATAGTAGAAGGTGGAGGATGGTATTACCTAACACATTTTTATGTTTCATGACATACATGTTTTTTTTCTCTCATAAGCATTTCTATTTACCTAATATTTTCACTCATTTGCTTACTTCACAAAACAAATTAAATAAAAGGAGTTCAGGTTTCGAGTTGAATACTCATAGTATTTCAACAGGTGTTAGCAAAGGCCAATATCGCTGTCACTAGGGAATTTCTCTCATGGTTACAATGGCGATAGCGTGGAAGGGATATGTACTAATCCTTACCCCCTGCCACTAGTGGGCTTGGGCCTTGTGTAAAAACAGGAACTGGGGTCGCAGATTAAGGATCTTTCCTATCATCGGCAATCAGACGGATTCCAGGTTACTCTGTGGTGTAGTGGGGTAAGGCTCTGTGAAGGTAATCTTAAGGGTGGCCGAAAGCAGTGGGTTTGAATCCTACATGCGACTGTCATAAAAATGATCAGATTAATGTCGGTATCACTAGCGAATTGCTCACATATCAGAGTGTTATGCATAAGGAGGAATCTGGTATCTATAACTTAAAGGAAGAACCTAGGAAACTCGTTCTCTTAACAAAGGCTTTCCTTAGCCTGGGAATCCCCCTCCGGAGGTCCTGTGCCAACGTGAATCGTCTTCTATTCGACTCGAGATTCTCTCCGACTCCGTCCTTCCTCATTCAATTATATGCTTGATGCGAGTGAAGCCCAATCAATGTTACAGGCTTGTCAATACTCAGGCCTTGGTTATGATACGTCCACAGCACTAAGAGTGATTGACTCAAGTGGTCTTCGAGAATGGGTGTAGTAACCATGGAAACCGATCTGCATACAGAGTAACTAATTCATGAGCCATTCATGTAAAATAAAATCTATATGTTTTGTCATAAAATAGTACAAAGAGGCTTTCTTAATTCCTTGGAACTAAATCCATATATTCTCTCTCTATGTTAAAGGAAAAATTTAAGGACCTGGCATAAAATCTTCTGTTGATAATGTATATGTTTTTCAAAGTATCTAAAGGAAAAAAGTATGTTTGAATTCAAACTACCTATATGATAAAAAATAATTTACATTCTGGACTAATTATAACTGGAATTCGTGTTGATAATATATTTTCCAAGTTATTCATAGGACATAAACATAATTACATTCAGGAGTAGTTGTAACTAGGACGGAATTTCAGAGCTCAAACTCAGTGAGCCGCCTGAATGTTCTCTGGTCTGAGGAAATTGGGCTTTCCACCACATTGACATTAACTCTCAATGATTATCTACTGATGGTTTTCAACGCCGAAGGAGAGAAATTATATGTTAGAACGTCAAAGGTGGCGAGGGCTGAATGTCTACAGAATTAAAGATTCAATGGTCGAAACAGAATTTCTACATGGATTAACATCGTTGTAGTAAAGTATAACCATATCTCGTAACACAATTAGGTGTCTATTCTGGTCCTGGAAAACGTCAAAGAGAATCCTGTTCCCCCTTTTCGTCTCGAAATAACACAAAAATTCTCACCTCTATCTATGAGGTTAGAATTTGGTTTTTGGTATTCGCCCGAGGCATTCTTTACCAACACTTACAGTCTTTTCTCCGCTTATTCCCAAAAGAAGAATTGGTATTTGGTGACTCCTCAACCCCTCCAGTCAACCGAAGAACGTCCATATCATTGACTAATCATCATCTACCATCACAACATTTGTGTTAAAGGACTACGTTATATCGAGTTCCAGAAATCCTCTTAAAGTACAAAAACTAAGCCTTCACAAACAGACGCCATACTTTCCGTGCTGTTATTCTCATTGTGTCATCATGAGTGCTGTAAAACACATCACAGGATCCTCTGTACGAAAATACTCCTCTCTAGCGTTTAAGAGAGTTGTAATCTTTGTTTTATCTCTACGAACTTCTGCGAAGGGAACAATTGGTGCAGTTTACCTCAGCGTTTGTCTATAAACAACGGTTTTGTTCGCGAAGGAATTGGAGTGTGCATGAAATGAAATATAATAAGGAATAAGCGCCTGCAAGAAGGAAGGCGCAGTATAATGTGGGGTACACACACGCGCGCACACACACACACACACACACACACACACACACACACACACACACACACACACACACGCGCGCGCACACTCACGCACGCATGTACATACACATACACATAAACACACATGTATGTAAGTATGACGCCGTTAGTCTTTTGCAAATCTTTAATTGAATATAAATCGTCTTGAGTAAAAAATTTAATGATAACAATAACAATAACAATAAAAATAAAAATAAAAATAACAATAACAATAATCATCATCATCATCATCATCACCATCATCATCTCTTTAGATATTGTATTCTGGCGATCATTCTACAACACAAACATTACTTTGTTCATACACGCGGCCTCTGATGTAAGAGAAAGCCCTCTTCACATGTTTGTTTCTACACAATTTCCATCAAAAAACTAACTCAGATAGGTGTCCCGGGAAAACCGACCCCATGGGACTGTCTTCCTTGGACATCTGCCCCGTAAAATTACATCCTTATATTGAGGTTAGGTTACGTATGGTTATGTTACTTTAGATAATGCTAGTTTAGGTTAGGTTAGTTTAGATTAGTTTGGGTTAGGGTTAGGTTAGGTTAGGTTAGGTTAGGTTAGGTTAGGTTAGGTTAGGTTAGGTTAGGTTAGGTTAGGTTAGGTTAGGTTAGGTTATATTAGGTTAGGTTAGGTTAGGTTAGGTTAGGTTGGGTTAGGTTGGGTTAGGTTGGGTTAGGTTGGGTTAGGTTAGGTTTGGTTAGATTAGTTTAGGCTAGGTCAAGCAAAGTCCAATTAGGTTAAGTTAGGGTCAGTTAGGTTTGGTTAGGTTAAGTAAGTTTAGATTAGATTAAGTCAAGTCCAATTAGGTTAAGTTTGGGTCGGATAGGTTTGGTTAGGTTAAGTTAGGATAGATTAGGTTAAGTTGGGTTATGCTAAATTTGGGTAGATTAGGTTAGGATAGTTTTTTTCGGGGTGTTAACCCTTTTTACTAACAAAGAGGTGCAACTTTGAAGAATATAATGTCTGTCTTCAACGGGAATAAAACAACAACTACTAGACAAGAGACATTGCAGACGCGTTTTATCGTCAAAATGTTCCAACTGCAAAAGACTAAAAAAATTTTTCTTTCATTTTCCTTCTCATGTTCCTCTGTGAATTACAAAAAAAAAAAGAAAAAGAAAAAAAAGGCCACTCCATGATCTAATCTCATTTCTAGCTCTCAAATCCACGCTAGGTGAGTCTAGAGCGGTTTAGTAATCGTGTGAAGAGCTCCTCGAGAACAAAATATTTCTTCGGAGGAGCAGCTAATCAGAACAGGAGTCTTCCACGTCCCCGACCACTTTTTTTCAATTTCCTTTTTCCCTGTCTTGAGAGGAGAAAGTCCTCGTCATCGGTACAATTCTCACGTCTTGCTGAAGTTGAGACACGATCATGGACTCGAAAGTTACGTTTTGGATTTACACAGTAACCAAAACAGGAGACACGTTCTTCGTTCTGTCCTTTTCCATGCTGGGTAAAGTTCTTTCTTTTCTTCTTGATGCCGTCAGGCGATTTAATTCATCTTCATGGCATCACTTTGATAGCAATTGTATTGTAGCCTAGTTTGTTCATTCTATGACAGATGAATAGAAACAAAAGGATTGAACATCGACATTTTTGTGTTTATTTTACTAATAGATGTGATTTGGTTGTCATATTCAACCCACAATTGAATTTGTATAGTACATATTATGATGATAATAATCCATGTTTTAAAAAAATATTAATAGAAAAAATAGTAAGAGTATTCCAGCAACTACTTTCCACAGACACTTGCTGTTGAGCAAAACCACCACTTGCTTGATTTAATTCTAACGCAAAATAAGAAAAACTATGATGTCGACTTAAAGACGAAAGAAAATACGAACTTTTCCTTCTTCGTACACACAGTTTTCCTAAGCCTTCCAGGAATAAGAAAACGATTCTTCGCCGCGTCAGTGAGTATTAAAGCAGCAAGACTCAACCCAAACCTTCTTGCACATCTGCAGCAGTTTACAAGCTCGGGTGCGATAGTTGGTATACGTGGATCTTGAGGCCAATTCATATGCAAACCTTACCACCTATCTTGCCAGAAGGACTTTAACCACCCCGAGGTAGGAGGAGATTTCATTAAGGAAGGAGAGAGGGAAGGACGATTGTTCTGGAAAGGTAATTCTGGAAGTGTGCGAAAGAGTCTTGACCCAATGAGTTGCAGGAAGAGAGTCTTGCGGGACACGTTGGGGTGTAGGAAAATTTTTCACGCAGCGAGACCATGACTTCGGGAACGTTCTCTTTTTCGTTCCTGAGACGCAGCTTACAAGAACGAAGTGTAGAGTCCTCATTTATCCTTTTAGCTTTCTTTTCATTTACTTCCTCATATTAGAAATATATCAACAAAAAGTCCTATCTTTGCTAGGTCGTACAAGCAATCGCAAATTGATGGGTAAGTGAATATCCAACACATTTCTATCATTGTTGAGAATTATGTTTTACTCCTTACCGAATCCTTATAATAAATGAAGAAATGTATCAAGATTTCTCCGAGTAGGCTACCCGATGTTTGATATTCCTGTGGGGGAAGGGAAGCTATGAAAATTAATATGTCATCTTGTGTCTATTGGAAAACCACGAGAACAAATGTAATAATAATAAGTCATCCGAATCGTTATGAATTTAGAACGTATACATGCACAAACACGGAAATGCATACATACACACAAACACATATATACACACACTATCTCTTTCACACACGCACACACACATGCACACAAGCGCACACACACACACACACACACACACACACACACACATATATACACACACTATCTCTTTCACACACGCATACACACACATGCACACAAGCGCACACACACACACACACACACACACACACACACACACACACACACACACACACACACACACACACACACACACACACACATACACACATACATACACACACACGCACACGCACGCACACACACACGCACACGCACACACACACACACACACACACACACACACACACACACACACACACACACACACACACACACACACACACACACACACAAAGGCGCGGTTGGTAATGTTTCCGACAGCCACTGCAATGGTCCGGGCTTGAATCCCGCCCAGGGTTGAAATAATTTCAGTATCGCTGCGAGTTGTTACTCCAACTTTCGTGGGCGGGGAGTTGCTTGCGTGTGTGTGTGTGTGTGTGTGTGTGTGTGTGTGTGTATGTGTAAGGTCACAGCATTACCCATAGATTGGTTATATATCATCTCTGAGCTCTCTTACGGGAGAGAAATAGCTGTCGATCACGAGTCCAACACATAATTCAAGACCATGGTGAATCACACATATTTACACACTCATTTTAGAGTTGTAAGTACCACGGTCTCCAACATTGTGGTACCAAATTTGCTCCAGACTCTAGGTATGAAAATTTTCACTCCTGATACAAGTCGTAGACTCAGAGGTGACTTGATACAGGTCTCTAAGATTTTAAAGGGAATTGACAACATCAAAAGTGACCAAGTTTTCACATTGAATGAGAATCAGACAAGAAACAATGGTCTCAAACTGTCCGGAAATAGATTCAATTTGGAAGTAGGTAGAAACAACTTTGCCAACCGTGTAGTTAATGAATGGAATAAACTTCCTGCACAGGTAGTGCAATGTAGTTCAGTTCGAAGCTTTAAGAATCATTTAGATAAATACCTAAGTAAGATGCTGTAATGATTATGATTTATGTTGTATTATTTGTTTTTGTTTTGTTATAATTTGTCTGTCTGATTTTCATTTATTATTAGTTATATGTCAATTTATTATCATTAACTATTTACCTGTTTGTTTGTGATTCAACTATACCTATGCATTTATTTATGTATTTTATTTGTTATTTACATTATATTTTTTTCTATTATTAACATGATTTTTTTTTTTTTGCATCCGACCTAGATATGGATCAAAAGGTCTCCTGTCGGCATGCTCCGCCTTTGTAATCCTTTGTTACTGTCATCTTTGAACAAGGTTACAGGTTATGTAAAATGTCACATCATTTCCTGTTGATCGGTCTCTATAAGCTCTGAGCTTTCATAGGGAGTAAAATAGTTTTGATCATAAATCCAGTGTGTCATATGGGACGAGAGTGAATTCCAAGTGGGAATGAACCCAGACAACAGCACAAATGTCAAAAGATTTTTCTTAAGTGTTGTTAGGCTGTCCTCGTAGGATATCAGTTTCCTTAACTCTTTAATAACGAGATTGAAAGGGTAACGTTTCGCTACCTTAAAAGAGGTAAAATTTATCTTTTTTTGCATTTATGATGACTTCTTCTAATTCCAAAGCTATCTCTAAACATCTTAATCTCAAAACTATGTATCTTTCCATGAAGTAACATATGAATTTCCTCAACAAATTTACCACTAACTTAATTCCTCATTTCAATTAACTGATCCTGTGTATTCACCTTGGTCTTTGGATCACGTGTTGGACTCGTGATCGACAGCTATTTCCCACCCGGAATAGAGCTCAGAGTTCGTATGATCGATCTATGGGTAATGGACCTTGCACACACACACACACACACACACACACACCCAACTCCCCGCCCACGAGAGTCGGAATAACGACCCAAAGTGCAGCGATACCGAAATAATTTCGGCCCTAGGCAGGGTTCGTACCAGGTGCTGACGCACCTCCGTCCTGACAGTCCAGTACTCTATCAACTGCGCCACCGAGTCGTGTTTGTGTGTGTGTGTGTGTGTGTGTGTGTGTGTGTGTGTGTGTGTGTGTGTGTGTGTGTGTGTGTGTGTGTGTGTGTGTGTGTGTGTGTGTGTGTGTGTGTGTGTTTATGTGTATGCGTATATGTGTGCACGCATAAATTTACTTGAGTTCAACTACACTCGAGAACACACGCGAATCTCGTGTTTTTTGATGATTTCCTACGGGATTTTGGTCTCATCTTCCATAAACAGGGGCCACATTCACGCATCGATCACAAGAACAACATAAAAAATAAAAAACAAAAATAAAAACGAGAAATCCGTGCTTGAAATATTAAACAATATATCTGAAGGTAGGGATGAATCGAAAGAATGATAAAGAGGAGAAAGAAATTTCAGAGAGAGAGAAAGAGAAAGAGAGAGAGAGAGAGAGAGAGAGAGAGAGAGAGAGAGAGAGAGAGAGAGAGAGAGAGAGAGAGAGAGAGAGAGAGAGAGAGAGAGAGAGAGAGAGAGAGAGAGAGAGAGAGAGAGAGAGAAGCAGACAGATAGATATACTTAGATAAGTAGACAGAGATAAGTAGATAGACAAATAGATAAGTAGACAGACAGATAGGTAAGTAGACAGACAGATAGGTAAGTAGACAGACAAATAGATAAGTACACAGACAAATAAAAAGACAGACAGACAAAAAGATAAACAGACAGACAGACAAAGAGCTGTAGGGTAGAAAAATCTTGGATACTGGAGTGTACTTTATTTTCAAATACTGTATATTAAAAAATTCAAATAAAGAAAACTAATTGTATAGTGATTATCTTTTTCCAGGTAATGATTACATTTGATCAATTTCTTTCGGCTAATGTTAAGGGAGCTGGAGGTTTTATATTCCTTATATCATAAGAGAACACAGACCTCATTCATAATCCCCGGGTGCAATTGGCACAGGGTTAATTTTTTTTTTTTTTTTTTTTTTTTTTTTAATAGCGTCTGCTCACATGAAATTCGGAGCTTCAAAGACTTACCCTAAACGCGATAAATTTGTTTGGCCTAACTACCAGCGTAATTTATCTTTTGCTAGAAAATTTAAAAGGCGCAATTGGAAAAATGGTAATAAGTTCAATACAGAAAATGAATTGCGGTAGTGACGATACTAACTCATTTTATTTACATCATTTCGACAAAAATGGTTGTAACAGAGTTCCCGCCGCAATTAAAATGTAATTCAATTTCTAGATATCAGCGACCGGATATCGGTGGCTCACATTCGTAAACTATATATGTGCATATATACATATACATAGCAGCGGCATCCGACACAACGTGTAGAGTGTGTGAGGCCTCACGGAGCGTAGGAATTTCACGGGCATGTAAGGGTGAAAATATGTGTGGATGTGTAGCAACTTCGCTTTCACCAAGTCACGTCATTTAACAGCATGAACCAGCGATTCTATCCTTGTAAATATGAGGTGGAATCATAAAAGTTGTAAATTGAGAGGTATAAGATGGTTAGTAGAAGGAATGTATAGTAATTTGTTTTTTTTTTATCTTATTTTATTTTTTTATGTTTTATTCTTTTTTTTTTCTTTTCTTTTTTGAGCGGACGCAAGAATCATACAGAATGATTTGTGACCCTGACCCGTAGAAATGTCACTAAAGTCCTTAAGATATTGACTAAGTAAAACTTACATGTACACACACACACACACACACACACACACACACACACACACACACACACACACACACACACACACACACACACACACACACACATGTATATATATATATATACATATATATATACATATATGTATATATATACATATATATATATACATTATATATATATATATATATATATATATACATATATATACATATATACATATATATATATA
>NC_134785.1:18861705-18864205 GCF_046742065.1 Oratosquilla oratoria
AGAGAGAGAGAGAGAGAGAGAGAGAAATACAGGCTGATCGCATTACAAAAAATTATAGAAGTCAACATGCACCTGCATGTCAGTTAACATTGGTTGCTCTTCTGTTTTGAAACAACACATAACAGCTGAATTTGGGCGCTTCTTGGCCACGACCCAGTGCACCTTCTAAACAGCGGCATACAGCTGGCTGCAGCTGGAGAACCGAGGCGTTCCGGCTGCATTCCCAGCAGTGAGGCAGGGCAGGAGACTCTCCGAGGCCAAGACCTTAGAGTCCTCTGGGCGAAGCTTCCGGCATTCATTCCGATTCGAAATCTCTCTGCTGCGTCAAATTCGTAGGCCAAGGGGGAGGATCCTCTTTGTGTTCTCGTTTGTCTGTCCTTCGCTCTGTCTGTCGTTGTCATTCTTTCTCTCAATATCTATCCATTCGTCTGTCTTCCGGTCTGTTTGTCTGTCTGTCCGTCTTGGCTCTTCATTCTCTCTCTTTCCTGGGGTCTTTTTGCCCGAGCGATTGATCAGTTGTAGAGGTTCATATTATACATTATCGAGGAATAACCGTAAAATTTAGAAATACGGCAAAGACGTGGAGAAAACGTCTTGTCTTCCAGGCTTCTGTGAGGAGTAACGATTATTGTACTGCTCGAGAACAATGAGACCTCGTAACGACTTCTTGCCGAATGCCCACCCACCCCCTACCCCTTGAGAGTCCGCGCAAGTCTGACACGTGACACTTCTGTATCATGATGCCAGAGTTACTCCTCCACCTTCCCTCCTCCCCCTTCCCCCCTCCTCCTCCTCCTCCTCCTCCTCCCCTTCCTCCTTCGGGGGTTGTACGAGGTTGAGTGAGAGTAATGGAAATCATACTGACTTTCCACGATTTCTTGCGCGTTTTCTGGGAAATCCTTCACGAACTCACTCTTTCGTCGAAGTTTCCAACCCTCATAAATTCGAGAGAATTCCATTCCCTGGTCCAAAATTCATCCCAAAATAATCATTCTTCTTAATCTGCTGTCTGACATCGAATGGGTGGATGGAAGAACCAGTGATGAGGATGCAACTGATCATGTGACATCAGATGGAATGACTGAAAATCAATTTCGATAATTAGTGGTTTCTGGAAACGACTGAATCGGACAGAGTAGGAGTGGGGACCAGAATAGGGTTACAAGCGACTGGAAACGTGGTGGCTCATCTGGACATATGTCTTGTTCATGCTTTGCATCTTTTATTTATACCAAAGCGATATTTCTGCACCTGAGTCTGTTCACCTGACCATTTCGCTTAGGTAACTTCTTGATATGTTTGTTGTTCTTTTTTACCTCATTGGGTTTCATTGGACGATTTTCTTCGGCTCGGAAAAAAACAAATTCGAGGTCAGAGTTTCCCAACCTGGGGTGCTGAAATAAATTTATAGGGGGTGCTTGGAAGTGATGCACACAAAAGTCACATTGATATATGTATCATTTATTACCTAGTTGTGCATATTTGACTTTTTCCATGCTATTTTATTTTCCTATGATGTTCTTATTTCTTCTACAAACAATATTGTCAATTTATTTCAGTTCTAAGAAATCAATAAAATAAATGATCAAGCAGTACACTTCACTTTATTTTATCCTTCTATTGATAATAACAAGATAGGGGTGCTAGACTGCTTAGACATGACAACAGGAGGTGCTATGGTCGAAGAAGTTTAGAGAACGCTGATCTAGGTGGTAAAGGGCTAAGAAGTTCTTAAAAACTATTGCTCCTAGATCGTTACTTTGAACTCTCTTTCAAAACCACCAAATGCAAAAAGGATTTACAACATATAATATATCCCCTTTCAGCTTCGCCAACTATTTTTAGTTAACAACCCGTCAAATCCATGAACTTCTATAATCCAAATCTTTCAAATTTCCTTTATCATGCAGATATGTATAACATGATTATGTAAATTTGTTCTTTAGCCTCTTTGTGATAACTACAACACTAAATAGAATCAGAAGGTATCCACTATCTTCGACTAGTTTTCAATGGATAAACTTAATTATGATCCTCTGCGATCCAGTAGTGGTTTATGGGTCTCAGACTGAAAACCAATGATGTAGATTGACAAACAAAAATAAAGAAATCAAAAATGTATTATGCGGAAGGCCTGAAACCACCTTTTACTTCCAATTCAACAAGAACCCACTGTGTTGGATAAAAAGAAATGAAATAAATGATATCCATATATTTCGATCACGGACTGTGATCCTCTTCAGTGGGTTCTTGTTGAATTTTACAAATGTGTTACGACATTACTTTGTAATCACCTTTTACTTGTTTTAGGCCCTTTTTCCTTCCCAACTGGAGGACATTTTACATAAGTGGTCAATAATTACTTGACGAAATAATATAAAAGATGATGCATCAATGATCGAAATATAGATCGACCAACTCTCCTCCTTGGTAAAATAAGAAATACGTGATCGAAATAAAAGATGATGCATCAGTGATCGAGATAAAGGTCGACCAAATC
>NC_134785.1:18869205-18874205 GCF_046742065.1 Oratosquilla oratoria
TGAACCTGGACCGCCATAGTGACAGCCAGGAACTCTACCACTGTGTGTGTGTGTGTGTGTGTGTGTGTGTGTGTGTGTGTGTGTGTGTGTGTGTGTGTGTGTGTGTGTGTGTGTGTGTGTGTGTGTGTGTGTGTGTGTGTGTGTGTGTGTGTGTGTGTGTGTGTGTGTGTGTGTGTGTGTGTGTGTGTGTGTGCGTGCGTGTGTCTATGTATAAATGTGGCTACACACTCATGTATGTAATTTGGGAAGCAGGCGAGTTAATGAGGTACAACAGTGAAACGCTCTTATTCCGTTCTATCGCCTTTGAACCTCATGAACCTACCGATTCCATACATGTCCTCGTTCTATCAGGTTCCCTGATTATTTTATCAACTTCGCATTGTTTCAGTCCATTAGAGGATTGATGGTACTCCGGTGTGTTACGCACGTGTAGGTGACTGTCGATCCAACCATCGTTGCAATGTTCATTTGATGTTTCTCTTCGATGTAGAACGTACTTCACATTTCGTAAATAATTTTGTAACACCTGATTTAACTCGATGTTTTCCATCGTTTTGTTTCCTGACCCTGGTAATATCTTTAATCATAATCTGCTTCAGGTGAAATAGTCCCATTTTGTTATGTTTGAGTGACTGAGAGAGAGTTGTGCATTACTGAGCCGAAGAACGAATCTTGTGGTTGAATCATAGCGTTGGCCATAGCCTTTCATCATCTTTTTGTCACCTTCTTCCTGTACTGAGTGGTGCTGAACTCCGGAAGTTTCACGTGCAGAAAAAACAAAATTATTCGATGACACTCATCTTCTACATATTCCAAAAGGTAGATCCTGAGTTCCCTTTATCTCCAGGCGTGGACGTACAACACGTCATCATATGGTTCTCTGTAAACTTCTGCTGATTCCCGTCCTTCGTAATGAACGGAGTTATTTCAGTTGGAATAATTTGTAAGGGTGAGAAATCAAGCAAACTGGGCAGGTATGTCCTTAATCCTATCCACCGGGTCTCCAGAATGCTTTTGGTGTATCATTCGTAGTTCTCAATTGGTGAAGTAAGTGTGTAGCTGCAGCGCCTGGTACCTATTGTGGACATTTCATGTTTTATGAATTTGTAACGCATGCAGAGTACATACACGTAAAGTCGCAAATATACAAATGCTATGCTTTCAATCGTTAATGACCATTTGTCTGACGAAGGTAATGTTGTCACTATTTGTTAGAGCACCATCATTAGCCATATGCCTCATAGCTGACCTCCTCACCGTCCTCCCATATATACAGTACATGCTGAGAGTTTGTAATCTGAATCTTTAGACTCGAGAAAGCTATAACGCCCAAAACATTGTATTCCAAATAAAAGCATCATTCTTAAACAGTGTTTCTTATGATTTATTGTAACCTCCTTCGTCTCTTCGTCTCCGATTCCCATATTCCCGTGTGCTTTTCATACCCAAAGCTGATTTTTCTATTCTTCATCATCACCTCCCGATATTCATTAAAGATTTACGCGGCCCCTCCAACCGCTTCCCCCAACACTCCCCTTTCCTTAAAATTGACTCGCCTCGCTTGCATGATCAATGGGGCCAAGTTGCGAGGGAACCGAGTTTTTGTTGTTCTTTACTTTCTCGAGGATTTTCTTTGCCCTAAAGTTTCCCATACTTTTTTGATCAACTTTTCTTTCATTGTATAAATTCGGGGGAATTACGATGAGCTTTAGAGGGAAGAACACTCCAGCCAACTTTTACGATCGAAAACATGAATTCGTTCATTATCTAACACATACTGCCCATCAGACTGGGTGGAATTTATGACTACAAAGAAGAAAACCAAGCATATGCACACATACCGTATTTATATTTATACATATACACACACACACACACATACACACACAAACACGCACAAACATACACACACACACACACACACACACACACACACACACACACGCACACACACACACACACACACACACACACACACACACACACACACACACACACACAAACACACACACGCAGTTGATAATTTAGACTCTATATGGGACGCCCCTATGGACCAGAGTCACACATCATTTTGTCTGTGATAGAGGAAATCTTTGTTCATAGAGAAATGAGACTACTTTATTATACTTTGACTGTCCCCCCTTATGCTGTCACCCAACTCTTAGTAATGTCCTGTTCACTTCTATGAATATTCATTTTCTTTTAGCCGAACCTTTTGGTAGGGGAGAAAGAATGCTGCCACCGAGTGTTCTCACTTGAGTCGTAAAAGGTGACAAAAATGGGACAGCGATAGGACTAGGTAACCTTCTCTCTGTAACCACAAAGGGGACATTTCGAAAGTAAGCAAAGACATAAGAGGGTACGGGAGGAGTTTTCCAACCAGAACCCTAAGGTTTGGATCTTTTGATGCGCATGGATGTGGTACAAATTAGAGTAAAAGGGAAGAGATAAAGTATGTTTGTGAGAAGAAAGATGGATGTGTTGGCATTGAATGTAACTAAGTTGAAAGGGAGAGGCGAGTTTGAGTTTGGGAGTGGAGTTGAGAGTGTGTCAGAAGTAAAGAGAGGACGAGAGAAAGAAGTGGTGGCTATACTAATAAGTGAAGAGATATGTAAGCTTGTGGTGGAGTGGAAGAAGGTTTCTTCATGGTTAATATGGGTGAAGGTGAAACTGGGATGGAAAATGTGGGTTTTGCAAGAGCATAAGGGCTTGGTAGAGAGAAGAGTGTAGGGGAAAGGGAGTCTTCTTGGATAGATTTAAATGAGTGCATAGAAGGTTTAGGAAGAAATGTCAATGTAGAGGTATTAGGAGATAAACCAATAGATAAGGTGGTTGGAAAGTTTGCAGTTCCAGGAAAAATTCGAAGTGGAGAGATGAGGGTTGAGATGTGTCTAGAGAGTTGACGATAGCAAATGCAGTATTTAGGAAGAAATTCAAGCATAAGTACACATGGAAGAGGGTGGTGGACGAAAGGATGGTAGATAAGGTTTTAATGAACTGTAGAGTGGTAACCAGGAGAGCAGTATGTGTATATATATATATTATATATATATATATATATATGCATATATATAGTTTATATATAGTTTATATTATATATATATATATATATATATATATATATATATATATATATATATATATGTTTGTTTAGTGTAATGTCCTCGAGCCGAATTGTTGGTTAAAACATGGAGCCAACAAAACAGGAGCTCATTTGCATTCGTAATCTCTCATTAATATTGATAGATTCGAGTGGAAAACAAATTAAGGATGGCACGGAAATAAATCTTTAAACGAGGCAGCTTCCAAACTACTTGTATAACGACACGAACTCTGTTACTATTACCAAGACCCAAAGGTGAAAAAAAGAATCTTGACAATCTAATCTATATGTATAGTAAAGGTCAGAAGTAATGTATAAGAAAACAAGCGTAGTGTTGCATAATAAATTGATTGGAGACTATGTCCCGATAAATAGCAAATTACTTTGATTTGGCTTTGAAGAAGATGATTTGACTTATTATACACACGATCGTTTCATCAGCGAAAATAGTAGGAAGTTCGTTTAAATGAAAGTTACTAGATATCACTCGTATAGTATCGTGATTGCTTTCGTATCTGATGCAATCAATGCTAGTTGCTCAAATCAAAACCTTTACGCACCAATACTCCTGTAATTAGTTGCTACCAGGGCACTCTATACGAAAATAGTCTTATTTGATAGTTATTGTTCTTGTATTGTTGATTAAATATCACCCAAAATTTTATTATTTTTTGGCAGTTATATTATCTAATTATTGCTAATACCTTTACTCGTTAATCTCTCTCTTGCTTACGATCTGTCGTTCATGCAAATTTCTGTCATCAAACGTGGTCGAAGACTATCTAATCAGGACTGGAGGTATAAATCTCTCTTGGCAATACCCTAATCAACTTTAGAATAAACAATCACCCATATGAACATGGCTGAAACATGCACACACATACGTATATGCGAGCACATATACACGCACACACACACACGCACACACACACACACACACACACACACACACACACACACACACACACACACACACACACACACACACAAATATATGCACACACGCACACGCACACGCACACGCACACACACACACACACACACACACACACACACACACACACACACACACACACACACACACACACACACACACTACGCTCAACGGCGTAGTGGTAACGTTCGTGACAGCTGCTACAATGGCCCGAGTTCGAATCCCGCTTAGGGCTGAAATAATTTTAGTATGGCTGCGCTGAGTCATTATTCCAAATTTCGTGGGCGGGGAGTTGAATGTGTGTGTGCGTGTAAGGTCACAACATTACCTATAGATCGGTTATATATGGTCTCTTAGCTCTCCTCCGGAAGGGAAATAACTGTCGATCACGATTCCAACACGTGATTCAAGACAATAGTGAACCACACACACACATACACACTCACACGCACACACACTCACACGCACACACACACACACACACACACACACACACACACACACACACACACACACACACACACACACACACACACACACACACACACACACACACACACACACACACACACACGCACGCACGCACGCACACAGCCGGGAGGAAGGTGTATTACAGAAAATAAAGGATAGGGGTGACCAACAAAGGTGACTGTAATCTTAAATCCAAAAAGTATAAAGAATATGAAAGAATGCAAATAACATAGTCTTTATCAACAGACCTTAGCTGGCTGCCTGAGGCTTGGAAGTGTGTGGGACTGCTTGAATTAATTTCTTGGCGAAATTTGCATTCGTTCAATTTTCCATGAACCCAGTCACCGAAGCGTCATGTTTCTGAAAATTTCTTCAAGTAAACATGCCCTTTGGAGTGTTTGTTTCATCCGTAGTTGACCCACGCTCGAGTTCCTCAGATACACATGACTTGACCTGAGGTCAGAGGGCACAAGTGATGACCTTGATTGTGTC
>NC_134785.1:18879205-18891705 GCF_046742065.1 Oratosquilla oratoria
TTTTGCCAGTGAGGTTGGTTGGTTAGGTTCGCACCGTAATTAATGTTAATGGGACGCCATGTTAATTCTACGTTAAGTTCCCTGCCCTATTGTTAAATGGCTGATGAACACATTTTTGTTTCCATTATGATACGAACGCCGCTTGCATCGCCGAGGGGAACAGGGGGAGTGGGGTGGGGGGGGAGGGGGATCAATGTCGATGCCAAAGAAGAATTACGGCGATGGGTGAGCGATGGGGTAAGAGTTATTGGAAGTTATGATGGGGAATGAGGAGGCGCTGATAACTTGATGACCGTGAGATTGGTGTGGATGGGAGTATGGGGGATGATATGGGGAGGTTAGATATTGGGGGGGGGGAAACGTGAGTGCTCCTAGAAAAATCATAAAAGGAAAGAGCCGGCTGGTCAGTGTTGACGATGGGCCTTCACGCCCTCTTTTGTGAAGAAGATAGTTAGTGAGATAAAGAATGATCAATCATTAAATTATGACATTATCAACTATCAATATAGATAGTTAAAAGAAGTCTATTCAGGGTATATATGTATATTATGTGTTGATATGCCTATATAGTGGAAGAGCACATTAATGACCATGAAAATTGCATACATAATTATACATATATATATATATATATATATATATATATATATATATATATATATTTGTGTGTGTGTGTGTGTGTGTGTGTGTGTGTGTGTGTGTGTGTGTGTGTGTGTGTATGTTCATGTGCATGTGTTTGTATATACATATATACGCACACAAAATTTAGCTAATTTTGGTCTATTTTCCTTTACATAAAATACTTCCTCAAACGAGCCTATTAATTGCTCCATTTCAATCTGGTCTGAGGTGCTTGGTGAAGGAAGAGGCGCCTCATATATTATTAATTTCTATTTCTTTTTCCTCAAGAAAATTAAAATTGTTCTAATTAATATAATTTCTATGGTATTTATCTTAGTATTTCGTTCACTATAAAGCCACTATCGGAGAAATAATAACGGAAGTACAGGGAAACTGTTATTGTTTCTCCGATAGTGGGTTTATAGTGAACTTTTACAAATGTGTTATAACATACCAATTTCCAACTTATCTTAGTATATAAATTGTGTTTGGGTGAGTAATGCTTAGTATATGAATTGTGTTTGGTTGAGTAATGCTTAGTACATAAATTGTGTTTGGGTGAGTAATGCTTAGTATATAAATTGTGTTTGGGTGAATAATAAAGGCAGATGGTACCGTGGACACTAATGAGATAATGAGATCATGTAGCCCATTGGATAAGACCTCGCTTTGAGTGCAGAGTCTTCGTTTCGATTTCTTTTGACGATCAGTAAAAACACCCTGAAAGTCCACCCATAGAAAGCCATTGTAAAGGCTTTGGATGCAAGTTAGAGGCTCCTATAGTATTTTCCCTATCATCAGTGGTAAACATTTTTATGACTTTTCTTTTCCTTCCTTCTTTCTTTCTTACCGTCTTTTTTTTTTTTTTCTTTCCAGAATACGGGTTACCAAGGCGGGGTCCTGGAACCTCTGTGTAAGAGAGCAGTTCGAAAACCAGAAGAAATAGTCAGATACCTGACGATCTTATTCAGAAATGAAAACATCTAATTTACCTTGGTGTGTGAGCAATGTTTGGACAAACATATCAAGAACCAGCGATCTTTTGATAAATTGAAAACCTCCACAGGAGGCGCTCAGCTGTGACCAGTGCTTTAAGCGTTGGTGTCTGTGTTCAAACACAGGTACCAACAACCAGAAGCCTGATCCGGGTCGTGCGATGAGATCGAAACAAGCTCGCCACACCAACGCACTAATTTCTGTTAACAATGAGTAATCAGGGACAACGAAAGGCCTCGTTACCCAGCGATTTCATGTTTATTTCCCTTTATTTGTTTTGTTTTCTGTTTATGTATGAGGAAACAAGGATAGTGATAATACATTTATTGGCGTCAATTAACGGCCTCAAAGTTGGCTCATTTGCTAACATTTCACAAAATGTGTGTGTATTTTTATCTAATACCAGATGATTTCGTATAGCTGATTGTATAAAGTTGTGCTAGATATATCAAAAATGTCTCATTTGACTTCTTTGCTCAAACAACAATCATCAGATTTTTCTTTTTTTGGGTATCATTGAAAAATTTCGTTCAGCTGAGGAGACAAAACCCTTTTAAATGGGTTTATGAAATTTAAAAAACAAGATACATTCAAAACAAGGTTGATAAAAGGGCTCTAATTGGAAAAACAAAAATCAAACGTCTATATACACTTGATACTCAAACTGAATGCATATGCATCTTTACAAAAAGATGATCAAGGATATATATATATACACACACACACATATATATATATATATATATATATATATATATATATATATATATATATACATATATATATATATATATGTAACTGCCCTTTGGTAAGGGAAGAGTTAACCGAGATAGGTAGATTTAAACCCCTTCTTCCCTATGGAGGACTAGTGAGCAAGGAATACTGATTGAAGAAAGAATTTTGTTTTTATATTGCAAAAGTAGTCCCCCCCCCAATCCTACATAGGTAATATTTGACTAACGAATAGATATAGATAGATAGATAGATAGATAGATAGATAGATATAGGTAGATATAGATAGATAGATAGATAGATAAATTGATAGACAAAGGGGTAGACAGGTAGGTATATGGGAAGGAATGGATAGATAGATAGATAGATTGATAGACAAAGGGGTAGACAGGTAGGTATATGAGAAGGAAGGTAGGTAGGTAGATAGGTAGGTAGGCAGGTAGGTCAATCGGTAGGTAGATAGGTTGATAGGTGAGTAGGTACATAGGTAGGTAGGTAAATCCTGTAGGTAGGTAGATAGGCAATTAGATATGTATGTATGTATGTATGTATGTATGTATGTATGTATGTATGTATGTATGTATGTATGTGTGTATGTATGTATGTATGTATGTATGTGTGTATGTATGTATGTATGTATGTATGTATGTATGCATGCATGTATGTAAGTAGGGAGGTAGGTAGGCAGGTAGGTAGGTATATACGTACGTACGTAGGCACGTAGGAACGTAAGTACGTAGGTGAGTGGGTAGAGAGATAATTCATTAACTGACGAAGTGAAAAATAATGGCTTATACTATAAGACTCTTACCTACGTTCATTGCTCTCTGTGCTTCGAGAACCTGGAAAATTGATGTTCGTCGTTGGAACAGCAAGAAAGAGTCGGGAAGACTAGGCATTTAGAATCATTGTTGAGGTAGAGGTACGCTTAATGGGTTTTAATGTGATTGTGAGTGTATACTCTGACTCGTCCTCTCCTCTTGTAAAGAGGAAAGAGCATTTGGTATGTATGCAATAGAAATGACCGAATACATGGAATTAAGCTAGGGACCAGTGTTCAGTACCTAAAATGAATATAAGTCTTAAGCATTGTTCCTTATTCTCGTTGTGTCATCATAAAATGTAATGTTGATGTAATGAAAAAAGTTACAAAACATGAAAATGAAAATAATTTGAACAACAATAAAATGCAGGTGGAATTAAATAAAACTGCTTTTCTTGTGTTATACAGTTAAAATTAAAAATTGAGTTGATGTCATGGATGAAGCACGATAACAGTGAAGCCGAGAATAATTAGTCAAAACTCACATGACGAAAAATGTCGGGATAAATGTCCTGTCATGATAACAAGTTCTGTCAAATTTACCAAAACGTTTCGTTTAGGATCCTCAATGGTTGCTGCCTGTGAACATAACATTTAGAAAAGAAGTGATAACATTTAGAGTGGTAGATGTTCTCACAAGGTTTCTGATTTAGAAAAAAAAAATGGTGTACTTGGTTCTGATTCTTCGTGCCTTTGTATACTAATAACCCAATTTTTTTTTTTTCAAAATTTTCTTCTCCCGAGTCCCGAGCAAAACCTGACTTATGCTCATAAACTAGCAATGATTTTTGTTGTACACTCCTCCTTGGCTCTTCCGAAATTTTATGCTCTGACCTTACTGGATATATGCACGTATTTTACACGTCATACTTGATCAAGTACTGCTTTACAAAGGAATGCAAAGGAGAAGCATGCCAACAGGAGACCTTTTGGTCCATAACTAGGTCGGATGTAAAAGTATATATATATATATATATTATATATATATATATAATAAAAGTTATGATGATATAGATTATAATAAGTAAATAAAGAAATAGGTAAATTTAAATAATAAACAAACAGGTAAATAGTAAACAATAACAAATTGACAAATAATAATACTGAACAGAATATTTCCAAATCAGAATAAAATTATCTGGTATCCGCTAAGAAATTACAGAAAGTCCTCACACCTATGTAAAAGTTATGTTATATTATGTTGATGAAATCTAATTTCTCTTCGGCGTACATAAAAGCTAGTCAATGAGCACAGTGAATACAAAATAAGCATCTCAAGAGATGATCATAATAATGGCAAAGATTATGACGTTGAACAAAGTTGATGCTATTATGCTAATAACTTATTACCTTTTGCAAGAACAGCAATCAAAACACACTTGTAGTTTATAAATGATAAAGTCGATAAAGCCACTTCTTTCATCTTAGCACTTTGTGGTGATTATGGCTAAATGTTACCAGCAGAAAATCTGAACCTACTTGCAAACCTGTATCATCCTTTCTACTTTTTGCTACAAGATCTTAATCACCAGTAGTGAAAGGTTAAGTGTACCTCGATTTAGAATTTTTAATGAGTATTAGATAATTCTCTCGATAAGAAATAAAAATTAAAATGGGAATTTTAGCTCAGAACTGGGTCATTAATAGCTGCCATCAAGAGCATCAAGAGGATTTGTTAAAATAAATGTATCTCCTTTCATTGTGTACATGAAGACATAAATGATGCAAATAAAACAAAATATACGGGGGGATGGAATCTGCATGAAGACAAATTCCGATATCTGACTTATGTAACATAATTGTTTTACAAAAAAAAATAATGAATAATAATAATGATAAAATAAATAAATAAATAAGTAAATAAACAAATAAAATAAAATGACCACCTCCAAATAAAAATGGGGAAAGATTGTAAGCCTTTATTACCGGTAAAAAACAAATTAATATATCTATTCATTTATCGATTTATTTTGTTATTTCATTTCATTTATTTTTAATATTATTTATCATTATTATTACCATTTCATTTATTCCTTTATCTAGTTAGTTATTTAGTTATTTATTATCATTATATTTTGTGCCGTTCCACATTGATGAAACTTGTTATAAATACACACAAAAATATTATGTAAAATCGGACAGGTAACACTGTGCGAGAATGTACAGCCCAGCATAATATCATTATTCATTTAGAAACAGATATCCAACATCCTTTAGATAAATAAATTGATAAATCAAGAAAACAAGATGGTATGTTTCCTTTGAACTAACCTATGGATAGTTCACGGAACAGGAGCAGCATAGGCCCATGGGGCCTACTGCCAATAAATATGTATAAATAGTGAGATATGCCCCTTAGCTCTCATCTGAGCACTTCAAATATGCCAGCGTGTGTGTGTGCGTGTGTGTGTGCGTTTGTGTATGCGTGTTTACCCTCGCACGTCTGTGTGTGTGTGTGTGTGTGTGTGTGTGTGTGTGTGTGTGTGTGTGTGTGTGTGTGTGTGTGTGTGTGTGTGTGTGTGCGAGCGCAAGAGCAAGTGCATGTGTGTGTGTGCTCGTGTGCGTGTGTGTGTGTGTTTATGTGTGTGTCTACGTGTGCGTGTGTATATGAGTGTGCGTATATATGTGCGTGTATATGTATATGTGCGTATGTGTGTGGGTGTATGTGTCTGTGCGTGCATGTGTGTATGTGCGTATCTGTGTGTATATGAGAAGTCCTATATGATAATCATCTGATCATTACACTTTTGAAATATATGTTATGGAAGAACATAAAATCATACATAATCATAACATACGTAAATAATTACTTCCAATACTTAGAATAGAATGTCTGTAATACGCCTTCTTCTTCTTCTTCTTCTGCATATGTATTAACATATATATTTATATGTATGTAAACATACAAATATCATATATGGAAGCAGATGAAGACAAGAGCTCGACAAATGCATTTTCGTTCTTTCCGTCTTGGTCGGCACAATTTTGCAAATCTTTCTCGTCCGCCTTCGAAGAGGGGGAGCCTCGTGGGGAGACAAGGTTGACTCGAAGTTGGTCCAGGAGAATTCTTCGAGAGACCCTACCGTAGCAACAATGAGGATTATTTTTCATCTTGAGAATCAAGACCAGTGGTTCCCAACCGGTGTGCCGCGGCACCAAAGGGTGCCTTGAGATCAACTCAGGGTGCCGCCAAAATTCAGGGCAAAAATTACTCTATAATTATATTTTTTGTATTGTCATCCATTTTTGTTCATGAAAGCAGCATAAGTATAAAGATGAGTATTTTCATATTATCCAGGGACAAATTTTTTTTACACTGATGTTGAATCAACAAAATTCTGACAAACTAGAATTTAGATTTTCTAATAAGGGTGTCGGGGACTTCTGAAAGGCTTGGCAAGGGTGCCTCAAGCCAGAAAAGGTTAGGAACCACTGGTCAAGACCGTCCGAGTCTGGCGGTTAATCGAACTGCAATCAGGCTCCTTCCAGGAGATCCCTAGGAAGAGGAAGAGAAGTCTGGTCGATGACGAAAAAGAAGACAAGAATGGAGGCCCAACCAAAAAGAGACGCACGGAAAGCCCACTTTCCAGGATTAGTACAAACATGTAGAACTGGAGGTCCGTCGAAATGCGTCCAGGCTCTTCCAGGAGATCCCTAGGAAGAGGAAGAGAAGTCTGGTCGCCGATGGAAAAGAAGACAAGGATGAAGGCCCAATCAAAAAGAGACGCACGGAAAGCGCACCTTCCAGAATTAGTACAAACGTGCAGAGCTGAAGGTCCATCGAACTGCGACCAGGCTCTTCCAGGAGACCCCTAGGAAAAGGAAGAGAAGTCTGGTCGCCGACGGAAAAGAAGACAAGGATGGAGGCCCAACCAAAAAGAGACGCACGGAAAGCGCACCTTCCAGAATCAGTACAAACGTCCATAGCTGAAGGTCTATCAAAATGCGTCCAGGCTCCATCCAGGAGATCCCTAAGAAGGGACTGCCCCACGACGGAGAGGATGAGAACGAGGGGATCGAAGTTAAAAGATAACGCATAGGAGTCCCACCCTCCGGCAGCAGCACCCGAGGTGCCTGTGATTGCTGCGAACCCATGGCGGGGATAGAGGAGGAAGGCCCGCGCTCCGGCAGCAGCAGCACCCATTTTGCCTGTGACTTCTACCCCCATGACGAGGGTAGAAGAGGGGCTGTGAATCCTATGGGTCGTAGTCGTCGAGAATTCCGCAAACGGCATCGAAGACAATTTGAAGAAGAACCCTCCGTTAAAAAAAAAGGGAGACGAGCGTCGGCAAACACTCTTGCGGAGAAAGAGAAAGGTCTATGTTGTTGAGTGAAAGCGCCTGGTTCCAGCCACAATGAAGATGTTCATTGCGCCACCCTGGCCTCGGGAGAAGGTCTTTCCTCGGCTGAATCTCTTGGCGGCAGACAGAAGGAACACACCAAACTCTGGAGGGAATGCAAAAACTGAAATCTTTGTTTCTTCTTCTTATTTTTCTTCTGCTCTTTTTTCTTCTTCTTCTTTTTCTTCTTTCTCTTCTTCTTTTTCTTCCTCTTTTTCGCCTTCTTCCTCTTCTTCTTCTTCTTCTTCCTTTTTCTTCTTCCTCCTCTTCTTTTTCTTTTTTCCTTTTTTTTCCTCTTCTTTTTCTTCTATATTATATATATATATATATATATATATATATATATATATATATATATATATATATATGTATACATATATGGTATGTACACATATAGATACAATGCTATTGTCAAAATTGACATTTAGATCATTTTGTGGTTGCTACTAGGCGGTTTTATTTAGCTGAAGTGAAACCTTTGAGGTCCAAAGGACTAATTAAAGAAGTGGACGAACATAATACGGAAACAATATTCCGACAGAGCTGATCCTCGAGCTTAAAGATGGAAATGAACCGAGATCGAAGACGGTATGCAAATGACCCTGAACGGGTTCGATTTTAACTTTTAATATCGTCCAATAGATGTGATTTTCACATAAGAATGTTTATCTAAAATTCCTTTCGTGGATTAAAAATCAATTAAGTGTGCTATTCTGGCACCCAATGCTTCGGTCTTGTCACATATCTACTGAAGTTCAGGTTGAAATTCATAGCAATTGTCTTACATGTATACATAGACATACGTAAACATACAAACACAGGTACATGTAAGTACGTAAGTACATACATGGAATACATTCATACTTTCAGATATGCATATATACACTCTATAGTTTAGTCAGGCATATGACCATATTTTGATAAACAAATAACTATCATACGTTTTATGCTGTCCTGTTGAAAAAGTTTTATAAAAAAAACATTCACCATAATACTATATTAAAATCCCTGATACTTTAGATATACTATACTATAATATTTTCGTGTGAAATACTTAAAGTACAAAAGAACCATTTTTTGTATTATTTTTCTTAATTTGACAGTGAAATGATTAATCTAATTGGTGATCTTTGAAATAAAAAAATGCAATATTCCAAACAAGTGCTGTTTTTGGAAATATACAAGATGTTCCTACCATTTGAAGTTTCTGTATATATCTATTCAAATACAGGAAGTTTCATATTAGTTTCTAATAGATAGGGAAACTCTAAATGACTAGAAATTTATTACTTGGCCTGTTGGGTCCGGTATTTTGCTTTTCCTTTAATAAGAAAAAAAAACAAAGTATGATACTCATCAACCTTACCGTTTAATACGTAAGAAATCATTTGTACACGATGACTATGAAAAAAAAAATCAGTCTGGGGATTCTAACTTGCTAAAGTTGGCGTAAGAACACTTCAGTGTGATACTTGAAAAGAAAAAATCATGTATTCTGATCATGATCTGAATCACACGTTATATCAAATAATGATTAAATCCGGCCACGTTTTATTACTACAAATTATTTTATCAAAACCATTAATGTTTTTTACAAAAGACTATCAGAGAAACAAACAACTGAACATGATCAAAAGTATGATATCCTTACGCAACAATAACTTGATTACCTTTGTGATGAAAAAATAAGATAGAATAAAACATCAACAAATCTTGTTCCTCTCTTCTATTTTTCTTTTTATATTTATCTTTTTAATTTTCTAGTGAAAATAGTTATGACAAGACAGTGATTACTTCAAAACATTCTGACCCTGGCTTTTTTTTTTTTTCTCAATTAACGAATAATTTTCTAAAATTCTGAACACGAGCTTGCGACGATAAAAAAAAAAAAAAAAAAAAAAATCCAGTGAGCTCTGCAGACATTTCACCTAATTTCCAAATTATTAGGTGACCAGATAATTTCACTCCTAGAAATATTTATCTGGAATTAGAACAGATATGACATTCTGTGAAGTTTTCCTCACGCAAATCATTTTTGTGTCGATGCAATCTTACCAGAAGTTGTATCAATCTTATTTTGAAAAGCACCAGACACATTCATTCAGGTCAAAACTGAACTCAAATCTGAACCAAATGAGTACTCTTTAGTTGTTATTAACATCGTAGTGGCTCTATTCGATTGAGCGAACTTCCCTCTGTCTGCAATGTTTAAGTACACCCATTCCTCTTTGTTTTACTAATTTAGCTTTTCATATTAGCTATCGACAAGTGATTTTATTCAGCTAAGGAAAGCTTCATCTTCGGCGAAAGAAATTATTTATAGGTTTCATTTCGGCTCTGCCAGAACAGTATATAGAACGTGGAGCCGTTGTTGTAGTCATTGTTCCCTAGACTGTCTGTCCGAGCCGTCCCGAAGCGGGGTTTTCCCACAAATCCTTTATGGAGTGTATGTTGTGTTGTTTGTGTGCGTGATTGTGTATAATGCAGTCCCCCATAATGTGTTGAATAGTATGGGGTGAAGTGTTACATCCTGGGCATTTGTCCACGTGGAGCCGTAATGAATACCGGTGGATTTTATTCCCCTCTATAACAGCGTGTTTTGCTGCGGTGTATTGTTTTCGATCTGGGTTGACCCTGCATGGATCTAAGTCTGAATTATTCAGTTATTGGTGAATGCCACATTCCGTGGAAGCCTGAGCCCTGAGAGCACGTGGCTTCTATTATGGGTAAGCTCCTCGTGTCATGGGATTTTTAACCCAGGCAATTTTACAAAGGCGTTCAACCGTACGAACGCCTTCATGGCCAATCTCTTGTCCAGACACTAACCGATTCTTCGGCCAAGAAACCACAAACGCGACACCAGCGCAACCTCACTTCGTCCCTTCAAGGTCGAAGGTCGATTTCACTCTCCCAACCCGAACTTGTCTTGTGTCTTCGAGGTCGTTCTTCTCTTCAGGGACACCTTGATGCTAATTATCAATCAGCGATGGCCAATCCGCCTCTGTGACGACGACGTCAGGCGGGTGAGGGGTGGGGGGGTCTAGAGACCAGAGCAGCACACACCTAATTAGCACCTTTTTTATTAGCGGAAAACTTGTAAGAAGATAGACCGATGGCAGGCGAAAAGAAAACGGGAGGAAAGTGAGAAGAAAACGGGAAAAGGAGCGTAGGAACGAAGCAGTGAGGTAGGCCAGCACGTTCTACTGGGTTTGTTCCATCTCAGATCGCTTGAAGATTTGATCTATGGAACGTAATAGAATGTAAGGGAACGTGTATAACAAGGTGATGAATGAAGAGGATTCATTTTCTACACACTGTCGAGCGGTGTATTGACATACGAAATTATTAGTTTGTATTTATCAAAACAAAGTAGTTTTAGTCAACTGAGAAATAACTTAGGCACAGGACGGAATCAAGCCCCATTTTGGTTCCAAACCTATCCCATAGTGAAGCAAATCTCTGGATTGTCAGTTGATGCCAAGGGGTTTCGTCCTCTTTTTTTCCTTCTACAGTCGGTTTAAATCTCACTTGCGTCAAGGTCAAGTATTATCTGATGATTCTATTCGGCCAAAGTGACCTCTCCACGTTATAGAAAGGTGAAACCTGTCTCAGTTAACACTGTCGTTCAAGAGAATACCCCAATTCGGTGATGTATCTGACATATCCAGTCTTGTTCAACACCAGACAATTTTATTCAGCTTTGAAGTGATTTACTCGTTAGAGTCGAAATTTTGGGAAACTCGAATTTAATTCTTGCATCACGTCTTTCTTCATCCCACTCTTTCTTCCTGAAACTATTGGTCATTCACCAATTAATCTCTCAACCAATCGGGCAGTCACTCAGTCACCCAGTCACTGCTCAGTCAGTCAATGAACTGGGGCAATTACTTAGAGAGCACTCAGTCACATTCATTATGTATGTATAAAGTATGTGCATATGAATATGAATATATGCATGTATATGTATATGCATATGTATGATCGCTACATTTTGAACACGGTTTTCTCATTTGCGTGTGCGATAGTTCCATGTGGTGTGTAATGGAACCCTGATTTGCTTCTTCAAGGATTTTGGACTACAGAATCATTCTAGCTAATGTCATACGAAAATGTTCAATGGATGACTTTATGTATGCACATTCATATACACATACACATTCGCATACATATACAAGTAAAGATACACATACACATACACAAGCATACACACACACACACACACACACACACACACACACACACACACACACACACACACACACACACACACACACACACACACACACACACACTTTTTGATAATCTCGTGATGAACGAATTTTCGTTTTTAAGCAATTCGATTTACATTGCATGTTCCTCTATTCGCTTACAAACTCCTGAGAAGATATTTTGAACAAACACAAAAAGACTAGTTTTGTAATCAATGAAAGAATACTCAAATATATTTTGTTTAGCATTCTTATATAAATATTTGCATATTCATATCAACTTCCGTTGCAGTGCGTGGTTGTAGACCACGCTTGTATCTGCATAATAAATATAATACAAAAATATAAAAACCATCTAATGTAACGTTAAAGACATTTCTCCATGTTATATATGATGCTCCTTCATTCTAGTTCCAGAGCATGTTATCCCTCCAGTATAAAAAAGTAATGTACTTAAGGAACAACTGATGCGTGTACATTTTCTATAAATATTCTTTTCAAAGACAGAGGATACTATTTACCATCGAATGGCCAAATTGTTAAGACATGGCAAAATAGATTTTCAACAGTACATTATTTGTCCCGATCGATGGGAAAGAGTTGGGGATGAGTTGGTGAAAGTGGGGATCTTGTTTGAATATCCTTAAGAGGCCTGGTTATTGCGGCCTCCTGGAGGGCCTCCGGATCGACCTGCGATGAGGGAAAAAGATTTAATTACGTAAAAAAAAAAAAAAAAAAAAAAAAATCCTAGACGTATTGTATAATCTTCGTCTATCTCTA